>NC_060115.1:4141492-4503992 GCF_021155765.1 Diprion similis
GGACTGTAAATCAGATAATCGATCGTCTTCTTTGCTCAGCCTAAGTCAAGCCGTGAAACTCCTGATCGCATTGGCCATCCTCTTCACGTATGGCTTGCAGTACTACATCGGTGTTGATGTGATATGGGGTGCTCTCCGAGCACGGGTGAGCAAAAAGTTCCAAGGCATTGCGGAGACCTTGTTACGGATCTTCCTCGTTATTGTTACCGGTAAGCACTCATTCCAAGTCCAAAGATACGGATTGAGGTAGCGATGATCAAAAATTCTTTTATCCCATTTACTTGCTTATTTTTCAGTTATTTTCGCCATTGCGATTCCGGATCTTGAGCCGTTCATCTCGCTGATCGGTTCGGTGCTTTTCTCGATGCTCGGGATAGCCGTTCCGGCAATTGTTGAGACCGTTTCATGTTGGGACAATCACCTAGGGAGATATAGGTGGAGATTATGGAAGAACAGCACCCTTGTGGTTCTGGCCCTTTTGGCTTTGGTATTCGGTTCGTGGGTGTCAATGGTAGAAATAATAGAACTGTACGCGTAGATTTATACTAGTAATATATTTAATGTAAATATATATATATTATATATTTGTGTAATTATAGTAACGATTTTTGTACATAGATACGGCTGTAACGCGCCAGTTCTTTCTCTAACCTTCGCGTGATGTCCAATTAATCGAATCCAATTAATGGTAAGACTGAAAATATTATTTCTCGTGAACCTGAAGGAACGCACAAGGCTCTAAATATTTGGAGTTCTAACCAACCGCCAGCAAAGTACTGCGTCCCGATGCTTTGGAGCCTTCAGTTTTTGCTGATGTGTTCATCCAGTAGGAATAAGCGACGAAAAATATACCAAAAAGTAATGGCATCCAGGATAAAAAGACCAACAACCGGATTGTCCGATGGATCAGAATAACTGGGGCTAATATTTTGGGCCCTGGAGTTGTCCCCTGCAGCAAAACAAAGCCGAATTACGACTACTTTCGGTGGTCGGATTTCTCGCAATTCGTGACGATCTCACCTCTTCAACCCACAACAACGGAAACATTCCTTCAGTCACGTTAGCGACGACATGAACCTGTTTCAAACGTCGAAGTTTGAGATTCAGCTGCATTTTTCTGTACCCAGAAAGCGGTGCTCCGGTGAACGGCTCGACCACGACATATGTGGCGTGCTTTTCTTCGTCAGGTTGCAAGCCGTTAGTTATTGAGAATAGGCTTTCGTCACCGTGCAGAAAATGTGGTTCCGACATCATTATCGGCACTTCCTTACAAAATTTTTAACGCAAATTTCTTTGTAGTATAATCATATCGATGGAAGAAGTGTATAAGGATCATACCCGCTTACAGAATTTGCACGCGACTTTGAATTTTGATCATCAGCATAGCGGAATCGTGATTCAAAATCAATCGTCTTTGAACTTTAACCGAAAATGAAACATACCTGACATTTGTTTAAGTCAAGCAGACCCTGCGTTGGACATTTTAATTTTTTCTTCTCGCGTGGACAGTAGCAGGTTGACTCTGTGTCATTCCACAAGCTCTTTGTGCTACTGTAGTAATAGCCTAGTAAACCGCTGTACACCGTATCATTTTTATAGACAGCGAAGACCGATCTGATTCGGGAAATGATAAATTTTATCTACTTCAATTCATATTAGGTTTTACTCTGCTGTGTGTCAATTGGAATTTCCCAATGATCGCGTATAATTAATGTCATTACCTGCACAGGTCGTTTATGAACGTAAATACTTCGGGTTGTCGCGAGCTCATCGGAGGCCAAAAAATGCTGTCGGTTCCTCGGACGATAGAGCAATTTTTTATGCTCCAAAAATCTGCGTAAGGCAAGCCTTTGAATTCCGATAAATGTCCGATAGTGTAGCGATCCTTTACTCCGCGAGATGCGGTCATCGGTCCCTCGTAAGTCCCATTGATCTATAGAGATATGAAATTCGAATATTGTGCAAGGTGCATTCTGCTGAATGAAATTGATTCTTTCGGTGCATAATTTTATTCGTTTCATGAGTTAATTAGCCAGTAAAAACCTAGGTTTGCTATATCGTGCGAATATAAAGTTTCAATTACTTTAATGTACTTAGTTTCGTGGATAACTCACTTTGTGGAAGAAGCTAAAGGCGTAAATTCCATCTTCGGAAGTGGTTCTAAGCGTTGGTGGACGCTGACGTTTCAGAAGACCGCAAACAACGACAAGCTCTGGGTGGGACTTGGGGTCACATACGAGCGGCAATCCATCAAACAGAATATCTCTCACTCGACCCCGCATGAATATGCTCGTCGGGTCAGAAAATAGCAGAGCCATGGCATTTCCAAATTTTGATAAAAGCGCGGGGAAACCGTCTGCTATCTACTCGACACACGACGTATCCTACATTTTTTCGCGTAGAATTTTATGCAAAGTACGACGATGCTTGGAGGTCGCAAAGACGTCTATTGTGCACTTGTATACGTACCGTAATTAAACTTCCGACATGAGCTGCATTCAGAATCGTGACTTCGTCATTTTCCGACAAGTTACCAGATTTCGTTGCGTTGAAAACGAGCGTTCGTCTTGCCAGGTACTCAATCGTATCGGCGGCCTCGTCTGTCCCAATGACAGTTTTTTCGAGCAATTCGCTGAGGAATATTCAAAATCGTTGTCCAGTGTGATACGAAACTTACTGATCCTAGATACTTGATCATCTGCAGTTGCGCAAGACACCTTATGGACCAATTTTACTTACATACTTACTCATAAACGTAGGGACCACGTTCAACTATATTTGCCACTTCGCCTCTTTCCTGTACGTCGATGGGATTAGTAACGTGAAATAAGTATACTTTAAATTCCAACTTTACCGCTGCCCAGGAACTAAATCCCAGAGTTCCTTTGACCAATGCTAAGTTCTGTAAAATAAAGACGTAGAGAGACCCTGCAAGGATTGCAGCCCCACAAACACAACCGAGTAATGACAATTGCGATCATAAATTGCAAGGGATGTTTCACTGAGGCGATTTAAATGTCAATATCATTCGAAATCACTTTGTAATAGTTGAAATCACAATTAAATCAATAATATTAAAATAAAATTCTGCATTAGTAATCATGAATGTAATCATGAGAAATCGTTTAGGATTGCAGGAATCTCTTTGTAATCTGAAGAAATCAGACGAAATCTTCGAAATAACGAGAAATCGCGTATTTAATAGGTAATCAGGGTAAAATTTATTTTTTTAGTAAGCTCTCGTAATCATTTTATAAAATGTAAGTAACGAAGTACGTAACGAAGTGCGTAATCATGCTATCAATTTTTGTTTCGGTGAAACACCCCTTGATAGAATATAAATTCGAAGGAGATAAAACGAACGAGTGCGAACCGCGTCTAATAAATTTTCCATAATAAGGCCGTGCGGTTGGATGATAACGGCTATAGTCCCAATAATAATAAGGAAGATGCCAAATCCGAGAGAAAAAGTTGGAAGATTCGATGTCCACATCGTTCAATGATGATCCGCAACAAATTATAATAATGTTCCAGCGATTCTACGCATTACTTTTTACTACGACTTGCACCGATGTGCGTGGGAATTATATTGCAGTTGAAGCTTTGCAAAACTCTTCATTTTACATCAACGTTCATGAATTTTCAATCAAGGTTTCATGTATGTTAAATTGCATTATATGACTGTGCGTGCTAAATACATCACCTGGAAAAAATATTTCAAATCGATTAATAACGTAGAGCTCCACTGCCCACACGTTATGCGCAACTATAACATTGCACGCTGATTTCATTTTAATCGCATGATAATTGTTAGATAATTGGATTGCATACAATGATAATTCAATGTTTTTCTTTTTTTTTGTGCCAGGTGGATAGAATAATCTTAAGTTTGATCATTCCTATTGACTCGTTTTTAATTTCCATATTGTACAGTGTCATTTTGTTATTATCGTGTTACGAAAATAATTGAATAGTATTAACATAGAATTTTTCTTTCATTTTTTGTTAACGCAAACAGAATTCAACAGTCTTTTCGCTCTGCTTCGTTTCTTACTTCATTGTTTCTTTTTTCTTCCATCTTCCTCCGATATGAACTAATGCCATGGTCCGTTTTATCAATTTAAAAAAAAAACTGAGCAAGATATCATACCGCTCAATTGATGATCTTATCACGTTTATTCGTTTATCGGAGAACACGAAATTTTTGACGGCTTGAGCAACCGCAAGTCTTTTCCACACTATTCTAAGTGTACGTTCAGGGTTTTTTTTTTTTTTTGAAATATATATACAGGGTGACCCAAGACTATGGCCCCATAGGCTACAAATGTATTCTACGTGAAAATCTGCGAGTGAAACGTTTTTCATTTCTGATATGAAAATTGTCGTTTGCGAATTACAGCCGTTTGAAATTGGCCAAACGAGTAGCATTTGATGACTCAAAAAATAACGAAAACTGGCACCAGATACTATCGGATTGGCCACTTTCATACGGCCGTAATTCTAGAATGATAAATTTTTTAGAAAGGTGGAAAACGTTACAATCGAAAATTTTTTTTCAGACATTAGTAGCCTATGGGACGGTAGTTCTGGGTCACCCTGTATATATGTTTTTACCGTGCGTAAATGAAACAGACCACATAATATATCGAATAAGAGATTAATTTATGATTTTATGGTAAACACTATATGACGGTCTAGGATAAATTACATAAATTTGGTGAGGATGGATGACAGTCGCATCCGCTGGTTAGATCAATTTCAACAGTACCTCGAAATCTATTTGAAAGTAACTATTCAAAAACATAATAAAAGTTTTCAATTATATTTATTGTGATGTTTTCTCATATGTTAAATTTTAGCAAGAGACTTGGCAGACACACATTTTTCTCGTTTATTAATTTATAGGTACTGCATTTATGATTTCACGTCTACAATGATATTACATTCGGATGGCATATTCGGATAAGTACCATTTCATTTCTGCTTCATTCTCCTTGTCCTTATACCCTTTATTCCAATATGTATGGCAAGTCAAAATTCGTAAAATGTAAAGTTTAATAGTTGAAAATGAATTTATATTTAAATTTATACAATATAAATTTCAGTAAACTCTGAAATAATTTGAAACATGCAACAAGGATACTTAATATCGCAGTATTTAAATGTACAAAGACTTTCGACAAATCGCTGTCTAAAGAAATAAATAATTTTATAATTTTCAGGCTGTAAAATCAAATAATAATTAACAATAACATTACTCACTACTCGCTTATACTAATCGTAAATTTAGTATTTTTTGGTTAATCCGATAGATATCAATTATGGGATTGCCAGACCGGTTATAGATGTTGCCATTGCATAGTTATGAGGGTACTGGATGACTGGACCGCTCGGGCGATAGTTTCGTGTAGGCCATGCTCCAACCATAATCGATTTAGCTGCTTGTAACGATCTCTGCAAAGTCGGAGTGGATTACCTCTTCTTAGGCCTTGATCCGTCTCTCCATACTCGTCCAAATAAGGTGGACAGGCAACGGCCCCCCTAGTGGGAGACCTTAAAAATAATATCTCGCATTCTCTAACTCGCAGAAATAGTCCGACTCCAGTTCCACACTTGCTAGCATGATAAATACAGGCCCCCACTGTTATCTTATTCAACTCAACTTGACAGCAGTAGCTTTGCGAACATAACATCTCGCCACAAACAAGGCACATCGTTGGATTCCTCGAGTCTTCCCTGTCACTATTCGGGCAGGTAAATAGAGAAACTGCGTTTATCAATTCGCTATAGTCTTCTGGCAAATCTACAAGTTTATTAATTATCAGTGGGTCTTTCGTCACCACAACGGTACTCGTGTCGGACAGGTATTGCTGAACCTTTGGATGGGCGACCCACAATTTTGCTATATTTACAACAGCTTCCGAATCCAACAGTTCATCTGACGTAACAGGAAGACCCAAATATTTACACATATTTTCGTAAGTATCACCCCCTTGTTTTGTTAGTTCCACCGGTGCAGGTACGTCCGTCAAATAATGAAAGTATAGGACGCAGGCTCGAAGAAACGGTATGCACGCTGCTTGCACACGCCTCCAAAGTTCAGATGCTGTGTAACTCCCAACTTTCAGACCCAATTCTTCAGTAAATTTCAACACTGAGCGATCCTCCCAATGTTCATTGTCGATGTCCATAACTTCGTTCTCGTTGTATTCCATGGTGACAAGAATTCTCACAATCAATGAGAGAAAAACTAACTTCAACGCATGAGATTCTTGTACACCACCAGTAACCAATCCGCAAGAAGCGTTCGCTTTTATGTTGTAGAGATTCATCAGAGAGACAGTTAGTGGAATAAAAACGCCCAAAGGATCCCAGTCCAACACACTGGGACCGTCATGTGGATTTTCCAGGAGCATGGTCAGAAAATTTAGGGCATGGTTTCCAATTACAGTGCTGTTTGGCAAGGTTGATCCAAGAGATGCGGCGATTCTAACTAATCCTTTTAGACTGTCTCTCTGCCTCGACGTTAAAGCTCCGAGTAGCGGTTTTTCCATATCTCTCAGAATAAATTCTATCGTATGTATAGTATACACGGTCGATTTCCACGCCAACAAAGGCACACGGGGATTTCCTCCATGTGGTTCAACATCTAGCCCTTTTGTGTACGTGGCTTGAGTAAATAAATGTATCATTTCAATTAATTCCTTAGAGAGATGAGGTCCAGTTTCAGCATAAAGCGCTTCGAACGATGCTCCAACATCTCCTAACTCTCGAGATATTCGCTGAATTGGGCAGCCAAACATTTCATGTTGTAACGATACCTCTTCGTCAAACCTCTCGACAGGATTTTGTACTGAATTTTGAACTGTACAATAGCGGCAGTACAAATCGTGACTAGTTTCTGAATATTCAGCAATTCCGTGAGTCACTTTGACTTTACAACTCAGCGTTACTACTAAAGCTCGTAACCATATAGAGAAATCTATATTGTCTTTGTTTTGATTGGACATCTGCAGGCTTCCAAGAGGCGGTAAAAGTGGCAATACGGTATTACTCAAACACTCGCAAAGAGGGCAAAGGTATTCTAGTTTTTCAATATCAAAGCTCGCCGGTTGTCGAGCTCTGTAAGGCCTCCTGCTTTCTTTTGCATGTACATTTTGAAGGTATTTTTCCCAGCACAGCGCATGCATTACATGACCACAAGTACTGGTATGAGGTGCTGCGCCCAATTTATCAGAGAGAAAAAGTACATTAGGTTCATCTGTGTTTGCTCTGTTTTGGCACAGGACGGTGGATTGCTGAACAAACGCTGCAAGTACCATTGCAGGACCGGTGGCCGTTATTGGTTGATCCTCCTGACACAGTATGCAAGTATATGTTTCTTCCTCGCATATTCTACTTGTTTGATTGATACCTACAGCCACGGGAGCTTGCTCTGAAAATTCGCTTAGGTCCAAATTAGAACCTCGATCGTTAGTTTTGCTAGCTTCAAGGGCAGCTTCTTCAAACAGCTTTGCGTTCTCTTTCATGAAGTTCTTTTGCATCGCAGCCATCTGAGCCATAATCCTAGCTCGTTGTTGCGCAGCCATTTGGGTTCTCCACTCTTTGTCCATTTTGTTTGCCTCTGGTTCGCTGGTTTGTTCCGTTGACGGTGCAGTAGATGGTGCATTTCTTGCTTCAGACGGTGTGTAACCCAAAAGTTCCTGATACTTGTCTAATGTCCATGTGACCAAATCTTTGTGAGCATCCAGCCTCGGACTGTAAGATAATTGTTCCAGTAAGTTATAAATCTTCCACTTTGTAGATCTTTCAGTGAATCGGAAAAATGCATAATAGCCTGACTCTTCCTCTTGCAAGGCGTATCCGATCAGATGGAGCAATCTCTGAACTTGAGGCTCGGAGTAGCTTCTGGCTCTTAGATTAAGCGCACGTTCTAAAACAGTCTGCATTAAATGTAACATTACATCACATTGCAGTAAATTAGCAACCAAACTATAGGTTTCCGTTAATTTTGGCAATTTCGGTGGTGGACAACATTCCAATTCATGTGCTGCCTTTCTTCGCTTACGCTGCTCCTCTTCCGATTTGCTAAATTCTTCTCTGGTGTAGTGATAAAAAAACACATTATAATCAGCATAAAATTCTGGTTTCAGTTCATATACTCCTTTTCCGGCAGACAATGATAATGGCTTCTTAAAGTTTGCAAGGTCGTCGATTACCCTTTCCATTCCTGTTTCATGGTGTACATCATCAGGTAAAGTCTTGTTTAATTCTGAATGTGACAGGGGCTTGATGCAAAGCTGTTGTATGATTTCCTTTTTTATTCTATCATCAGCATCTACGTTTCCGACTCCGGGTGTATATCTTTCTCCGATAATAGTAATGAGCAATCCTAAAAATTCTTCAACTAAACTAATCGTTTGTCTCATGCTATCTTCCTCAGGGTTTTTCAGGGTGTTTGCTTCAAATTCTGGGTTCGCCCAGTTGAGAAGATTAAATCTATTCAAAAGATGAATAAGGAATTCGTTACTTTCAATCAGACAGGCACCGGTTTGTAGTAAGACAATGTCTCTGTCAAGCATTTCTGTTCGGCATTTAACATTGTGATAAAAGAACAACTGGTTCATTATTGAATATCCATTCCGTCGCCACATACCGGCGTGAACTTGTGAAAACATTGCTTGCGTTCTTAAAACAGGTTCGATTATTTGTTCCGGTGTCGGCTTAGTTGGCATCATAAATTCCGGGCTTTGAAACTCAAGATTATAACGTTCCAAGTATAAAAACAGACCTGCTAAAAATCTAGACAATGGAAGATGAATAGATACAGGTCCTGTGGATACATCATATTGTAAACACGAGGCGCTGTGATTGGCTAGTTCCCTAACTTGTCCTGGACCAGGGTCGTTTCCTGGAAGCTCATAAAGTTTTTTCAAAACCAGCCTAAATGCTTTGATCAAAACAGTCCTGTCGGAACCACACCATTCAAGAGCAAGACTGATAACTGCTGCCAACTTGATGTGTAAATTGAAGGCCGATTCCCATTCCGGTTCAAATTCTATATGCTGTCCGACCTGCCGTGCGACCGCGTCCATTCCTTGCATACTACACAGCAACCGTAGCAACATTGAGAGACCTTGCAGAAATCCATGCCTCAATTCATCTGTCCATGTATCTGGTTTTGCACTCAATAAATACCGCAAGTCGTATAAAATGTATTGAGCTCTTTTAAATGTTTGGTTGGAAGAATTTCTCTCAAATTCTAGTTTTCCTTGCGCATTGCATTTTCTTGAGCTCTCCGATATAAATGTGTTCAACAGTATAAAGAGTACATCATTATGTGCAATGAGATAATGTGTAAGTGTGGGGACGGTGAATAGTTGAACAGATAGCGCAGCAATAGAAAAGGAATGATCATGATCATCCCTAATAAAATCCTTCATGACAGTGCCGTAGTTGTACGTAAATACAGAAGCCAATGCCTTTTTACTTTCATATTCTACTAACATTCCTGAGATGAAAAGCCTATGCCAGGCGGTTCTTGCTGCCTTCCAAAGCTGCGAATCCCTCATAAGAATTCCCTCGACAATTGATACATCGGGAAGTTTTGTATGAAGAGCGGCGTCGCTAAATGCTATTCTGAAGCCTTCCGAGTGTGCCATGAATTCCTGCAACCACGCTAGGAGTTTCATTGCAAATAACTGATGAGCAACAACGTCTGCGTGGACAACCAATACTTTGAGTGGGCGATTTCCATGTCTGGATGTGAATCTTTCGATCTCAGACTTTAATTCAGCACAATGTTCAAAAGTTGAACATTTTACTACCGCTCTCCCCTCTCTATCAATGTTCGTTACAAACTCAATTGCATCTCGATGACTACACTTTATTAATCGAGACAATGTATTGATTACTTGTTCAAATGTATGTGTTTCATCGTTGAACAAAACAGTGCAATAAGTATCACTTGGTGCCTGTAAATCTTCATCTCTACCTTTCAAACGCAAATCCGATGGTAGTCCAGGTGCGTGTTCCAGGGACAAGAGCTCGTAAGAATACTTTAATACTGCTTCAAATGTAGCTCTTGCCCTCTCTGCTATGTCTTCAGGCAATTTATTGCGAGGTCTACTTTTGAACTGAATTCCAGCTTTGTGTATGTTGCAAGATGAATCGTTTTTCCATGCTTCAGGATCGCCACAATCGCAGCAGCCCCCGCCGCTAGATGTGCCCATTTTATACCTATGATTACGGTGCGCAGATTGCTTGAAACACACGACGCATAAAACACAAGTTGAATCCATTCCACATTCTCTACAGCTGTAAGTAGGTTCACCCATTTTGAAAACTTTCCCGCACACGGACGGTGGATTATCTAATTGGCTGAGCTGCTGAAGTACCTCTTGTGGATTGCCATTGCATATAAACTCTTCTAAAGTACTGTAGAGAATTTTCTGCGCCTTCACCTCATTGAAACTCCATTCCAAACAACTTCCGTTTGGTTCAGGACTATAGATTTTCGGCACCCAAATTCTCCAGTGCTCCTTAAAGTGTGTGCAAGATAACAAGCCTTTGCTCATCTTGTCCATCCATACGTTTACACAGGGCCTCCTTGATTTTGGAAAGGTGGGAAGCATCAGCGCTAACTCGACATCCCCCGAGTGGTGATGCTGGTGATGTTGCATGTTGTCATTGCTCATTCTGCAATCGTGGATGCTTTGCACCTATCGTGATATAGTGGGACTGAAACAGAGAAAACGCTAAATCATTCAATTGAAACTTTTAGTCTCTTGTGTACAAACACTAGACAAACTTTGCATAGTTGCACTAAAATAATTAAGTTCATTTTTGTATGCTTAGCAAATGGCATTAACTTATTATCAGATGTTATCGTATTTTTCATTTAGTATCATAAGCTATCAGGTATTATCTTTCAGTAATTGCAGATGCAAGATTTAAGCTTGATAAAACAAACAAGAAGTTAAGTAAACAAAGCGTCATGTGAAGGCAACTAAATTTTACCAATAGATTTAAGTGAACAGATTGATGAAAATAGTTGCTATCCGTACTAAAAATTAAAAAACTAATTTGAATGCACCAACTGTATACTTCTCAGATTAAAGATCGTATCGAATAAGTAAAACTGACCTTAAATTATATCCTAGTTACGATGTTAGTTGTTTAGAAAGTTGCATACTCATGGCACGCAGGGTTTGTGGATAACTGCAACTGCCATGCGAACAATGTTGCGACTTGCCATTAATCCTGACGTAAAAGAACGGGTAAGAATTGCTAATTCCATTAATCCGTGCTCACTGAAAAAGTATCCATGTAACAGCATCAATTCAGTGATACTTCAATGAATTTATGCTTAGATTGAATTGAAAAGAGAAGAAAATATATACAGACCTACATGATTGGCTGAAGTTCAGTGCTCCAAGAAAAAAACTACTTTTAGACTAGCATTGTAAAAACTACCAACATGAGAGCGAGAACTGAAAGGAAGAAAAAAAAAAAGAACAAGGATGTCGAACGCTAAATCCAAATATAAAGTTATGGACAAAGTTTGATTTGGTTGCCTCCACAGTGAGTGAAAGTCAGTACTGTTACTTGTGAAAAGTTTTAGTCTAGTTATGGGTTAAACAGTCTTAACTACACAAAAACATAGTTCGTGATCAGTCGACTATAAATATCTCAAATGTATGACAATACAATAGTAGAGAGTCCTTATACGTATGTATGGATGGAGATGGGAAGAAAATAAAAAGAAACTTTCTACATGGAACGTTCTAAACGTACTGTAAACATACGTAATGATTGGATCTGGGTGGATATGGTGCTGCAGACTATTTGCCATGGTTCAGTTTTTGAAGGTATCCATGTAGGCTGATTGAAGCATACAACTATTTTTAACAACATCGCAATGTGTAGTACTTACTGTTATACCGTGCAGGCCAAGGTTATTGAAAAGTATTGAAAAGTTCTTTGTTTCGCGAGAGTAAATTTTTTCAAAAAATCTTCGATTACTTTTTATACTACTGATTGTTCGGTTATCATCAAATTCACGTTACTCTCATAGGGCGTCAGCAATTGAACGAAACACTTGGTAACTTCGTTATGACATTTCGAAGTAAACGTATGAAAATCCTTGTTGTACAGCTGCTTGAACGATGCACAAAATGGCTCACGACAGATTGGGCAAACTGCGACAAAGTCAGGATAAACTGATAGATGAAAGAAAGAAACTCTGCTTCGTGCTACGCGCGTACGATATATTTCGCCGTGATTCAGCCCAGCGCTGCATTCGCTGCTTTTTTCGATTCTCATCGATTGCCTAACTATACATACATAGTATGTGTACGATGTTTCAACTGTAACCGGAGACGGTACGGTAAAGCAGAAAAATTGCCACCATTTTTTCGCCTTCAGATAACTTTTTAACACGGTGAAGCGTTAGAAAGGATTGGCGAACATTACGATGATATAGATTGAGGTTAACTTTGTATCTCGTGCTAAGCCCAAGGAGATTAACTCGTATCAGCATTGGTTAGTAAGGTTCATCATCACCTTGGGCTTCCGGCTAACTTGGTTTCGGTCCCGTCATGAACATATGGCGTATAGAATCGAGCTCGCATTTTGTTTCGAAGCGGAAACAAGTTAGCCGGTAGCCCAAGGCTTAATGAGCATTACTGAACAGTTACAGCAGTCGAAATCCCGGATTTAGTATCAGATAGAATCGTAGTTAATGAGACGACTAATTAGTATCTCTGCAATAGTGGCTGTGTGCTTATAAAAATTTATCGCGCTACTGGAAATCGTTTCGCTGCTCGGCCAAATCATTGACCGAGTGTAGTTGCGGATAGTTAGAAACAGCGAGCATGTACTCACTCGTCTCTGACGCCTGGTGAAAAGAACACAGTTATCCTCCATCAGTTGAACTGATACTTTCCGTGCAACGGGCGGCGCTTTACCAAATCAAAAGATAGCAGATTCAATTTTTACATTCATCTCAACCTGCTATAATTATACCGTCCACGTCATGGCTGAATAGAAGGCTACATAAAAATATGAAAGCATATGGCTCGCTCGTATCGTATCACGTTGATTAGCTCACGGTTAAATGTCACTCTATCCTCGCATACCCAGCTGAGATTTTGAATAACGAGTTCTGCACCGTCGACATGTTCGACTACTTCTTTCTGCAAGAAAATGCACTTTTTTCTTCTAGAAACCTGTAAAATCCGCCTGCGTATAGATAATTATAGCTGCACGGCAGTAAAAGGGTTGTCTACAATCAGGCGGATTCACTTATTTGACATATATCTCTTCATACTCCGGCCATTCGAAAATGATCCTCTCAAATTATTGCTCGTAGCATGCGAAAATTTCCAACGTTCTTCTCAGGACGCATAAATAACGTTACAAACTTCAGATGCTATGACTCTTCGTCAATGCTTTTTCCGTTCAACGTGATAAAACATGGTAAGAATAAAAAAATTTGTACCTGTAGTTGTGGATTATAAATGATGGTGGTTCGTGTTGATAATATTCCTTGAAGTACACTTGCCATATTCTTAGATCAAATCACAAATTCTTTGGTTAACGCAAATATGTTCTCTTCCACTTATGGTATACACTATACAGTTTCTCTGTTAGATTATTTCAGCCGTAAGAACCGATCGTAGAGTAAATACAAACCAACAACGGTATAAGCGTACATGAAGCGTGACATTTTAGAGTTCCGACATGGTAGAGGATTAATAAATGAAAAAATATATATCTCGTCAGCTCGTGCTGGTTCCCAGATAACTTTTGGATAATCCATATCACAAATCCGAACTCACATGCATTAAAGACATGTCCACTTCGTTTATTTTTGCACAGTTCAAAAGCGATACACTAATTCGTTTGTCAAATGTTATCATGACGTCACAGATCCCGCCAACTAACTGGCGACTTAGGATTGAGGTTATTGGAACCGGCTAATCAGTAAACACGTGATCGACAAGTCAGATTTATTGAATATTATCCGAAGATATAAACCAGACCTGCAGCTATCGTTAGATTTCACTGCGGAGATATTATGACAACGATTATAACATCCATTCACTTTCACACAACTTGTGCTGACACAACGACTGTCAGAACGGCATAACAGCGTTAACACCACAATTGCTTTGTTTAACTCACTTCTACGTCCAATGATTAAATATTTCACCTTAATGCCGGATTATATATATATGTCACAGCGATACAGTGTAATTGTGGCATATTTTTAATGAAAACTTCGTCGAGTTATAGTCCGTACAGCAAGCAACACGAAGAATCCGAAAAATAAAAAAATGCGGTTTGCGGCCAACGTCGCACCGAGCGTGTTTTGTTTAATCGACTTCGATCAGAAATTCAAACTTGATATCACCTTTACCATAATAATTGATTAAAAACTATAATTCCAATGAATTACCAGCGACGAATAATAATACTCTACCCAGTAACCGTATTTTCAGTACATCAGCTTTGTTGCATAATTTTTCAAAGATCGGTTCCACTTGATTTGAAGACTCGCGCGACCCATCCATTGACAATCCGAACAGTGCTGCACTCTGCGCCGAGTGTTTGCGGAAAATCCAACAAGCGCAGTCGGGACGAAATGAGCGATTTCGAGTCGTATTGGGCGGTATTATGTTTAACGTTTATCGTGGTGTTAGAGTTGTCGGCATTGACAACCAAAGTGCTTTTAATTAACAGGAATCGGACGATATAAGATAATGGGTGTGCGCGGATGCAACAAACGGAATCGAGTCATGAGAGTCTCCGGGATGATGGGGCAGTGAAACAAGGCGTTTACTTTCAGCAGTTAACATAAAAGGGTGAACGTTATGTCCGCAGCACCAAGGTGTTACAATTATACGTACGAATAGCATCAACGTCGGTAGTTTTATAGCGCAAGAAATAACACGACGAAAGAGGAGTCAAAAATCTCAATCTAGCTAAAACCGTTCACACAATGGATGAGTGTATGCTCAACGATTTGCTCGAGTGTTCAGTTTGCCTTGAGCGACTGGATACTTCCAGTAAAGTACTGCCCTGCCAGCATACTTTTTGCAAAAAATGTCTGGAGGAAATTCTCAGCACTCACAGGGAGCTCAGATGTCCGGAGTGCAGGGTCCTAGTCGATGTCAAAATCGATGACCTCCCGCCAAATGTACTTTTGATGCGGATCTTGGAAGGGATGCGCAACGCTACCCCCAGGGCCATTAAAACTCCAGTACGTGGTACTCCGGGTCCCCAAAGATTGCTCGGAGGTCATCAGGTCGCCCCGGTTTCAGCCACTGCCAACCAAGTCCCTATTACTATCCCTGCAGACCCTATGCGCCAAACAAATTCTGCGGCGAAACAGGTCCACCTGCACAATCAGCCTTATGGTCGTGCTATTTATGATTATATATCGAAGGTGCCAGGGTGAGTTGACGAGTGTTTCTTAAATATACAAATTGTCATTTTTGTGTATCACTCCTTGTCGAATTTTTGGTAACGGTGTAAAATTCTTGAGTATGATGATACAAATTTTGTTATTTATTTACAGCTGTTTTCCTTTACAATTGTCAATGGTCAATCCTTGCCATTATACCAAAAAGATTTGTAACACTTTCAACATAATGCAATAATTACAAAATCCTAGAACAGTTTGGTGTACTTTTTTGAGTAAATTTTCACAGAAACCCATAGTTTACGTTGTTTAGACTGAACTTGATATCGCTATTGTTGACTGTTCATTAATTTCTTTCCTTTGTTTCTGCTTTCTGTTTTCATACAGAGATCTGAGTTTCAAGAAAGGTGACATAGTGATTCTCAGTAAGAAAATTGACAACAATTGGTACTTCGGAGAATGCGGAAATAGTCATGGAGTTTTTCCCTTATCATATGTTCAGGTTTGTTCATAAATCAGTCCTGAAATATTTAGAAAATTTCATGTACAATTGATAGAGAACAATAGAGTGATTGTAATTTATAGTTGGATTCAATGTGTGCAATAATCAGAATTGTAATCCTGCGTTATTGTGTTATCTTGTATCGAGTCATATTTAGGAAGTGTGTGATTGCGTAGCAAATGGTGATCTCGAATTAGATATACAGCAGTTAATATGGCTCATGCAAAAGTGATTTGCTCGAGATATAAACATGCTGTTGCCTATCATTATTATCAATGTACAATTTAATCAACAATCAGTTGTAACTAATTATTCAGGTAATGACACCATTGCCACCCCACGTACCCCAGTGTAAAGCTTTATATGACTTCCGGATGACTAATGATGACGAAGATGGATGTCTCACATTTAATAAGGTAAATGTCCTTAATTATCTTCAATCATATTTAACAACTGCATTTGCATTTGCATTTGTGTGTATACCTACTGAGACTAAAAATATTTTTAGGGCGAAGTTATCAGTGTGATAAGAAGAGTCGATGAAAATTGGGCTGAAGGCAAACTGCTGGATCGCATTGGGATATTTCCCCTTGCTTTTGTTGAATTAAACAGCGTCGCTAGAGCATTGATGAAACTCTCTACCAAGTAAGTATTCATTTTTCCAATTACAAAAATGCTTATCTGTATATATATAATCAGACAGCACATTGTGATCAGTTACTCCTCGATAGTAAATCAATCATTAATGTTGGTAGCAGGATTTACTCTGTAAACGAAAATCGATTTAGCGATTGCACATATTGAATATTGACTGGATACGGGAGCCTTGGGTATAAAGAGAACACTGTTTTTAGCAGGTAGAAATAAGTATAAATAAAAGGAAATTTCATCATATCAGAATAATTTTATTTATTAAAGACCGAGAATTCGATATGCATATTGGATTAAGTTCAGCCACTTCAGATACTTAATTATGGCAACATATGTTATTAGTGCACAACCAGGGCCTTCCAGAGTGGCACCCCCAACACCCACCAATGAAGAAACGACTCCACTTATCCCAACAGATCATTCTCGCAATGTACAAGCAGCAAGTCAGCCTCGACCGCAAATACCTTTGGTATGCATAATTTATTTCTATGAATCATCACGTTAAATCTGACGAAGTAAATCCATAATGCCAGATGTCTGTTTTAATAAAGTGCTAAAGACTGATCCAAAGATAATTCACGATCCACATTTCACAGGCATCCACACTACCAATGTCGGATAATAGTTCAGTTGTTTCATCTGGTGGCAGTTCGACGACAACAACTCCTAATACTCCAAACAGTTCAAATACTTCAAGTAGCTCAAGTACAGCACCTAGTAGCCCAAGCAGTCCAGCAGCAACATCACCACCTGCTGTTGGAAGTAGGCATAGCATGAAGCGCCACAGTTTCACTGCCATAAATTCAGGCCATCATCCACACACTCATCACAGACACAGTGCTGAAATTCTCAGTCCAGCTATTGATGCTGCCTTGACCGGTGCAAATGAATCTTTTACCCCAGTTCAGGTACATGAAACATTGATAACGATACGAAATAAATATAAATTCAAAATCTCCTTAAAAACTTCTACGTGTTTCATTTACAGACAAGTAGCAGCACTGATCCTGGTGTACGCCATAAACGTAGTGGCAGCAGTGATCTGGTACTGGCACAGCCGTCTCAAAATATGCTTACAACTCCTGGTGGTAGTCACTTACCTGCGGCATATATAGCTCTCTATCCTTATAAACCGCAGAAAGCTGACGAGTTGGAATTGCGTAAAGGTGGAATTTATATGGTAACCGAACGCTGCCAGGATGGTTGGTTCAAGGGCACATCGAATCGGACCCAAAAATGTGGAGTTTTTCCTGGGAATTATGTTGCCCCAGCAAAGTAAGCTGCTGGCAATGATCTTTTTTTTACCGATCCACTGCGATGTCCGATAAATTCATAATAAATAAGTCTCCATTCGATTTTCAGGTCTCAATTACAGATACGTAACATTTGTCGTAACGCATCAAGTGGAGCTACTCATCAGAGTAATCAATCGACGTCTCTCTCTTCAAGCAGCAATGAGCCACGACCTTGCATAACTTATACTAGAAACAAAGGCGCAGCCCCACAACCCCTGGGTCCCCGACCTCCGCCACCTGAGCTTCCTCCGAGAACTACAAGTCCTGCATCTGGTATATCTTCATCGTGGCACAGCCAAGGCGAAACTCAGAATCAAGCTCAATCTCAGACCAATGAACAACAATCTCTGGTAGCCAATCCACTTGGACGGAGTCACAGTGCAGTAATGTCCTCAAATCTAGGTAAGATTTTACTTAAACTACATATTTTTTGAACCTCAGTTTCAATGTACGAAGACTGTACTTATTATTCTTTTGCGTAAAAAAATTTCTCTAGTTATCCAACTGCCATTTATATGACAGGTAAACAGACGATGTTACTTCCACCATTGGGTGATCTAAACAGAAGTCCTAACAATACACTGCGTTTAACCAGCACTGTGAGCCCACCTCCCAACACTTCCGTGGCAGCTGGTACTGCAAGAAATATTGAGAAGGTATCTTTTATATTTCTCACATCATTTTGAGTGTTTGTCATATTGCGTCATGTACTATGAGGAACGTGAAGTGACGTACATAGCCTAACTTGATTGAAAGAAAATATTAGCAATTCGTTATATTCCAGAAAGAGAAAAAAGAAAAAGGAGTCTCACTGATGCGTCGCTTAACTAATATTAAGAAATCGAAGTCTCCTCCACCGACATCGTATTCAATGGATAATCCAGTGTTTGATGATGGAAATACCGTAACTGTTGTAAATCCCGTCCACATTAGGTGAGCTAAAAAAAAAAAGATAAAATGTATTATTCGTGAAGTCTTTGACACAAATGTATTACTGCATTCGCTTAAAACTTGTTCATATTCACAATTTCACTCAATGTTTGTTGCTTTTATGTCCACATGTACGTGTTATGTACGGAGAGTTTTATGTAAGTGTATAGCACTCGCATGATTGTAAGACATTTCTTGAACTTTTTCATGTAAAATCTGCTTCAGGGAGCAGAAATAATTATTAAGTTAAACTGCTCGATTGTAAATAGGTTCCAAATCTGACTTCAGCTGTATATTTTACAATATGAAAAAGTAAAGGAGTGAATAGTTCATTTCTCTTAGATCACATTGTCACAAATGCTGCTAAGCACGCTTTTGAATGTTCGATGCTCTAATGTCGAGTCTGCATGATCCTGGCACTCAGATCGGGTTCTTGCCCGAGCCAGCTACTGCAGGTTTGTCCACAGCTGGATGTAAATACTCAAAATACACATCTTCGTCTCTACACTGGTTCTGGCTCAAGTCACGCAACTGCATCCCAAAGATTGAAACATAAGGAGCGGCCCTCCTTACCTGTGACTTTTTTGCAAAGGTTTGTTGATTATTGCACAGTAAACCCACACTCAACAGTTGGTCATTGTCTAATATTGGAATCCATTAAAATTTGTGTACAATTATTACTGCATTATCATAACATTAGAGTTCCGGTAACAATTAGTTTTTGCAACGCAACAGTTATATTGAATCAAAACATGTTATAGATTGAAAATTCTACGATATTGGGTAAGTAGTTTACAGTGTGACTGATTGATTGTTCAATGTTGCCATGCTTTCAATTTTTTGGTATCTGCACCAATGGAATAATGATACTCGTCTGTGTTACATTTTGTGTATATTTATTTCTGCGACTTAGTTGTCTTGAACGTCATTTGCATCTTAACCTTGATACTTGATGCTTGATTTTGCTAATTGTACTTAACATGCTTTATACCTTGGAATCTCAAATATCTTTGTAACTCGAACACAAAGTTTGAAGATATCACGAACTAATATGTGTTAAGTAATGTGGAATTTTAATTATCATCAAACATTAGATGACAATATACGGTCGTCAAATTTTTTTTTTCATCAAATCAAATATTCTGTCAATCTTGTGAATAACCTACCTAATGCAAAATTTTTTAAAAGTGCCATGTTATCTGTGTACACGTCCCGCACACAGTTAATTATCAAAACGAAATTTCTAGTTTGTGTTCTATTCTTCATGTTTCTGCATCTCTTTTCTCAAAATACATTTCAATACAATATTTTTAGGAGTGGAGATAATGGAGTAGGCACAGCTGCCGTAGCTAATCATCATCGTAAGAGTAATTCATTGGATGCTGGTACCGGAAAGCAAAGTAAACAGCAAACTTCGGGTAGAGAGCGGTAAGCAACATAGAATTTACAATAGAGAATTGAAGTCATATTCATTGATATTCTGGGTCATTTACCTACATATTTGATATTTTTGTACAGAGATCGTGTCTATCGATTTCGTTGCATCGTCCCGTATCCTCCAAATAGTGAGTTTGAATTGGAACTTCGTGTTGGTGATATAATACATGTCCACAAGAAACGTGATGACGGATGGTACAAAGGAACTCTACAGCGTACAGGTCGAACTGGATTATTTCCAGCCAGTTTTGTTGAAGCTTTCTGAGATTCAACGCATGTCCGTTTTATCTTGGAAACATGTATATAGCGTGACATTTTTATCATTAGCACTTACCAATAGGTATGTATTCTAAATTGTAATATCACAATACAGTTTGTAAATAGGAGCTAAACAGTCAGTGAAAGTGTTTTCAATTTTCTCATCAAATTTTGGGATTTAGACGTACACTATGCTGGCACAGATTCATCGCTTCTTCATACCTCACAATTATCTTTTGATTGGTAAAGTATGGGATGGAACTGAAATCTTCGTTTTCATCCCACTGACAGTTTACGTAAAGATTTTCTAAGCATGAAATTTTTACTGTATATTGACATTCTTTCTACAGTGTGTTTTCTTTTCTTATATTGGGACCGTGGTAATCACTCAAGTACACTATTAATGTGCATGTGATTCTGCAAATACAAACGTTCTTCAATAAGTAGGAACAAACGCCTCGCAAAACATGTGTATGTGAATACTGATGTAAGCTTGATTTTTGTACTCGCGTTACTATGCACAATCCAGACAGTGTAATACTTAGATGCTTAGTAATTGAAAGCAAATTGATCAACTTGAAAAATACGAACACTGACATTTACATCGTTTACAATTTTTCACATATTTGAACAATTTTATAGAAACGTGGCGCACGTTTTAATTAAGAAAATAAGTATTTTACTTTGAAGTTTTTAAGATTGCATGTAAAAATGTTTTCTACAATTCTTACCATTACGACATGATTGTACATAAATTAGCAGAATATTTAGATAACATTTAAATGAAGCTACGTGATATATTCAGCATGCTATCACCCACAGTTGACATTAACTACTGCTGGTGATGTTGGATCAACGATTTCAAAGATATAAAAAATTAGTTTGAGCATGCTGAATTTTACCTGAAATTCATACTGCCATCAATGTAATTTACTGTGTAATGAGTAATGTTTACGAGAGTAAATTTAACTTTTTTTAAAGCTGCTATTAAGTTCGAATTCATTCGGTCAAGTCATTTTGGCTTGAGTCATTCAATATATCTCACCTAGTATAAGAACTGTACTCATACACATACCAGTGAGTTTTAATTATCAAATCAGTTCAGTTCTTCCTTGGGAATAACCGACTTTATAGCAACAATAAATGTTGAACTATTTCATCAAAATTTTTCGTAGTTAAGATTTGGGAGAAAATTCCTTTCGATTACTGAACAAGTATTTGTACCAAATTTGACATTTTTTCGTCCAATTTCTTCCAGATAGCGTGAAGTTATTGTAATTACATATACGTTGTACAAAGTTTAACCCAAGGTGATTTTTAAGACTGAAATACCCCAAGACATTTTCAAGTACTAAACGCACTATTATATTATGGAATCAGAATCGCACATTGCTCTTTATCTATGTAATTTTTTTTATATTTGAGGTATTACAATATTTTTAAATACGTTCAAAAAAAAAAATCATAATATTGTCATAATACTGATCGGCAATTGATTATACACATGGTCTGGTTGATTGCGCTTGCACCCTGTTATAAACGCGAAATGTTTCAAGCCAGTATCTGGTGAACACATGATCTGGCATCAATATACTTTGATGCATTTATAATCGTATGATAAAGCATAATTATTTATATTACACCCTCTCTACGTCGTCACTAGAATTACTGTATCGACCTTGTCAATAGTAATAAAACCCATTGCTACCAGCCTTAGATAATAATCAGAATTTACAGGTAAATCAAATTCTGTTATGATCTCTATTGAGTATTAATAGAGATTAGGGAGTTGATATTGTTTTAGTTTAGAGAAATGGCATATATGTCAATCACAGTTTTTTTCAACGAACTCAGTACGTGCAAATTTCCTTTTGTTATGAATTTCTTGTATATTTACGTACTGTAGTATTGCAATATCATAATTTAATAATAATAATAATGGTAATTATGATGATAATAATCAAGCTCTACTCTGTGATGAGAACTTTGTTCATAATGACACATGTAACAATACGGATAACTCGCAATTAGTAGATATTTTTGATGCATATTATTTATACAATTTCGACCACACATTACCGTAAAATTCATAAACATGAATTTACAGTACTTGTGAGCAGCAAATGAATATTTTCATTGAAATATCATTTTTCATATTACATAAAAAAAAAAGTCCGAGTATTCCTTAATCCGTAATTTTTATTCATAAATCATTTGATTTCAATTAAAACCAACTGCGGCATTACCCAGTATGCGTCAACTGTGTAATAATTTTTCTTCATAGTTACAAAGTAATTGAATCCATCGAGTATACTGTACAGGGGTCAAAGAGCAACTGTCTCATCACACAGAACGTAATGATGTAATGTATAAACATATACATATTCAACTTATTAGGAATCGTATCTATGTGTATCCATATTTAAGCAATATAGGTATATTCAACGTGTAACTATATCAAGTACAGTTTTTGTATACATCAATCACTGTCTAAATTTAGTTTCAACTAAAATCACAATCGAGTATTCGGATTCAGAAGCATAATTATTCGTTTTCCTTCTTTTTCTTGAATATAATTTTGCATGATTCAAGCGAGAGTTTTCAAGTTTTGAATTATCAGGTCAGAAAGCGCACTAATATATTGCCGTGTTTTAAGTCTGTAACAACAGCACAAATCGAACACAGATAACATTTGCATGTTTGCAAAAGTCAGGATGTAAATGTTAATGTAATTGAGGCAGCACGTGACAGGACTGAACGAGCATTTCATATCACTGACAGAGTATGGTGTATTAATTGTTAGGCTGCCGCTTGGCCAGTATACTGTCCAATATACTGACCAAGCTATATGTAGTCAAATATTATAAATGTGAGTTATTTGAATATTCACCACAATCACCAGCAGTCTAATGGTTAAATAATGCGTCAGATTAGTCATGATCTGCTTTCATTCGTAAGGTGAGCATCATACATGACTTTACGTGTGTTATACCAATTTTGATAAAGATTATTCACATTTAGATACAATTTTTTACGGAGCATTTATTACAATGTTACTTCCTGTTTTTAGCATGACTCAAAATGTAAATATACGTTGAATTTTTTTTATTTCTTATCTATATTATATGCTGAACAAAGATTACTTTATTTATTCGTACTTCAACTGACAATAGCTGTAAGTAATTTATTATCGAAGAAAACTGTACGTTTGAAAATTTCGACATTTGTATAAATCATAGAATTATGTCGTGAACACATAACTGCAGTTTCGATCTTGCATTATGTCTAGTATCGCAATATTATGAAACTACTTTAATAATTTCAGCACTATGGTGCTGCCTGGTCTCCATGACTTACGATGTACTGGATTGTTCAATTTCTAGACAGATGTGAATTTTGTTTGTTATGGTATCAACTGTATAATTTTTTAAACGTCAATTCTACTTACACGAAATTGTCTGCTTATCAAATTGCCCCTGACTTGGAGGGGGGTAAGATATTAAGAGTGCATTAATTATCGCTATATTATGTATACAATGAATAGTTTCGAATTTCTGTTGTTATAAATTCAAATATTTATATAACGTGTTTTTAAATATGTTGTGTATTATCCCCTTGCTGATAGAAGACCATGATACTGAACTGAACTGGATGGAACCTTGCAAGTCTGAACATCTTCTTGAGAAGTTCATTTCAGACTTACAGCTTTCGGTCAACCAGTTACTTTGAGTTTTATGATGTGATCTTAGCCAGAGGTATTTTGTACAGTCCGAAAACTTGGTAAATTCATCCATAAATAATACTAATCTGCAATTCATTTTCTATTTGTTTTTATAAATTAAAAAATTACTAATAAATATGAAAAACCGCATACTTTGCGTTCTTTCATTTAAAACTCACTAGGTAAAATAATTGTATAATCTTCTCTAGTTAGCGGTCATATTTTTATTTCAAGAAATATATTCTGTGGTATCCATATACATATATTGTAGTATTGTACCATCGTATAATACATAAATTATATTAATGTTGTGTATGTTGTATTTTACATGTACGGAAGTCATTTGTAATATTTAAATAGCTGGTAAAAATAGTAATAAAGGGACGTAAGGAGTAAAAATTATGAATACTTTTACTTAATCTTTACAAATCGCTTTCATAATACCTATATGCAATAATTAGTATTAATATTGTTCGAGAACAGTGCATATTCCTAAGTACATTATCTAATCCCGATATGCAATGTGTACTGTATGTATCAGAAAAAATAATCATAAATCTCTACAAAGTAATCTTAAAACTGGAGATGCAACTCAGCATGACCAGAGATTACAATTCGCACACATCGACAGCTGCGATAGACGATTCGAACCGTATGTATATTTTTCACGTGACTACCGCATGTGTTTTAGAGGCAAGGCACGTGTGAGGCATTTCAAAATGCTAACGGCGGTGCTGGTTTCTGTTAATGCCACGTGTTTAATTGGCAGAAGGTACAAACCCCCGGCGCAACTCGTGTTCATATCGCACATGCAATAAATGCGCATATATATATGCTCGATGCGTGTATAATACGCGTGCGTGCACACGATGTTTCTATTCTAACCATATCATCGTAAAATTTTTACCATTCGAATGTAAATGAATGCATTTGTTGCAAAAACAGTAGAGCTTTGGAGTATGGACCACTGAATGACTGGCGCATTTATCATAGCGTCACGGCCATGGCAGAGTGCATAGATACTTTACCACAATGACGCATATACATACAGACGAGTGACAGGTTGTCTGTGGTCAACGCTGTGGTAAAATAATAATTCCGCTAACCTTAGCTTACAAGGAGTATGAGAAGCAACGGGAAGTTTAGCTGTCACTTTTGTGCGATTCCGAGCATCGGCGCTCGGCAGTCTGCAGTGATATCAGAACCGGCATTCAGTATCCTAGCTGTTTCATGTACCGGCCTGTGTTTAGGTTCGTATAATGCATATCTTTTGTGATTGAAGAAGTAGAAAATATCAACGAATAGTATATTTTCTGTGATATATTTCTACGAGATTTTTGATAGGTTTTCATGAAGCAAGCCAACACGCGATGTTGCATTTACTTATTCTTGATAAATTCACACATGCAAAATGCTTGACAGTTACAATTAAGATTCCAAAAGTAAAGCGAAACAAGTGTTTTACCCTACGTCGGAGTGAGTGAATATTATTTATTAATTTATAAAAGCGGATGTATGCGGACGTCGACTAACGATCGATAGGTGGTATAAATGAGAACAAAAGGATCAACATCGCTGTTAGTACCTTCGTGAAATATAAGGTTTCTAACAGTATCATATGTTAGCACTGTGGCAAATATTGCGGCAATTATGACTGTATATACAATAGACATACACATACTTCGATTTCGACAGATTCAAATCTTCATGCAAACTGATTAAGATCCTCGAAACAACTCGCGAAAAATACGAAAATATTAATGAAGAATTTCCATTCGCGTGTGTGTGATGTGTAATAGCTAGTTCAAAACGTCGTATTACAATTATAAGTCTACTTGAAATTATTTTATCATTATGTCATATTTTATATCTCATTCGTTTTATATATTTCAAGAACGTAATTTTGAAGTTAATTACAATGCTACTTTTGCAAAGAATATTATTATACCTATAACTGCATATGTGGAAGCGATATTTAATTATAAGGTGTTGAATGCATTCAACCTTATAATTAAATATCGCTTCTACATATGCAGTTATATAATAATATTCTTTGCAAAGGTAGCATTGTAATTAACTTCAAAATTACGTTCTTGGAATATATAAAACGCTCAATTTAAATTAGACCTAACGATTACATACTAGCTATTTGACAATAGACTATATAAAATAAGAAAAGGTGACAATAAATATAAAATGGTTTTGAAGATCCAGAACAATTTATTGACACAGTTTCAAATTACAGCAATACTTACTTATTAAATCGAAATTTACCGTCCATTGCTCAATTTCTGCTCTGAAGATGAAATATGCAAATAAAGAAAATTGTTTCTCAAATTTTAGGTATTTCTTGGATTTTAATAAATCAAATTGAAACATGGCGGCAATAAGAGTGGCTCTTTCAGTTTTTGGGAGAACTTCAGCTCATCTTCATACTCGGGCTCAATTTTTACAAGGCAATCAACGTTTGGTAAGAAAAAGATTCTTTGATAATTGGCAACTACTTATTCATTTACATTCATCATCTCAACACTGGGTATATTTTTGACATTCTAAATCGTAATAGATTTATTTTTTGTAGTCGACGACTTATTTGCATCGGTAATTTTATTTAAATGTTTTTACTCACTATGTAGCATAAATACGTAATACAAGTAACAAACTGCCCATTTCTTGATCTATATGTTTTTTCTCATCAATACAGATGGAATTCTTGTTTGTTTCAGGTGTTTAATGTATTTACCTACAGATTATTATCCACTCATCACATTTCAAAAAATATTGAGCTCATATCACAGAATAGTGATGTTGGGACACGGAGTAATAATTTTCAAATGAACCCATCCAAAGATCGTCCTTTACTTGTTATCTTATCATGGCTGATGTCCAAAAGGAAACATATTATGAAATTCGCAAACTTCTATATGGAACAGGGCTTTGATGTAGTGACTGTATCGATCAGTCCATGGCAACTTATGTGGCCAGTGAAAGGATCTCGTGTGAGTATAACTACAGGCAAATACAAATGCATTTATACCTCAAGTACTTATTCGAACTCTATAAAACCTGTGAAAAATTCTTTGATAAATATGAGTTATTTAAATCTGTCTTCCAGCTGGTCGCAGCAGATTTTCTCACATTTTTGGAACAGAATCAGAATTACCATCAAGTGCTTTTGCATGGATTCTCCGTCGGTGGATACATGTGGGGTGAAGTTTTGGACTTAATAATTAGCAATCGGCAGAGATATGATCCCGTTATTAAACGTATAGTTGGACAAGTTTGGGACAGCGCGGCTGACGTTAGTGAAATATCAATTGGAACACCACGTGCAGTATTTCCAAACAATGCCATGCTCCAAGGAGTGATGAAAAAATATCTCGAGTACATTTGAATTTCGTCATTTAAGTTTGTATTACCTATATTTAATCTGATTCGCTGCTTATTCTAATTTGAACTCTGGAATCTCTTATTATGTAGTGTACTGTTTTCTACATTATTATTAATTTACGCATCAATTTTACAGGTATCATATGAAAACATTTCACAAGCAAGCAACTCAGTACTACATTCGTTCTAGTCAACTGTTTCACACAAATTTAGTGAGAGCTCCGGCTCTGTTTTTGGTCAGCAAGACTGATCCTGTGGGTACTCTAAAGTCAAATCAGCGGGTGAAAGAAAGTTGGAATTCTCTGGGTGTTGAGGTCAGTATTGTGAATAATTATATTTACATAAAAAAATAAGACTTAATAAAATTAAGGAAAAATGAACACTCAATTTACAATCCAATGTATTTTTTCCATTAATCACTTAATAAGCCATTTAGCGATGAGGATTGATTAAAATTTGAAATTCCTTTTTCAGACGTACATGAAAATTTTTGAAACGTCCCCACATGTTGGACACTTTCACAAGCACCCTAAGGAATATGTTACAGAATTATACACGTTTCTGGATAAACTGGAATTAATACGAAATGAAGAAAAGATTAGAGCCCGCATGTAATTTCGATTATCAAATATATATACTTCAAATTTTCATAGGTTCCATATCAACATGGTTTACTATGCTAACAATACCACTCGTTTCTACTAATCCTTGAAAGTATAGAAATGTCTTGCTGTTGCATAATTAATTTTTGCACAAATTGCTTTCGGATAAATTTCGTGTGAGATGATTACCAAAGTATTAATGTGAGTGAACTATGGCATAATTGTGCGAAACTGGTCTTCAGTTAGATAAGATATCTATGTGTTGATTTTTTTTTTACTAGCTTGTAATTTTACACAGTAAAGAGCTCAATGATGAATTCAAGGCAGGCTGATAATAGAATAAATTCTTATCGAATGTGATTGATATATTTTTCAAGGACTGATAAAAAATTCATCAGTGAGTATTTCGATGCAGATTAAATATTTTTGAGATTCTAACTTCAGGTTCATACATCTAATCTTTATACGGTGAATTACGAACGTTCTTTCACCTGCTGCTGACCCAATTAAATAGCGTGCGTGTATCCGCTGTAACGGAAAAGGCATATTATTATGTGATTCTAATATTGAGGAATGTTTCCACATAAGTAATGATATAGGTGGCGTCCGTACCTACAATTTGTGTCACTCAGAAATTAACTCGACGTCTACAGAGAACTCAGGGTCTGTTTTTACTTTACGGACTGAATTGCTAATTCAACTTTATTGTTTGTGCAAATGCCATCCTTAATAGTGCAAATTATTTTTTAACTTCCCGTTTCTCCATGTTCAGAAAAAACTGAAAGTTATTGTAATGTCTCTGTCCAATTTTTTGTCCGACGATATTTTGAGAATGACCTACCGGATCTCAATGATCTTGGTCTCAATCTACACAGCTTTTCCAAACTTGGACCTGATTAGATTTTGGTTTTGATCAATCATAAATCGTTAATCACGTATCTAAATTTGTTGTTCAAAATTCGAATAAGACGTTATTATTTTTTTTCTGTGAAATTGGAACCTGCAGAGTTAGACAGGAATTTCATGAGCAGAAAAAAGGTTCAAGCAATACCGAGATGAGTGAATCATAAATAATTGTAATGAAACAAGTCGTAGAAGTCCTCTATTAGATGCTCAGCATATCCAATAATCCCCCGCTTTGATACTAAAATGGATTGAATTTTACATGCAGTTAAAATATCAAATACGTTTGACGAATTTGATGATTGAAAATTCGATTATTTGTAACATCTTTATACTTATGCTGCAAAATCGTAGTATGGTAGGTGAGGTAAGATTTATATTATAATACAAGTGAGATACAGGGATCAGGATATTTATAGAAAACACAGTAATAGTAATAGTAATAATAATAATAATAATAATAATAATAATAATACAAAATATACTTTATTTTGTAAATACATTTATACCGAAATATCAGCTTGAACTATTGCTTTCCATGTTATTCAATTTTGCCTTTTTCATTGATTTCCTATGTTTCTGAATTTTTTTCATTAGTTTTTCCTCTTCTTCATCGGGGTCTTTCCCTTCCAAAATCAGCTTTTTTCTTTTATTTATCAACTTTTTTTCGTAAAAGTCAGTCTCATCAAGCTTTATTTCAGCTTCTCGTTTAGTCACAGATATTTGGGTAAAAATTGTCACAACTTCTTTATCTGCAATTGTAAATTAACATAATAATCTCAGAACTTGTCATTATTTAAGAAGTTTATTCTGTCAATCTTGACTATCAAATTTGATCATTTTGGGAATTTAATTTTTTCGAATTTACTCACCATCTATCTTGTACTCCGTCAGTTTGATTCCAATAGTTTCTTCAATGGCATGGATTAATTTAATATCATTTGGTGTCACTATAGTAATAGCCATTCCACCTCTTCCAGCTCTTGCTGTTCTTCCTACTCTGTGAATATACTCTTTTGGAACATTCGGGACTGTATGATTGATTACTAATTCTACCGTTGGAATATCCAATCCTCTGGCAGCAACGTCGGTAGCGATGAGTATCTTTACATGATTTGATTTAAATTTACTGAGGGCTGATAATCTTTCTCTTTGTTTGATCATTGCATGTAGCGCAACATTTGTAAAACCAACTTCGTTTAGGGTCATGCACAGTAGTTGACAATTTCTGCAAATAATGATAAAACATGTAATAAATTGTATAATTTAGGAACAGTATTTCTTTTACATTGCATGGTTATTAAAGAGTTACGAGACAGTTAAAGTATTTGAAATGCACACGGTTAGTTTACTCACTTGCAAGTATCTGTAAAAATCATAATAGATCCGTTTTCATTATTGCTTCTAAACATTCTGATTACTTCAACTAAGTAAGCGTCACGAGCTTCTTTTGGGCTCAGCACGTAATGCTGCTCTAATTGTTCAACAGTTGCCACACCAGATTCCTCCTTAGATTCCCACATGTAGACCTACAAAAGCAGGTATGAAATTGTATTTTTGATTAATAATAATAATAAATTAATTGGCAATAAGCGAAAGAAAAATTCTCTGCATATGTGAGAACGCATAACATATTTTTACCTTGTTTGTAGAGACCTTCTGAACTTGATCCAAAGCATCGGTAATAGTAGCACTAAAGAGTAGGGACTGTTTTTGTTTGGGTAAAGCTTGAAATATTGTTTTAATCTGCTCATCAAACTGTCCACTGAGTAAACGATCAGCTTCGTCAAGAACCAGAAATTTAATTTTTCTCAAAGTAAAAGTATCACAGCTTTCTAAATGATCTGCTAACCGCCCAGGAGTAGCAACAACAATATGAGGATGTCTAGCTAACTCTTTTCCCTGAATCATCATATCCATTCCGCCAACGATGACTGATTTTTTCAAGTTCATAGCTTTACCAATCACTGAAAACTGATCTGCAATCTAAAAAGGAATTTTGGTATTAGGAAAACAGGTGTATGTACATACATACTGGATCACAAGCAAAGGTTTGTACGATAAACACCTGAAAGGCTAATTCCCTCGTTGGAGTAAGAATAAGAGCGAATATTCCATACGGATCCTCGCATAGCTTTTGTAGAATGGGTAAAGCAAAAGCCAAAGTTTTTCCACTTCCAGTTTTAGCACAGCCGATACAATCTTCTCCAGCCAAAATTCGAGGAATACAGTTGGCTTGAATAGGAGTAGGCTTTTTCAATCCTAAGAATTGTCACAAAGATTAAGTTGTTTTTCACGCAGCTATTCGTACTGTGTATAAAAAAATAATCTGACATACCAATGGAGTTACATTGCTTGACAATCCACGAATTGAGCTTCAGATCGACGAACGAATTTACTTTGTCAATCATTTTTTTACAACATATAAATTTTGTAGGTTATATTTTGTTCTTTGTATTCTTCGTGATTCTTGCACTGTTCACCACATGATTTACAATTTTAAGTTGCGCAGATGCACTCTGCGCAGGTTAGTTGGGTTGCGCTTATGATTCGATTCACCACGAGAGGGCTGTACTAAAGTGTGGTGTGTTCTATGCACGAATTAAAGCTCAGATTTGTTCAGAAATAGCCAATGGGAATACTCGAAATGACACAATAGATGCGTAAAGTCTTCTTAAAGCAATTTACCACCCCAGTTGACCCCAGATTAGTGTCATGGCGATAACGAAGTATTGTGCGAACAATGTAGTAAGTGAATAACGTTTTTTTATGTGATACGAAATCCCTGGAATCGTTGCACAGTTAATTTTTCATACTCGGTTGTAGCAAAAGATGAGCCGTTGACTACAAGAGGATAGATCGCTGTGAATATCCAGCTTAGAATGTAGTATATTTCTTTGGTAATTCATAGGATCGTTGTTGTGCGTAATTAACCTTGAATTGATAAAATTGGGAAAAATAAAGTAAAAAAGAAATGATCAGTTTTAGCTGGATCCTAGACATATTTTCAATCGGTATAGCACATAACATGGTCTGACTATGCTCTACGAATATTCGTGAGATCATTTTTCTGATAATATTCGATCAGTCAATTATAACCTCATATGTAAGGGGTGCAAAAAATGGCTAGTGATTTATCCAGCGGTTGTACCGAAGTCATTGAAATATTGGATGAGAAAGAAGAGGGTGAAATTTCATTGGAAGATGTAAGCTCCTCTGAAGAAGGCCAGCTCAATGACAGGTGCAATTTGAGACGCAGAACAGCCGGGCAGTGTCCGAGCTGTCTGTCCACAAAACACTGCGCCGGTTGGTGCGCTGCATCAACAAGAACAAACACATTGAAAAGCTCGATGAGGAAAGGTGATTTAAAAAATGATTACACTTTCTTTATTAACACTTTAATGCTAGTAGAAACATCAATTTTTACTTGCTTTGTATTGAGTTTGAACTTGTACGAGTCGGCACTGAATGCGATTTTCCTAATTTATCAGTGTTTTAGTGCATTCGAAGTTAAGAAAATTACACTCAGTGCACACTGAGCACAGTAAATTGAATTTATAATTAATTCAGAGTATACTATTCTACTTGCCTTCTCAAGAAGAAAAAATTAGTTACCTTTTCATGCATAGCCACTGGTATTTATCCATTTGTTTGTTATTATTATTTTTTTCTTGTATTTATAATTTCCGTGTTGCACCTTTCTAATCTGTAAGCAGAATATTTTTCCCCTCAAGATGCAGTACAAGAAAAAGAAAACTGTCACCACACCAAAGATTCTGGCTATTCTGGCTCCAAGCACTGCGCATCTACGTTGCAGGAAAACAATAATGACCTCATACCAATCTCAAGTGATAGTGATATGGAGATTGTCGGTCTTGCTGATAATGTTAAACAAATACTGACTCGGCCGCAAGGAAAAGCTACCAAGGTCCGAAAGCGTAGAAAAAAAAAACGGTCTCAAACCGCTGCCGCAACCATTGAAGATGCAGCAGTAAATACTGCAACTAATCTAATGCCTGAATGTTCTGTTGTACAAAAGCATGATTCACAAGTCTTGAAGGATAATCACTTGCCGAGGCTACATCGTAGAGAGTCAAATTCACCACATAAACGTCCAGGATCTCCTTACAGTAGATCTAGAATTACAAAATCACCCATGAGAAGGCATAAATCACCCATCGGTAGAGGGAGATCACCTTTTATTAAATCAAGGTCACCATTAGGGCATCCACGGTCACCTGTTTTGCGAAAATCACCTATTCGTAGGACTAGATCTCCAGTTAGAAGATTATCTCCTCATTCACCCGTAAAATCACCGGTTAGAAGACAACTCAGGAGCTCTGTGTCCCCTACGAATACCTATATTGACATGTATGGCAATGTCAACAAACTTTTGAAAAAGGTCAGGCATTTGAAGACAATTGGCTCACAGTCAGCGAATCGAAATGTAGGTAAACTCAATGAACACAGACCATCTTTGAAGGACAAGTTAAATAACATGATTAAAGGTGATAACGGGAGTAGTGACTTTGCAATGAAGACAAATAAAGAGAGTAAATTTGTTGAAGACGTCGACGATGAGGAAGATTTGGCACTTTTACGTAAAATGGCATTGGAGACTAAACCAAAAAGAAATTCAAAGGTTCAAGAAGATACGGGACTTAAAAAAAGTACACAGTGCGAGACTAACAATAGTGATGAGGATGTCGAGGACTTGGAATTACGCATGATTGCTCTTCGATCAGCCATGTTGAAGAAGCATCAAGATAGAAAGCAACGTGCAGTTATGATAGGTAAATCGAAAAAACCTACACCCTCTACTCGCACTAACACAGATAGCCCTTTCAGTCAGAGCTTCTTAGACAGTATTCCTATTCCCGATGAGAAAGAAAAAAATTTTGAAACTCCACCGTGTACACCTACTAGAGGGCTTAATGAGAATAATAATCCTGAAGACATGGAACTGGATTCTGAAGTAGAACTGGATAAAGAAAAAGAAGCAGAACCTTATTCACCTACTGATCAAATCTCGCAAAAAATTCCCATAGACACGGAGTTGCTTGGTATTCGTCATTCGGATGTATCGTTTATCACACCAGCTAATCAGATAACAGTAGTTTCTGACAATTTAGATTTACAAGTTCTAGGAAGTGCGGAGATCAAAACACTAACCGGAGCATCTTATCTCCTACTGGACAAAATGTCTGAAAATAGTGTTGATTCAAGTAAACATGTGCTTCCAAGTTCACAGTCTCCAACAAGTTCACCCTGTTTTCCAAATAACATGACTGAGATATTAGAAAATAATCATTGTCCACAGTTGGATGATAATTTACCCACTACACCTTACTCTCCGTCGGAGCCGATCGGTACTCCTGAGATATACATGTCGCCCCAAGGTGATTCCCATTCTAATTCAGACCCCAATCACATACCTGATACTCCTTATTCACCAACTGATACTCCAATGTGTGATTTTGAAGTGAATACTGCACCATTGTTATTCAATGTTTCACCCTTCAAAGAATCCGATACGAAAAAAAGCAAACGTAATAGAAGTGCATTAATTCATATCAACCTAACTTCAACTACATCACAGGACATTAGTAAAATATCGAACAGCAATACGACAGAAAATTCAGCACTATCGCCAATACCTAAGAAAATGATGGAGATAGAAAAAGAAAACATGTCACGAACTTCATCAATGAATGCAGATATCGGATCTGCTTTTGATTCATCTGTGAATTCGTCTGATGATACTATGATCGAGGTAGATGAATTGCCAGAGACAGATTTGGATGGGAGTCCGCTAGTCCATATGCCTGCCGAGCTTCAAGATATAGAAAGTCATATTCCTGACATCATATCTCAAGAAATATTGAAACTTAGCCAGGAACCATTGTATCTTCAAGGGGTTCCAGATGTTACGAAAGATGCCAATAAAATTCCAACTTTGGTAAACAAATCTCTAGTACCCGCATCAATTTTAAGGTCGAACAAAAATCTTCAGCAACCATTGCCTCCTAAAAAAATTGAAACACATTTTGAACCGGCTTTCAAAAGTGCTCAAATGCGGCCTGTAGAGATTTCCACTGAATCAACTAATACGAGTAGACTCTTTAAACCCATCAAACTTGCTCCTGTGATTAAGAAGCCTCAACTCAACATTGTTAAACCATCTGCATTTAATTGTTCTTCCAATGATAATTCAACTCTAGAAGATCATGAGAATTTCGAAAATGATCAATCAGCACAGTCACAAAATGAACAAGAAATTCGGTCTTCAAGTGAAACGTGCATGTCAACTGATCAGGTGCCACAGTTGGGAAATCGCCTAAGAATTGTGGAAACAATAAAAAAATTACCAGAGCCTATACCAGAATTACAAACAACTGTTGCACAATACCAAGAACAGAGTGATATGTTAAGAAATTCTAACAAAGAATCAGCCAAAAAAGGGAATGACAGTGCCAATGAAGAGAGGAAAAAACAATCAAAAAAAAGCAAGCCAGCTAGAATCAAATCCAAGCATACAAGTAAATCATTGATGAATAGTAAAAATATAGAAACCAAATATATAGTAGCAAATGTTGCAAATGCCATAGCACCTGAAGAATCTATTAGTACAGAAATTCCTTTGCGTTGCAAACAGAATTCAAAGTCTAATCTATCAGAGATAATTCATAGTCCTGAAAACTCTATGCAAAAAAATCGTAATTCAAGGAATAAATCAAAGAAACAAGTGGTAGAAAAAAGAAGGAGAGAGAGAGACAGGCGAAGTAAAATTGAGTCTGTTTCAAGCAGTGAGAATAAGCGGAGGAGTGATAAAAAATATTGTAGGCTATCAAATGACTTGAGAAAATCGTCTGCAGATAAAATTAATGATAAAGTAATGGAACTGAATCATCATTCGCAGACTGTTAGACGAAAGCCAGAGGAAACTGAGCACATGACGCAACCTGCTCCTATGTGTGTAGAACCTAAAGAAACTTTTATACCACAAACTCGTTCTATAAATATAGATAAAGGCAATAATTACAGTACTGCAAAACATTCGAAAATAGAATTAGGTATTCATGAAAATACTTCCAATGATAGGATATCAGATACAGTAACTATCAAAACTGACAAAGAAAAAATGAACAATGTAAATGAAACTATTGCAAATATTTCAAATACCTCAACCACCTGCAATATGAAAGATGAACCTTCCGCATGTATTGCCAAAATTCATAGTCAAGGTTCTGGAGATTCGATATTGGAAAACACAGTGTGCCAAAAAGTTGAGGCAAATAAGCGAAGAAGAAGTAGCCTCGATGAAGATGAAGAGGCGCTCAGAGCTATTCTTCTTGCCTCATTGGCAAAGCGAAATAAGCCACCCGACCCTGCAAATACAATTACAAAAACAACAGCTTTAGCAAATCTATCGCATAGTTCAGTAAACACAAGCACAGAGTCTGTTAAAGGTTTGCCAAATACTCCTGCTGCAAAGGCTTCGGTATCTTTGGTTTACAGCTCAAGCAGCGATGCTACAACGCCATTGACAAGCCACACTTCAATGTCAAGTAATCCACCTGTGAAAAATTCAATTCCAAGGCCATTGTCACAAGTTGCAACATCTGATTCGGTGACAGTAAAGAGTATATTACCTGAAAATTTGACTCCTGATCCATCAACGCTCTCTACAGCTCTTTCAAGGAAAAGATCTGTCTCGGCAAGTGGCAAAGGACCTCCAAAAAAAATTGCTAAAAAAGCTCCGATATCTGCGAGCACTAAAGTTGTCAATAATGCTAAGAAGTATCAGAACACTTTGTTTCAAAAGAAATTGAATTTACAAAAGGCAGCAATGATCTCTAATGCCCACAAAACATTGAACCACACAAATTTACATGGTAATAACTTAGTGGATGGGAGTAGATCAAGGAGTATGATAACTAAACCATTGTCAGAAACACAGAGATTTGTTATAAATCTGGCGTCGGACTCTGAAAGTGAAAATGAAACGGAATTGCAAAATAAAAATCACCAGGAACAGGTGAATCCCAACCGATCTGAACAGAAACCAGTGTTATCTATTCCAATGTCGGAATTTGAGAAAAGTGTTGACTTATTTTTGAAAGATGTCAGAAAAAAACAAGAAACTGCAGCAGCCACCAAGCCGAGTTTAACGAAAACTAATGTCACACAAAAGCCTGTCAGTCCAGCAACATCTACACATAGGAAATCACCTGTATTATCCGCAACTCCATTGGTGAGGAAACAATACCTTTTTTTTCAAATACCCATTTATAAAACGACAGTCTTTTTATTTATAGGGACAGAAGTTCTCTTGAGTTATTTCCCAAAAATTGCTTGAACTCTGAACTGAATAGAATAATAAAACAATTGTCCAATGTTTATTCCAATAATTTTGTTATCCGATGAACCTTGCCGTGAAGTGCTGTTTATGCATTGTGTTAATCTTACAGGCTGTTCGTCATCTGCCAGTTTCACAACAGGAAGAGTACCGCCGTCTGAAACAACAGATTTTAGAACGTGAAAAGATGAAGCTACACCGAGTGCTAGGGAATAACAGTTCACCGCTATCTCCGAGCAGTAAAAGTAGCGGTACTCCACCTGGTCCACTGTCACCTGCCAGTCCAATATCATCTCCCATAACTTCCAGGCAAAATTATAACGGTCCTTTAAATTCTCAGCCACCAATGACCACAGCTAGCAAAGATTATCAATTGCGGAAAATTAGTGTTCAGAACAATTTGAAAACTACTGTTTCTAGTGGTAAATCAAGAATGAACACTGTTGTTAGTAAAGTCGATGGTTCAATACCGTCAATTTCAAATCTTAGTATTCAAATTCCAAATGAAACAACGAACGTTAAGATAGCTTCTAAAAAATCAATTGACTTGTACATTCCTGTGAGCACATCACAAACTAGGTTAGTAACACCAATAAAATCAACAAAAGATACAGTGAATACTAAAGACTCTGATGATTCTACAGTTTTGGCGAAAGGTCAGTCAAATTTAAAAAATGTTCAAGTACAACTGCAACAAGGAAAGACTGGTAGAACAGTCAGCCTAGGTGGAGGTACAAACTTGAATACGAAATTAACTGTGTCCAGTAATCAAGAACTTCAAGTAGTCAGCCCCCATGAATCTACTCCAACCAATATTTCTACGAATATTGAAAAGAATCAGACTGATATCACAGCACTCTCAGATTATGCTTCGATTTCCCCTCCCATGGATTCCAGAAAAGCCACGGAGACAATCGATCTTAGAGAGAAATGTGATAGTTCAGTAGATTCTATGGCATCGACCTTAGTTATTTCCAGGGAGGGAGAATATTCAAAGAATAGTACTTCGGTAGATTCCTCAGCATCTACAGTTATTCTTCCAAGAAATGAGAACAGTGATAACTCCAGACTGGGATCCGGAAATTCCGAAAGTAATAATAAAAATAGTGGAGTTTCAAAATCATCTGGGAGCGAACCAAGAAAATTAAGAAATAATAAAGAGATCTGGGAAAAGATTAGAGGTGATGTTAAGAAGGAGCTTGATTCAATCTCTGTGTTACCACCTAGCGAACAGAAATCTTACTTGGCTAATGTAGAGCACAATTTAGTAAAAAAACGGTGAGCATTAACAAAGTGAAATTGTTTAATTTACTGTTTGTCATAATATGTGCGGCTAGTAGTTAAGACTCAGCGTAATAATTATCTGCAATTCTGTTATTATAAAGTCTGTCAACTTTTGGTAATGAAGAGCAATCAGAAAGTATTTCTTAACACAGGTACGCTATTTTGGATGATTTATCAGAAATATCTGGGAACTTGCGAGAGCTTGAAATGGAAAGAGATGTGCAAACACGTGTTGCGCTGGAAGTGAAAAAACTGCAAGAACAGCTGAAATTGGCAGAGGAGAGACTTGAGGCCCAACGTGATCGAGTCAATAAAATGGTGCCCAACATCACTGTTGCTTACGAAAAGTTGAACAGTGGTAGAAGGGAGTGCGTGAAGATGACCAGAATCTGTCTTGGATTAGGATGTCTAGTAATTGGAGCTAACTATAAGTATGATTTCATTTCAATATTAATAAAAGGGTTATAATATTTTTAGGTGATAACTAGTTTACGTTAAATAGGTAAAACCTAATTAATCAAATAATTTTATTTATTGCAGATGATTCTGCATAGTATTTATATATTCCGTTTAATAATATTCTCTCGACATATTCTTTTTAACAACAGAAATCACTAGTCTGGACATATTTCAGGATACCAGCTGCTGGTGCGCAGTTGTTGAATAATCGGCTGAAACAAGTCGCTGGATGTACCCGCCAATTATCCAAAAAAAAAGCTCTCAGTCTAGACAAAGACAATGTCCCAAGCAAACCTCATCCTGAGATTCTAACAAACTGTGTTGACCACTGTTTGGATAGTCCTGTGATTCAATCGCCGCAGAGTATCGCTCAGGGAAGTAGTAAAGAGAAAGATGATGAATTTGTAATCACTAGTAATGTCGCACTAACGGAAGACCACTCAAATTCTAATACGGAACTTACGGCGGGTGTGGAGGCAGACCAAATTAGTGCATCAGAAGAAGAAACGCTGAAGCTCCAGGACAACACAGCAGTGGTATTTTTGCCGGGCAGTATTCGCGAAGATTTACCACAATCAACCAGTACCCCAAATTCTTCTGGAGAAAGTTGTGATGTCAATAAACATTTACAAGATTGTGAAACTACCATATCAACATTCGTTTTGGATGGTCCAAAAGCTGGTCTTATTGGTCAAAACGAGAGTCTGGAACAGCGAAAATTTCTTCAACCCTATAAATCTGTTCTTACCCATCTAAAAGTGCCAAGGTGGGTTGACTTCAGTAGAGACACAACCTGCATGCAATTAGTCGTTTATCGACGACTCATAAAAAAAAACTCAGGATCTCTGATCTTTCATATTTTTATAAAATTTATACTTGGACCGATTATAAATCACACGAATTGCTGTGGCATATTAATAACGTCATTTCTTGGCTACTCGTTAAAGACACTAAGTGACTTTTTTTCTATTCCATAAACATCCAGGACGACTGATCCCAGTGGTATTTTATGTCCGTACGAGCTCATGGGGACCTGCAGAGATGAAGGATGCCAGTTTATGCATCAATCTGCCAGAAATGGCTAGTAGATCTCTGCGACTAACTGAAATGCACTCGCCAGAAATTATACGTAAGGTGGTTCTAGACACGCACACGCAAGCACGCAAACGCAACAGTCACACATATATTGGCACGCGCATATTTCGCCTGAAGTTTCGTCATTACGACGAAGTTTCAGTTTTTGAACTTCACGCCTATACTTACGCGAAAATAAAAATCATTTATAACTCATTTTTTGTCAAGTATATATGATGAAGAAGCGAATAACCGTGACTACTGAAATTTCGGAACTATTTTCAGCATATTACTTTTTCATAATAATGTAGTTCAATTTACATATTGTACCATAAGTTTCAATATCGGAGTATTGCTCAAACTTTTTTAAATCTTTTATTTATACAAAGTCTGCAAAATCCTACGTCTTAGTAGAACCCTGTAATGCAATTATTGATAATTACTTATGCTTCAATGGGTATGTCATCCTAAATTACAGGTAATATTCCGTCGGAGGTGCAGTATGCCGCGGCAGAGTCCATCCCATTGGTGGCTGCGGCGACACCTCGAGATGGTAAGTTGTCTTCATAACTGAAGGACCTTTACAACAGAAATTCAAATTCTTATTTGTACTTCTGATAATATGCATTGTTACTTTTTAATTAAATCTTGTTACTGTATTATTTTAATTTTTATCAACCGCAGTTAGTATGAGAGTGTTCAATACGTAATTTTTTTTTTTGTAAAAATTATAAAAGAAGATTTAAAAAAAAAAAACTGAACAAAAGTGTTGTATAACTTCCGAGTGGTTGATGTTATATGTGTATAAAATTCAAAATAATTCTACTATGGCTCAAAACTTGAGTTTTCAAGACACTACAAGAAGTAAAGGAGCTGAAGAAAGTCAAGAAACTCTTCTTTTATATTCTATTTATATATATAAATATTAACCCTTATGTACCTGTAAAATAAAATTGATATTTTTTGGCACAAAACGTTTACTTTATTCAGGGTATTATGTTAAGAGTAGTATATTTTAAATCATTTTAAATGATACTCACCTAGAATAACCCTCTTAACGAAATTAAATCGGCATTCTTCCCAGTTACCTTGACTTCATATTAACGGAATAACCGTAAAAATACGAGGATAGGCACAGTAAATTTCTTTTCAGTAAATATTTTATATTCGTTGGTACTCTTTTAAAAAAAAATTTACTCGACTGATCTTAAGTACATTAACCAAGTATGTTTCAATCTCCGTAACTATGACCAGGAAAGTTTCCCTGACTGTTGCCTTTTGACCACGGCATTCGGCCAGCTTCTCGAGCTTCGTCCCACTTGCGAACCCAGTCAAGTGGGCATATCGAAGTGAAAACATCTTTGAACCACTGACATGCTACTTTTCCTTCACCAAGGATATTTTCACATCGATAGAAGTCTGTATACATGACGAAGCATCTCAATGTCTGATTTGTTTGCTGGAATCTAATTCAAATTGTTATAGTTATTGATTTAAAAGTTTGTGCAGGTACATTATTTGGAAATGGTACAGCGATCTACCTTGGATCCAACCCTGGCGTTCTTGTTTTAGTAAACCTTCCCTTACCATCTCTTCCAGCACAAATTTCATCTAGTTCCTCCTCAGTCAGGTCATTACGATTAATTTTTTTTTTGCCTTCCTTTTTATCAACTACCTCAATCAGACCTAAACTTCTTTTATTTTCGGCAAAATTTTTAGGGACATGTTCCAGAGGGGTATTTTCATCTTTTTTACTCTCAGAATTGCTGCCTATTTTTGGAGAACCAACTGGATCATCTGGATCACGTGTGACGTTTACCATGTTCGATAAATCTACTTCTGGCTGAGATGATTCTTGTGCAACTTGTGTTACTATTTCATGTGGAGAATCTTTCAATGCTGTTGCACTCTCATTCTCATTCTTTGATACACGTTCATCGGTTTTCTCAGATTTATGTCTTTGCGTGATATGAGAAGGGTATTTCTTTGGCTGCTCATTAGACTCAGATACCTTCTGTGTATTATTGTCATTGCCTTTGTTTGGCTCAGACATAATAGCGATTAACTATACCGTAAATATTCTTGAGCAGCTGCAACTGACAATTACTAAAATTATGATTGAAGTAATTTACACGTTCATTAAAACAAAAACGATTGATGCGAAGGGAACTGATGATCACAAGAAAATTTAAACAAGCTACCATCGTTGATACCATGGATAGTGCGTCAAGGCGCAAATTTTGTTCGAAAAGCTAAACTTGAACAAACAATAAAGGTAATTTCAAATAATTCAGTCCTCAAATGCTAGATCTACAAATTGCTCAATCAACGTGTCTTTCAGAACAATTTCACTTAAACTCGACATTTTTCGCAAAAGGTGTTTTCAGGTTGAAGGAGGGATTTGGAAGAGAATTCATTATATACGAATGAGCACGGATAGAGCCTACATGGAACGTGATTCAATAAACAAACAGATGTAAGTATCGTGACGTAAGAAATGTAACGTATCGAATGGCTGCGCGCCTCATTGCCGTGTTGGCGCGTATATTTACGTGGCACGGGATGAGCGGATATTTCACCTTTTTAACAGTGATCAAGTAATACTTGATCAACTATTCATCATCAGGATGATTACCCTGGAAGCATTAATTGGATATTTCGCTCTTCTCGCCGTGTGTTTTCTTATTTTGGTAGGTGATGACAGTTTGGCTAAGGTTATGTTGATTTCGACAAAGAATAGCTGATTCGAAATAAACTATTTTTTTACTTGTTGTTTATTTTGTTTTAACGATGTTTTATTTGTTTTTAATATTTTTTTTCGTATTTCGAAGATTGGATGGTTCATTCCTGAAGACTTTTTGCATAATTTTTAGACTGTCTATTATTTACAATATTTATTTATAATTACTGGAGAAGGTAACTTTTCACAGCTGGCAAAGTGGGCGTGGAGAAATTATCTTTCACTATGAATGGAGAAGAAGTTTATCATCTAGCCATTGCATTTATCTTCTTCATTTTTCAGTTCTGTATGGTGCTTTATGCAACAACAAAGCCTTATCCCAAAGTCTGGCGTCACGAGGATGAGAATTACTTTCACAACTTTCATACGGGTGAAAAAGAAAAGTTTCCATCTCTTTCTGATAATTGGAGCGTACATCTCAGCATTATAGTGCCTGCATACAATGAAGAAGAGAGACGTGAGTTTATGAAATGCATATAGCAAAATTTAAGAACCTTATCCCAAACTCTATTGGTATTCCATTTTTCAGTACTACCTATGCTGGACGAATGTATTGAATACCTCGAGGGCCGCAAAAGATTTGGACTTACTTACGAAATAATTGTGGTCAGCGATGGGAGTACAGATGGAACAGTCGCGGCTGCTCAGAATTATAGCCGTAAATATGATACTGTTCGAGTTCTAAGCTTGGTGAAAAACAGAGGAAAAGGCGGGGCTATACGATTGGTTAGTTTGTTAGAGAATCCTTAATATAGTTTCTTTTCAAAAGGACTTAAATAATGTGAAAATATTTATTAATTAGCAATAACAACTTCTTTGCTGCTTCAGGGCTTGCAAAGCGCAAGAGGTAGCGTACTTCTCTTTGCCGATGCTGACGGAGCTACCAAGTTTAGTGATATTGAAAAACTGGAAGCTAGTCTGCAACAAATCTTGAGCTGTAAGTGTTACTTGGTATTCATTCAGTGCAGTTTTTAATTCAATATTCATAATTTGTCGCTTATGTCAGGTGACTACACAAAGGAGCCTGGAAAGGTAGCATCGTCCGATGCTGTGGTATGTGGTTCAAGAGCACACTTAGAGAAGGAAGAGACTGCAAAACGCTCCATATTCCGAATATTCCTAATGCATGGTTTTCACTTTCTAGTCTGGCTACTATGTGTTAGAGGTATTAGAGATACTCAATGTGGATTTAAGCTTCTCACCCGCAAAACCGCGAGAACATTGTTTAATGCATTGCATGTAGAACAGTGGGCTTTTGACGTAGAAATGTTGTACATTGCACAAACTTTAGGTTTACCTATAACAGAGATCGCTGTGACTTGGACAGAAATCGACGGATCCAAGGTAGTTCCTATATGGAGTTGGCTGCAGATGGGTCGTGACTTGGGATTAATTTGGTTAAAGTATAAAATCGGAGCTTGGAAAATAGCCAAAGATAAGAGCGATTGATCATTTGATGGATTCAAATTGCACAAAAACTATCACCGTTTCATCCGTAATCTCTGATTATATTCTGCAGTATAGATAAGTGGATGAGTACTAGTGAAAATTTACATAAATTCGACTGCTGGTCTGTGGTACATACACATGAAAAGGAGAAGAGAATCATACAAAAAAAACTAGTTCTGAAGTTTGAGGTAATTGCCTACGAAAAATGTTTTATAGTTTCAACCTTCCTGAATGGAAAGTTGTTACTATACTGTGATGCAGATTATTGAAATATGTGGACCCGTGAGAGAAAACTTGTAACTCACTGATTGTTTGAACAGTTTGCTTTTTGTAGAAAGCTAGATTTATACATATGAAATAATTTTGCTTTACAAACTTGATAGCCTGATGAACGATTGTAAGTGATTGGGTTTCAACTTTTCTATAACTAAGATATGAATTGAAGATGACGTGACTGTAAGAATTGAATGCATCGAATCATTGAGCGACTTATTGAAACTTTGATTCTTTTGTTAAATTGAATATTTAAATAAATCGTTTGATGTGTGCGTATATTCTTTATATCTGAATAGTTGAATGTGAAATTTATAATTAACCGTTGACTAAAGTAATTACTATCATTGTACCAACACATTTTATACCATTATTTGACCAAGTATAAGATCAGTTACAAACAGAAGTTGAAATGGCCTGTGTTATTGCGATAACCTAATTACTACGTATCTCAAAAGTGTGAAAGGGTTTTTTAACAGTCCCATTCTACGTACAATTCTGAAAAAAACCTCCTACACATTTTCGTTTGACGCAGAAATAAAGAAATGGCACAGATTCTCATTATTATGATTTTATTCAGAAAATCAACTGGAGAAGTAATTACTCTCTGTAAAAATTACGAACCGTTGTTATAAAATCTACATATCGAACTATCGGTACCGATAACATCACACCTTATTAGATTCAATAGCATATTTTCATACATTGAGGAAAGGCAAGGTTTTCAATTTTTCTGTGAATGTTTCAATGCATATTTTATTTTAAACATATGCCACGTGCTACAGAAATCACTGATTTAACATCTGATTCCGTTACGCGCAGCTCATATGGCTTTTCCAACCGGTCGAGACTTGCTTTCGAGCATTTCCAGCGCCACGCGGTTTTGGTTGCTGCTGTTAGTCGCTTCCGAGCAGCCGGCGCGAATGGAGCAAAAGTACGCGCGTCAACGATTCAGAATACAGATCGCGTTGCTCAGGCTGTGTCGTGTTATTTAATCAGTGTATTCTCACCAAACTCAGTTGTGAATAATACAAGAACTGCTACGTGTGACCCACAGAAAGAATAAGTTACTGTAATAAAAACAGCCTGTAAACATCGAAGGTGAGCTCCGTGTCTTGAGCTTCCATTGTTTGGCGCATTTTTTTTTTTTGCAAGCTTTTGACGGTCTTTATTTTTGCCTCTCTGCGTCGAGTGTGGTTTGTTATTATTCGTTTCACTGATTCTCGGTAAATCCATGTAGTTTTTGTGTTATGAGCAAGTTTATTCATCTAAAAAGTGACAGTGAGAGTGGAATTGATTGTGACATGATACGAGACCTACTACATGTAAAGCGTGGAGCAACCAGGAGGAGGTAAGAATACTTATTTCAAGTATTGGATGGTACTTTAAGGTAGTACATTTTGAGCCGAATTTTCGCCCGTAACACGCGGTGAATAAATATGGGACTAAACAACAATAATGATAATTTGAAAACTAAAAATCCAGTTTGCCAGATTAATTTGAGTTTCCTTTTTTTGTTTTTTCTAGAGCTAAGGAGAGACATCCCAGTAATTTCTGCATTACTCGGCAACGTTGGTGAGTTTGCATGTGTTTGGGTTACTGGTATTTCCCTGGGTCTCCTCTGTTATGTGGCATGGCGGTAACAATTTTTATACAACTCTTCGATTTTTTAGCTGCATGGATAGGCTCATTCACGATCGCAACGGTGTTCGACCTTTGGTCAAGTCATTGTCATTTTGCAATCTATTTTGTCATAGCTTACTTAACCTTAGAAATTTTTCCCGTTGCTGAAAGTGAAATGAGCATCGCGACAAATAGCCAACCATCGCTTACTCTGCATTTGTGAGAACGAATTGTGTTTTGCTGTAACTGATATAGTAATCTACGTTTGAATTTATCAGTAAAGTCATTTAAGCGGTGGATTCGCCTGAGGTTTCAACATATTTCAACTATTCTTTATTCATATTCACCTGATTGTTTAAGCAATGATATTTCAATGTCTGGCACAGCACAACGCAACGTAATCAAATTAGATGTTATGTCTTGAATCATTTTCAATATTTGAACACTCAGTAAGGTATTGATGAACCGCAGGTTTAGCTCGCTTAGAAAAATGCTTATTAGCATACAGGATGTTTCTAATCCATTCTACAAACGGTTGATGTACCGATAGTCTATCAGCAATCACCAAAATAAGACATATAATAATGGGGTTGGCCAGATATCACTTTGATACTATATCGCGAGATCATATACAGCGGGTCTTTGTGAATCCCCTTTACTCGATAGCCTCCGCATCTCTTCCCAGTCAATCACATGAATACAGTTTAATGCCTTATGAGCGTGGGAAGCTGCTGGGGGATTTCTACTAGACTCCGATCGGCTGAGCACGGAAATCCGCGTCTGAAATCGATTATTGTCATTTTTTGAAGATCACTTACAATGGTATTGGAGTTGACTGACTATGGTACAACAGCATTTTGCTCCCTACAGGTAATGAACGAAAAAGTAAGTCACGGTGACCACGGTGCAAATGAGAAAGAGTGATGTGTGTTGGAAAGAATGGAGATAATCGTTTAGATCGAATATAGGTAACCGGGTAGGTAGATTTGGTCGTTGTGGGATCCGTCGCGGCGTTTATGCATGTGCGAATGAGTCTCTATTTTTAGCATTTCCGTTGGGTGGTTTCGTTGGGAATCAGACAAGGGTAGGAAGGCCGCGATCGACCGCGATGTTATTAACTTTTGTAACACACAGCGTCAAACGATCACAGAAAAATTTCCTCCTGAAACGCGTAAAAGACTCGGTATAAGAGTCTCCGGATCATTGGTAAGTTGTTAAATTTTAACGAGGTTCAACTTTTCATTTCTTATCACTGCAATCGTTTTCCAATAGTTATCCCATTAAGTTTTTGAATCATTATGAATCACTATTCAATTTAATCAGTCTCTGTGATCGTTTGAATGGGCAAAACCCATCTCTGGACCATCTATTGCGTTCCGTGGTACGCTAGATGGGGAGAAGATGTTGAGCTCGAAGACTTCGCGTCGAAGAGGACCGCCGACCGCCATGCCACACATTAATGTATGCCTCCCAATCTCCCTCCCGGATTTGATTCGTATTGCAGAACAACAATCCGCATTGCAATGTGTCAGAGTTGAGAAGACACAGATGTGGATTGGGTTTCTACATAATTTTGCGACAAATCCTAGATATTAAAAATTTCTTCACAGCTTAATCGGTCGTGCCTTATTGTGTGTAAATTACAAAATAATCACGAAAATCTGACGCGCCCTTTGCGCGTCAATTCAGCAAATGATATTTATATAAGTAAAGGATCCTTGATATGTTAAGCCTCTAGTTCTTCAGTCAATTTTATTTTGAATAATTTGTTTACAAGTTGTACTGCGCAATTTGCGCGTTGACTTGATACTTTTCGGTTCTGAGAAAGAAGCGTGGTATTTGAAAGCCGTCGCTCGATGCGCGGGGACGAAAATTTCGGGAGTGTATAGTGAAAAATCTTGACGTAAGTATTTTTGAAATATATCTTGTGAGTAAAAAAGTATTTGTTTTGCTGATCGTATTATTTTATATTTTAGGGTAAGTACAATTTCTTATTACAAGTACCACCACAGTGTGACTGAAGATATGGTAAAGCGTTGACGGTAAAGTAAGCCAGAATACGGGTCGGTAACCAACGTTGCCTAACCAATATACGCTTGTTACCATCCAGTTCCGTCGAAAATTACTTCCACGAGCCTATTTCATACTCTACTAAGGGTGCGTTCCGAAACTAGCTGGTAGCGCTGAAAACTTCTCAAGACAGAGGCAGAGCTAGTCACGAACTTGGCAGTGCAAAGGAGATAAAAGATGGTTGACAGCACTGGCAGCTGATTTCGGAACGCACCCTAAATAGGGGACACAAACACCCCCAGCATGGCTCTCTCATTGTCAAATAGTTTACGGTCTCACGCTGTGAAATTCGTGGCTATTAGTTTGACATTCGTTTCACATTGTAAATTAGGATGTATGAAAATACTAATTGTAAATATAATTCAGCGTTTTGAATGCTTACGAAGAAATGGGGAGCCTATGCAACTTAACGATATTTTGAATCTGGATTTGTATTTCGGTCCAAGAGACAAATTTATACGTAAATATATTTCTAACCTCAAAATCAGTCCAATTACATACGTAATAATCATTGCTCTATTACTCCCGTAACCCGTAGTACTGTAAACTGATTGCATGCTACTAAGATAAATAACGATTGCGTACGTAAATTACTCGCACCAGCATTGACATTGCAAAATAATTATTCTATCAATGTTTTTCACTTACAGAATAAAAACTGGGATATAGCAAGGTTTAGTCACCATGCGAAGCCGCAGCAACTCCGGAGTCCGTTTGGACTACTATCAGCGTGTGGTTCATAAAATAATTATGGACCATCAAAATCCAGTTACCGGCCTTTTTCCGGCGAGTGCTGACAATAATCATGCGTGGATACGGGACAACATCTATTGCATATTAGCAGTCTGGGGTCTTTCAATGGCATATAAAAAAATAGCTGATGCCGACGAGGATAGGGCCAAAACTTACGAGTTAGAGCAAAGCTGTGTAAAATTGATGCGTGGTTTGTTGATGGCCATGATGCAGCAAAAGGATAAAGTTGAAAAATTCAAAACAACTCAAAATCCACATGACGCTTTGCATGCCAAGTATAGTTCGGTCAATGGTCAAACTGTCGTTGGGGATGCGGAATGGGGACACCTTCAAATTGATGCTATTTCTCTGTATTTGTTGATTCTTGCTCAGATGACTGCATCCGGATTACAAATTGTTTTCAATTTAGATGAGGTGAGTGTTCAACAGCAAGGGGAAAAAGACTTGTAAGCTGTCTGTTTAATTTTCTCAATCATGTATTTTTTTGTAAATTGTAGGTCGCTTTCATACAGAATTTAGTATTTTACATTGAATCCGCTTATTGCACTCCGGATTACGGGGTCTGGGAACGAGGAGATAAAACTAACCATGGACTACCGGAGCTTAATGCTAGCAGCATAGGAATGGCCAAGGCTGCGCTCGAAGCTATGAATGAACTAGATTTGTTCGGTGCTCGGGGTGGTCCAACTTCCGTTATTCACGTATTGGCTGATGAGGCACAAAAATGTCAGGCTGTGTTACAATCTATGTTGCCAAGAGAATCTAATTCAAAGGAACTCGACAGTGGTCTCTTATCCATCATAAGTTTCCCAGCTTTTGCTGTTGACGAACCTAATCTTATCGAGTTAACTAGGAGTGCTATTGTCAAAAAGTTGCAAGGTAAATACGGTTGCAAGAGGTTTCTCAGAGATGGTCACAGGACTCCCAAAGAAGATCCTAATCGGTTCGTAAAGTGACGTTTGTAAAGACCTCTTAGTAACTTGAATTGGTATTTTTATACATAGTGGATGATGAAGATACTTTTACGTCATCAAAAAAAATTGATTACATTTTTCACTGCTTTTTAAATTCTTTTACAATTTTCGCTTTTACGTTTCAGCCTATATTACGAACCATGGGAACTCCGGATGTTTGAGAATATAGAATGTGAATGGCCTTTGTTCTTCTGCTACTTGATTCTTGACTTTTGCTTTCAAGGCAATAAGGACGCAGTTGCAAAATATACAGAATATCTTGAGGCAATTATGATTAAAACTGAGGACGGGATGAAATTAGTTCCAGAATTATATACCGTACCAGCCAATAAGGTAGCTGCTGAATATGCGGATCCTGGTAGCCAAGAAAGAGAGGCAATAGGTAGATGTCCTTTCATGTGGGCACAATCATTGTACATTCTAGGAAAACTTTTACAAGAGGTAAGCTAAATGGATTTGTATTGAATAATAAGTGGCCCTCAATCGACTTTGGAGTTGAGAGAGCACAAAGCTGAATCTATCGTAGATCTGCATTATAGGTATTCGATTTATCTATGACAGGGTTTCTTGGCAGTTGGAGAGCTAGATCCATTAAACAGACGTTTGTGCAGTGAAAAGAAACCGGATGTTGTTGTACAAGTAGTTATACTCGCAGAAGATGCTGAAATACGCGAAAAAATTGCACAACACGATATCCATGTTCAAACAATCGCGGAAGTAGCACCAATCGAAGTACAGCCTGCCAAAGTCCTCAGTCATTTGTACACTTATCTAGGTATATGTTTTTTGATATTCACCTTAACAGTGAATCAAAATCAATTTTTGTGTAAAATTCTCATGTGTAATCTTTTGTCAACAGGACGTAATAAAAAATTAGGTTTATCAGGGCGAAAATCGAGGGATGTGGGAATACTCAGTACGAGCAAATTATACTCTTTACATGACAAAATATTTGCGTTTACACCACAAGTAAGACATTTTATTCCAATTTTTTAATTTTCAGATGCTTTGTACTTCGATTTTACTTTTCATTTTCTTTTTATTGTATGAAAAAAAAAAATAGTTGACGGACATGACACGGTTCTACATCGCATCGGACTATGAGCTCATGATTGACATATTCAAAGGCGAAATAAATTTCTTGAAGTCTAGCTGGCAGAACATGTTAGGCCGGCCGCTGGTGGTGATGCCGCTCAAGAACGCTCACTTAGGTATATGAATACTGTACTTGCGAGTCATAGGCCTAACAATACTTGAGACCAGTTTTAAATCAGTTTTGTCTAGTATGCTCATTACATTTTTTATTCACCAAACTCATACTAATTTCTGCTGAAAGTTCAAACTGTGTTGCATCAATAACGTGATATCAATCAACCAGTCGATTGATATCACATCTACATATTTGTCACATGGTTGTTATTCAAAAGATTATACATATTCAATATTATTACAGGGGATTTTTGAGCTATAAATTTCTTGGTCTTTTTAGTTTTATTAGGAGCCTATGACTCGATCACAAATATATATTTTCGGTTTGAATTTTGAAGTATGTCATCAATTCATCACCTATGGTTACTCCTAACATGCCTGCAAGTAGTAGATAACTTGAGTGTGTGATGTTATTTTTCTGTCCCTTTACGTCTTTCGCAATTTTTATTGCATTATTTATTGTTTTAAACAACACTTTCACATTTAATTTAATTCAAAAGCCTTACAGGATTATGTATTTCATGCCCTAAATACTTTGTCAAACTGCTTACCAATCACATTATCGCCTAGTATTACATCTAATGATAAAGAAAAAACTCCTAACCAGTCAGTCGACAAGTAATTTAAGCCTTCTAGCAGAAAAGCAGAAAAATATTATTAAATCAATTTTTATTTCTTTTTTTTTTTTTACATCAAGGATAAAAAATAAGTGATTTTGTGATTGATTGATGTTATTTGAGGAAATTTGTATTGAACGAGGCATTGTTATCTCATAATCTAATTCTGAGTAATGATTGTTTTTATTGGCAAAAACATGCCATGATAAGCTTTTCTTTCTTATGCAGACCGTCAATGTACAGCTATACTAATTATTAATATCAAAGTATTTTGGCTTATGTGTTTGCGGTGGGTGGGTGTGTTGCATGTAGAATTTTGATGGGGAGGAGTACTATACAACAAATGACGCGGCTCTACTCGTCGATACTGTTACAAACTACCTGGCCTTCCTCACCATCAACTGGAAACAAATGCTTGGAAGACCTACTCTTACACTTGTAGCCACTCATAATCATCTAGGTATGCTATCAGCGTTGATCAGCATTTTTTCTGGAATTACGTTTACAAGTAATTCTATCATTGAAATGTTCGATTCAATCTAGAACAGACTAGAGCATTCAACAGTCTTAGAAATTCTGGAAGTGTCCTAGAATGTAACTCGTGTGCCAGAAATTTCGAAAATTCATCTTCATGATTTTTATGATTTGAATTGCGCTGGCCATCAAAATTTCTTGACTTTATATTAATGCATATTATCAGGCACATGATTTCTTTTACAGTTTTGATTTTGAATTGTTAAGGTTTGCTCAAATGTTAAATTTCGTTGATAACTGTAAAGCAAGCAGAGCCGGGATATCAAATGAGTGATATAACACTTTCATTGAAACTTCTGTTGGAAATGAATTTTATCTGTCTGCACATCTATATCAACTGAGCGAACCTGGTAGAAAAAACACTGTGCAGAACTGACCGTTGAATTTGGAATACAGCCTAAGATTTTGGGCGTCAATTCTACTGGGCAACCTGTTTTTTTTTTATTGAACATTATGAATCTTGATGGTATCTTAATTGCTTTGGCATTTGCTTCAGGTCGCATAGCTTGTTAATTCTTTGAACTATACAGCTTCTTAAAGTATGATAGAAGCTATTCAATTTTGACGAATGATATTAATAACATGACACATCGGTGCTGCTACCATTCTTTATTAAATCAAATACTTTATTGTAAAATTTTCTTGGTTTTTCAGATCAAGGGAAAATTCCCTTGGCCATGATCACTACAATGAAAAAATTAAAGAGTGGCTATATCAATGGAACTCGAGTATCCCTGGGAAATTTAAACGAATTCTTGAGTACCTCTTGTATCACCAATTTAAGCTTCTTGGGTAGCTCAGAGGAAGGGAGACCTGATAAATTGAATCCCCAGGTAAAAGATAAATACTAATGCAAATTTCTCTTCAAACAAAATTACGCAAATATATCAATCTCATTTGTTTATGATGATATAATTTGATATACATTTGTTCAAACTATTTCATGCTTAGGGATTTTGTAGTAACTTTGTTTTTACTGATAAAGATCCATACAAATCTTACAGGTTCAACAATACCTGGAGGATCACTTATTACGCGCCTTTCCGCAACGTTCTGGCCTTCTTAATCGGCCTGTTGCTCGGAGTGGACGAAATCTTAGACGCAAAATGTCTGTTAAGGGCGCTATAAAGAAAACTAGATCCATAGCGGTAGAACGTAAGTCTAAACAATTTTTACCTAACATTTTTTAAACTATGGTATCCTATTAAGTTGTATTTTATAAAAACGGTCAATTTTCTTTCAATGCATTCTTCCACCAGTGGTTCCTATAAGTCTCCAAGAGCGTAAGTTTAGTAACATGTAATATACATGTCTATTTGATGACTTGTGAATGTAAAAACATTTAGTGCACTTGTATGCAGCACTAGCACTTTCTAGCTATAAGGAAAGGCGAAAACACAGTGAACACTGCATATGTACTTCCATCTCTTGCTTTGCACTCTTCTACTGGTAAAATAGTTTCCAAAATTCATCCAAGTTGAATAAATATTACACATTTTTTAGCTGAAAGTCTCGGAATGTCTGGAGATGATCGTAGAATTTCCGTGGGCTACTCGTCCAATCCATTTATCGAGATAACAGATACGACAACAGCAAAGCAGCCCTCTCCTCCACCAGTAATCGTAACTCGTACACCGTCACCAACTGATGACCTGTTGCCATGGAAGCAATCCGCCAAGTCGCATAGACACAGATTAGCATCTGAAACACAATACGCTGATACCGAAGTGGAAGAGTTGTTAGCAATGTTAAGGGAAACTGAAAGTTTAGAAGAGCAGGGAGACATTCTGCAATATTTGGTAAAGTGTGTTGAAATAACACAGTTTCTACACCATCCTTCGATCTTTATTATTTTCTATAGATTTTAACAATTTGAGATTATCTGTAGGTTGATTCACAAGGATTACATTACGACACTGGTATGCTTGAGGAGGGGCGTCACGTTACTGTTAAAGACTTGCTTAAAGGATTATATCAAAAGGCTTGCCAGCAAAAAATGTGGGGTATTGTAAGGCACACAGCTGGTATGCTAGGAAAACGCGTTGAAGATCTAGCCAAGGCTGTTACTGACTTGCTAGTACGTCAAAAGCAAGTGACAGTTGGCATGCCACCTTCGAATGAGTATACTATCGTCGCACCTTTGCCAGAAAACGAATTGAGATCTCTGATTCACCAAGCTTATGGTGATGATGAATCCACCGCCATGTTGACCCAGGAGCTACTTGTTTACTTGGCAATGTTTATTAGGACTGAGCCTCAACTATTTCACGAAATGTTGAGGCTTAGGGTTGGATTGATTATTCAAGTTATGGCCACTGAACTTTCTCGAACATTAATTTGTACTGGAGAGGAAGCATCTGAACATTTACTGAACTTATCTCCATTTGAAATGAAAAATTTGTTACATCATATTATGAGTGGCAAGGAATTCGCCATAAGTAGCGGTAGGTTTTGCTTGTATGCAAATATGAATACCTATTTAGCCGTATGTGTTAACATATAAATATTAAACGAAAATTTCTCACAGTTGGACGTGGAAACTTCTCTGTCATTAGCTGTAAATCTGGCAGAGTTAGCAGGGTAAGCAAAATTTATTTGTTTGACTTCAAGCATTGAATCGCCAGTTTGCAACAATGGTAATTTCCAAATAATGTGAATTCTTTTGTGAATTTGTTTGATATTGTATATTTTGTAGAAATCTCAAATTGGTTCTTTTCTGGGAGTCGACCAAACGGATGGCGGTGAATTAGAGCCTGATAGACAAGGTCAATGGTTGCGAAGACGGAGGCTGGATGGAGCCTTGAACAGAGTACCTAGAGATTTTTATCCTCGTGTATGGGGGGTGCTTGAAAGAGTAAGTGTAAACACAACTAAGTTAATCATTCCTTCAGATAAGTTGTCTGAATTTCTAGGAAGAGTCATAAAAGTATAGTAAGACTTATGAATTGTTTATTTCTTTAGTGTCAAGGTCTGGCTATCGAGGGCAGAGTTCTTCCGCAGAATTTAACGCAAGAAATGACACCCGGAGAATTAAAATTCGCACTAGCTGTCGAAACTGTTCTTAATACTATACCACAACCAGAATATCGTCAGCTAGTAGTGGAGGCTCTAATGGTTCTCACTTTAGTTACTGAATACAATGTTGTAGCTTCGCTAGGCGGGCTTATTGCCGTAGAACATTTAGTGCATAAAGCAAATGCCATATTTTTGGAGGATCAGGTGATTATCCACTGCGATGAAAAATTTTTACAACTCCAAGAAATGTGTATAATCAACGTTCATTTGTTTTTTTAGATGAACGCAGATGGTGACGCAACACTCTGTTGCGCTAAGCCAAAAGAGCAGCGTGAGACGACTGCAACAGGAGGCTTACTTTGTGGCGGTGCTGCTTATGTCTGTCAACATTTTTATGATAGTGCGCCAAGCGGCAGTTACGGAACCATGACATATATTACAAGGGCTATAGCTTCTTTATTGAATTGTCTACCAAAAGATGGGGACCTAGAATGTTCAGTGTCATAGATACATTATTACCTATTATTGTTATTATATTAGTTTTGTCACGACTTTCCAAAGAGAGGACTCTGTATTGACTATGGTATATAAAAGACGTAGTTGATAATATTTATTTTACTTATCTTCACTTTACAATGCTAAACGCCAAGTATCAAGTGTTAAAATTTGCCAAATAATTTAAATATATTGCCCAACAATGGTTTCTATATTGTGTGGAACCTAGTTCCTAGTAGGAACATTGTATGCTCCATTGACCATTTTCATTAGAAATCTCATTAAATCCGTATTGAACAGTTGATGTGGTGCAAGTTAGTTTGCTTGGATCCTTGAGAAAAATTGGGCTTATTGATTTTGGAATAGGAGCAAGTGTCAATAATAAGCTTTGATTAGGCTTGTAATTTGCAGTGTTTTGTTCGTGATCCAGTTTAGTTTCACGTGTGTTATAAAATCCTTGTCAGTAAATGCTTACCTAGTGTATTATGCAATTTGCGTTGATGTGTAAACGTATTAAAGTATAGTTTAACCATGGTAAAAAATAAAGATAGATTTAAATTCATTTCGCCAGTTTACTAATATTTTTTTTTTTTTTAAATATACATATACATAATAGAGTCAATGCTACATCAGTTTCTTTTTACGAAGTCGTTGTACTCTTGGATAGTGGATTAAGCCTCGAAAACCATGAACTGGAACAAAAATTAAAGAGTAAAAGTTTTTTTTTAATATTACAACACCTATGTTAAAACTTTGAAACTATTGTACAAGTTAAAATTTTAATACTAGAAAATTTTCTATAATTACGAAATGGATAATTAATGTAAATACTGCTTTATGATTTGTTTCATACCTAGATTCTTCTGCTTCATCAGATTTTTTAGTATCATTTTGTAACTCAGTTATAAGTTCCGCTCGATACTGATGTTTCAGTGGAGCAATCACTGTCTGAGCAGCTTTTATTGTAAACATCTTCACGCAGGCCTCATGCCAATTTAAGCCATACCATTCGATTTCTTCTTTTGTGTACTATAGATAATTATTTTCAAATCATTTAGGCTGTAGGAAATTATTAAATACTGCCCAAGTGAGTATTAAATATTTTATTTACTTACAGCGGATAAATATTGCTCATATCTGGAGTAAACTTTTTCTTTCTTGATAGGATCGTTGGGATAAAGAGATTTTTCCGACAATGCTTCAAGAATTTTCTTTTTAAGTTTCAAAGCCAGCTCAGATTTCAAATCGTAAGCTGGTGTCTATATAGAAACGATGAGAATTTTTAAACATGTCAATCAACACTGTATTTAATACTGATGAATAGATTAGTACCTTCAACAAATAGTAGTCGAATCCATAATTTTTGTGAATCAAATCCAAAGTTCTTTCGGTGAGGGTGACACGCATATACTTATCAAGAACTTCGCTGTAAACGACGGATCTTTTCAGTGCAGGAACCCAGAAATGTGGAATTTTCTGTTTATCTGGATGTCGTTTTTGAAAACCTTGTATTACAGCTTCACCACCCCATAAACCTTGGTGAGACTCTTTGGGATACTTTAATGGAAGTGGAACATTTTGTATTGGATATCTGTAAGTGAATTTATATCATCTTAAAAAACCTTGCAAGTTTTTCATGCTCTCAGAGTTGTGTGGCACAGATCATCACATTTATCAGGGAAAGATGAAAATCGATTGTAGCATGTTTACAGGGGAAGTATTTAATTCGAGGAAAATCATTACACTTCTCCAGTAGCCTCATTTCTTTCATATTTTCCTTCCTTTTCAATGTAATGTACAGGGGTGGGTTTTGCATATTTCCATTCGGCATAAAACTTCTTGTACGCGGCAGGCATTTCTGCTCCAATTCCAAATTCGAGGCGGTTTGATTGTTTGACATAGTACAGTCGCATACCCTGTAATAAAAAATTCGTTATATGCGGTAAAGATGATTGAAACTATAACATTCTGAACGGATCTTGAGATTAATTTTGTGAGGTTAGCTTACAAATTTATGGTGAGTAATAAAGATAATTGGCTAATACGTGCATTAAATTGAAAGTTCCTTACCTGAGCTAGTTTATTAGTCGTCATTGTATATTAAAAAATGTAACAGGGATGTAAGATATAATTAAATCTTGTTCAATTTGATTTCACTCTCTCTCTACACTCTTGCCAAACTCAGTCTTTGGTTACAAATTTACAGTCAGTTTCGTCTGCAGTTCAGATCAGCTCAGACCGACCGATAGATCGTATCGTGGAACTGCCGTCGACTTTGATACCATCGAATCTAGCCTTCAGCCGGTTGTTGAATATCGACAAATTTCACGTAAACAGTGGAACAGTAGCTGAGTATTATAATAGAATTTAATACTTTTTTGTAAAGCAGAACTTTTGACAGTTTTTAAGATTGTAATAATAATAAAAAAACACAATTTGTCGAAAGAAGGATAAACAAGTGCTACGACATGGGCTGAATCCCGTGTCGAACACCACGCGTATACGTGCGATATTTATTCCAATTAATGTGATGTCAAAAAAATCATGTTATCACAGGAATATCTTATAGAGGTACTAGCGCGATAATTCATCATCATGCAAATAATGCTACTGTACATTTTTCCTGGAATCGTGGCCAACTTTGCTGTACTGCTGTATTGGCCTGACTTAGCATGGTACTCTTTTTACGGATTTTTCACACTTTCCTGTTGTTTGTTTGGAACATTTGCCGTCATTCAAGTGCACATTGCTCTGTCGCCAAAGCATCATACTGGGTTAGGTACTGTGAAAACTGTTGCAGATATGGATGCCTTCAGGCACATGATTATGGTATGTTTATAAGTTTTCCATAGTCAATGCCAGAATTTATTTGTACTAATGCACTTTCTGAGGACGGATCGGCTGACTTTTGACCAAAGAAGCTGTATCAATTACGTTTATCAATTTGTTTGATTCTTTTACAGAAAGGATATGAACCCAAGTTATCAGCAGTGCGAAAACCAGCTCGATATCCGCTGGTCTTTACTAGAATGGTAGATGGAGCGTTACAGAATCTTCTTGATTTAGCCTTTAAAGATTTTGTTGGATCTTGGCTGGCAGAACTGGCTTTTGGCTCTGAACAAATAGTTGATAACATGAAGCAAGACGTTTGGGGTGCTATACAAAGTCTACATGATAGATTGGCTCGTGTAGATCATACGAAGCTTGTGGCATGCGATTTGGTCAACAAAGTTACCTTTCATTTTGAAAAGATCAGAATTGCCCAAGCTGCAGCGTGAGTTTTATTTATATCAGCATCTTGATATTAAGAAGAGAGTTGAAAAGTCGCTTATTCAAAAAATCTCCTTAATCTCACTAGTTTTAATTAATGATTTGAATTTCTTTAATTACAGAATGGAGGGTGAAGATCCAGTGTTCATTCTGTCGGCACACCTCATGTCACCGTTAGACGAATTAGAGTACTTGAGATTAGTTAGCGAGATATGTATCATGTTTTTTTTACCTCGAAGCTACTCTTTGTCTCCAGCTAAATTTCTTCTCAGAGAAGTTATCACTTGCAAAAGTAAGTGCGATATCAAGTAGTGGAAATAATAGAGTTGATTTTGCAACGAACTTAGAACTTGTTAAAAATGTTTTTTAAATCATTCTCAGTATTAAAGCCAGCGATAGATCTAATAACAGATCCAGACTACATAAATCAGAAGATTCTGCTTTACATTGAACAACAACAGCTTACGGAAGCGATGCATAAAAAGACTTACGAGTATGCAGAATCGTTTGAAGACTTTATCCAAATGATTAAGAACTCCAAGGATTTGGAAGTTCTAAAACATATCAGATATAACATAGTCACTGAAATTATGCAGGCTACAACTATACAAAATGTTAAAAGAGCTCAGGGACTAGATCCTGAAAGCAATAATCTTGGTAAATCAGATGTTGTTCAGGCGAGAAAGTTGAAACGATATATCAGTCAGTTAACGTATGCCAAAAACATTTGCGAATGTCATATGCAAGCTCTAGGCTGGAATGACTATCCTGTACAGGTGTGCCAATTTTTAAAAATTGTTTTTCATTATTTCACTTGCTTTTATTCTAAAATGAATTTTTTCTGCTCTCTTAGGAAAGTGACATATCTGATCCAGCTGCAGTTGCGGATGGTCGAATAGTACCTTTACAGGTAATCCTAGACAATGTCACTGGACGCCGTTATCTGTCTCAGTTTTTAGAGCAAGTCGCTAGCCAAGGATTGATCGGTTACTGGGCAGCAGTACAAGAATTGCGTGCTGCTGAAAGATCAAGTTGGCACCAATTGGGAGCAGAAATATTTTATACATATATTAGGTCCCCGACTGCTGAAATTAAAGTCGACAAGAATCTGCGGAAGAGAATGGAAAGTTTTTTACTGGGAGATAAAGGACCTGAGGTATTTTATGAAGTTCAGGAGAATGTTGTTAGAACTTTGGAAGAAAAGTATTATTCGTCATTTCTCGTCAGTGAACATTATAAAAAAATGCAGGAGGCATTGATCAACGAAAGAGCAGATGGTACGTTTATACAATTTTTATTACTATCAGTTATTTATAAATCAAGAATATCGTTTAGCGGTGATTTACACGATATTGTTTTGGACATATGCATTAAAGTCTGCATCAAAGTAGGGCACAGTTTCTTTCTTAATACTGTGAATGAAAGTTTCTGTGTTATTCAATAATTGGTATGGAGAAATCTATTATTGTAAAGTAGACCAATATTTACAATATTACAAAAAATTTTAAGTATAGCGCTACTTTGGTAATAACTTTTCGCACTTAACACTAAGCCTTTGTCCTCTAATCAAGTTTTGATGTTGACTCTTACTGTTCTCTCACGCTCTGTAGAAGACTGTAAGTGAATTTTTTTCCATCCATAGAACACTACGTCAGTTAACATCGACGATGTAGATAACTAATGGTCGTACTCAACTTGTTATCAATCTGAAAATAACATATACTCGCACTTGGGATATTACAATTGATCAAAAATGATATCTTTATCTGTTATTTTCATCGTCGAATGTTTCTAATGCTTTTACACTATGCGTAGTATTGATCAAGCACAACAGCAGCTTTACGACATTAAATTTCTTATATTCATTGCTACAGCTTTTCGAGTGCAATTTATTTCATAAAGCCTCTAGCAGTGCTGCTCTTCGACTATGCTGTAGAATATTTAGAATACTCTACTCATGTGGAAAATTGGTGATAAACTTTTGAAGTAAGACTTGTAAATATTAGGTCTATTGGAAGAATGTCAGTTGGCGGATGGAACTATATCTGAAACTTCTTCATTACTGGTTGGTGAACATTCAAATTATGCTCGTAGTAAACTTGATCAGCTCCAAGAAAAGCTAAGCAATAAAATGCAAGCGTTACAAGCACTTAGATCATCGCTAAAACCAGAGAGTAGAGTTTTGAGTATTTTGGAGAAGGAAGTCGAGTGGCTGCAGGGGGAAAGAAGGCAGCTCGAAGCTCATTTAACTCATACTGAAATGTGGGCGGAACATTTGGGGCACTGGACAGCAGATGTTCAAAGTGCTGAGGTATTTTTTTGTTATCAAATGTTACATAGCGTGTTGAAGATAATTAGCTAGCTGGAGTAGCTAATTAGCTAGCTGGTAATTTATGAGATCAACCATTGTTCTAGGGTTACATTAAGTATGATGAAAGAAATATTTCATCATATATTTCCAATATTGAAATAAATCTATGTTTTGTCACTTGCCATATTTGTAAAACGATGAATGCATTCCATCAGATCCCAGAAAATGGAGAACCGCCACAATTTGTACTCGTGGTGCACATGGCTGAGGATGAAAATAACGAAGAGAGTATATCAACGGGTTGGGTTGTGCTCAGAAGATTGCCTGAATTCCAAGAACTCCACAGAAAATTACGTCAGTTATGTTCAAACGTGAAGAATCTTGAACTTCCCTCTCAGCCGCTGAAATTCTTTGGAAAATCTGACAGAAACAGTTTGGACAAAGCAAAGATACAGATTCAAAAATATCTAAATGTGGGATCTTTATACTCCTAGCTTTGACTGACCACAGCAATAAATAAATCTTATTGATTTCATCCTTAAATTTTTCAGTATGTTTTGGAAGATGATCGTCTGAACCAAAGTGAAGCTCTGTATGCATTTTTAAGTCCGAGCTCTGAACATTTGAAACACACAGCTCCATCACCTAAAAAATCTCGCTTTTCTCTATCGACTCTGTTTAAAACGTAAGTGAAAAACTGTTGTCGCCAAATAAACGCAGATCCACTAGTTTATAAGTGAAAAATGTTTTCAGTGGTTCAGGAGGCAGCGGCGATTCCAGAGACAAGGACGAAGAAGAAGATTACTCGTTATTGTTGGATGATGGAGAAGGAGGTCGTATGGGTAATTCCGATGGCATGGGATCTGGTAAAGATGCGATTGCTGAACCCCTTTACAACCTGCTTGGAGAAGTCTTTGATCTTAGAGGCGTATTTCGATGGCTAAGGAGATCTTTGATTACATTTGTTCAAATTACTTATGGTCGAACGATAAACCGGTGAGCCGGTTGATATTTTTATAATTTCCTGTTTGATGAAATATTTGTTGAGTGAACAAACTTTTTTATCGCTTAAACCCTGCACTATTGTAATGCTTTTTACAGGCAAGTTAGAGAAACTGTAGGATGGGTATTTTCTGAGCCAATGTTACATTATTATATACAATTGTTTACAAAATCGTGGTGGCCAAACGGCCAGATGTGCGTGGAAAACAACGTTCGTTCTGATGAGGAGAAATTGAAAACTAGAGGAGAGGCTCGCAGACAATTCTTGAATAATGTACCTGAAGTTCTGACCAATTTGGTCGGCGCTCAAAGTGCCCAACGTGGAGCCACAAAAGTATTTGATTCGCTACAAAATGTTTACCTGAACAAGCAGTTGTTTTATGTAAGTAAATGCATATTAATGTATCAAGGAGTTCTACGGCAAACCGAGTTCTCAACAAGCAAACTACGATTTTAAACTAAATAGGTAGAATTTTCAAAGCATCTTATAATCTTATATTACAGGATATCTTCGAAGTCCTCATGTACGAAGTATTTCCAGAGCTACATCCAAAATAGAGGTGTGATATTAACGTGACTTTTTACTATCGATTATTTGATTTAATCACCTTTCAACCAAACTACTGAAACGTGAAATCTGTACAAAAACTGTTTCCCACAAAGAAGAAATGGAGTGAAGAAAGTTTGGAGCAAAGATCTATTTCCAGAGTGGTATTTTTTCATAATATTGCTACATTGTGATAATAATTTGAACAATGATTTTATTCGATTTCATCTCTACTGCCAAATTCAACTTCGTTATTGACGAATGAAATCGATGATTTAACATTAATTTTATACTCGGTTCCATTCCAAATGATAGAATTCTCAGTATCAAAGAGACAAAGAATCATGCATATTGAGTGTTGATTATGAATGTGTGTGAATCATTTCAAACATTATCAATATTATCATGAATGACTACTTAAGCGAGGCCAGTATTGAAATCCAATAAGGATTAATTTTAACTTTCAAATTTTATAAGTCACAAACATGATGCATAATGTGATTAAATTTTCAGCATGCCAGTATGATTGTAAATATTACACATCGGAGATAAAAAAAACAAAATTATTATTAATTATTTATTATCTGTTAAATCATATTAATACTCTTATATTTTATTCAGTCAGCCAATGTGCTTGTTGTACTAACAAGAAAATTGTTAATAATTATCGTTTACAATTTATAAAATTGAGGCTATAGATTTTATTTGAAATACTTTAATTCAGTTGTTATAAAATAACAAGCAAGGGAAAGAAGGTAGAGAGTTGGCAGAAAATGTAATGCATTAGCATTTTGTTATATCTTTGATTTTATGTAAATATTGCAATGTCAAAGATACGTAAAATGTTTATTTTTCAACTTTTGATTTCGATTGAAAAACTCGTCTGAATAACTAAAGTTTTAATATTTAATTGAAGACTTACCAAAAATCTTGTATAGGTATATGTGATTGTATTATTGCTAATTCAGCGTAATTACTTAATTTGTAATTTTTCAATTTATACACGTATTTTATACAGATGTGAATGAGGGACCCAGATAGACAAAGTAAACTGAAAGAAATGCACTATTTTCGAAGTATGTTAGTGAACCGCATGTTTTCTGTGTCTTCATCAATAATGATGTAATGACACATCCAGACTCTTACCATGTCTCCTATAAAGTCATTCTATGAGGCATTGTAGCATCGACGTAATCATGCAAAAGTTAATTTTTAACAAATCATTTGATGCATCCGCGTCTAAAACTTTACTAGTAAGAAAACTGCTTCTCACATCCGGAAGCACTATGTATAATCACTGGGGAAGAACTATATATGTATACTGCTTGAATTGTGTCAACTGTATCTGTCAGTCGATCAGCAGCTGTACAAATTTAATGGTGTTTGTAATGAAATGTTTGAATTGCCATGTTTCATTCATCATACTGGCTGAAGGAATCTCAAGTCCCGATCATCTCATTAGTACCAAATTGTATAGACTTGAATTCATCTCAATATCTCAAGTATTACATCAATGGAGTCATTAAAACACTGCCTGTATCGATATCTTTTTTTATTGATCTTTTCATTTTATATGTTAATTATATCATGTCATAGAAAATTAATGTCTTATCAATTGACATGTCAATTGTAGAAAGACAGACTGAATTTGAGTAAATTACCGAATTCCGAACTTTTCACGGTCTGGTTGAAATGGAATTCATTGCTATTCCTTTTACTACTTCCGAAATTTAAAAAATTCGAATTTTGGCTCGAATTTTATGTCGTCTGAAGATATTTGTGCTGATTTATTTTATTAAAAATTTTTTTAACGTTTCTTCAATATTCCCTTTCAATTACAATGACAAGTGTCACAATTGGATTATAAAAATGACCTCAATCCTGCAGTGATTCCTGGTCAAGCAATCTAACTACGAAATTGTATTAATAATGAAATATTGACAAGACGTTCACGTTCTATCACTGGTTTTGCAGCAAAACGATATTTTCATTCTTCCGACTGAATGACAGCGGCTGCATTAGAATATAGTAAATCTGTACCTACTTTCCGATTATTTTAATCGTTTCAATAATGGGAGGTACTGACACGGAATATGCAGGAACCATTAACTCAGTGTTCGATTGACGAGAAATTTAAAAAATCTAATTTCTATATGCTGCACATGTATAAATTATACATACATACCATACTTTGACTAAAAATCAAATATATTAATAAACTATGACAAAAACGATCTGTTGCCTATTAATAAGTTCCAAACTTGTATCAAACGTTTGTGTAGCTTCAAATATATCTACTGTTGACACCCGAAAAAAATTGATTTAAAATTTACTCACTATTATAAGTTTCATGCGGCTTTTGATATCCTGAGATTTAAGTTCAACGCTGAACAGATCTCTGCTATCACCTCTCAATCGGATCGCTTTTATCATTTATTTTATTGTTTAATTTTTAATAAACTATACAGATAGACGGACAGTATATGTACAATGCAGTACAACAAATAACAGCAGAGGAATCGAGAGGCGATTAAATTGAAAACATTAGACGTAGGATACAGAATAATTTATTCTTACGCCATGCGGGGCAACATGGCGCACAAATATTTTAAACAATCTTCTAAAATTACTCACAACTCCTATACAAATAGTACAATAACATTATTTCTTATTTATACATATTTATGTATATTATGAATTATATAAGTTATACAATTACATGTACTTATTTACACAGTTATAATATGGTTTTTGGCACCGAATGTTACGAGTCCGTTTATTTGACAAAATAATTCCTTTGAGAAATCTCATTATGCGCATCAATTGAAAAATATAGTTTGAAAATCGTGAAAATATACAGTCGTGATGATTATGGAGGGAGAAAGTTGAATCACAGAGAATGAAACGCTGCCTACAGAAAGGAAACAACGTTCGTTATAGGTACGAAATAAAAATATAAGCGAAAATTTTTTTATTACGACTATAGAGAAATTACTCGAAGGAATTCGTTTGTCCAAATAATACGTTCTCCGTAGAATATGTTGCAGAATATATAAATCTAATAATATACAGCAAACTTTTTGTTTTTATATGTAAGTATAATTATTAGTTAACATTCCGGGTAATAATAATCCAATGAATTAATAATCAATCAAAACTTACTCAACACGTAAGTTAAAATTGCTTGATAGGTAGGTGTACAATATTGTGATGATAAAAATTTTCAGTCGCTGCTTATCCTCGAATATACCTGCGGCTTCCAAGAGAATAACTGCATATACCTACACGAAGTATAACGAGAGCAGGGTGTTAGGGTATTTTTTTTTTATGCCCATTTATTTTGGACGTCGATTTATTCATGTACAGGCCAAAATTTTTATGCAATTTTACAGCAGCACATCCTAACTAAGGCTGCATTCTCGCATACCAGCAGTAGGAACCAGTGAATAACAGAAAACGGGAAATTTTTCCGCAATTGACGTGTGAATAAAAAAAATGTCGTAAAAGCGAAGATAATTGATTTCAAAAGCAAGAAAATACTGTTCGATATTACCTTATCTTTTTGGTGTCACGTACTCTCTGAGATTTGATTGATAACAAATAAAAATGCAACAGAATTTAAAGATCCGAGATGATTTTATAGCCATTAAAGTCAATGTGCTTTTGTTACCTTAGTTAGGGTACACGCCATCCATTCTGTGTGTATAACTGTTTAGATATTCGTATAGTAATAATGTTCTTGATTTTTACCTTCGTCAAGATTTTATATCTATTATAATCGTCAGTGTTGTTTGAAAATACGGTAAGATATAATATATAACGTAGTGCATCATATCAATTACTACGACGAGTAACGAATAGAATCTGTAATATCAATGAGGATGACTCATTTTTATTAATATTAGGTTGATGAGATGTTTTTGCTTGGTTCACCTGAGCTTTGAACCTCACAAATACATCCCGTATATCTTTATAGGTATCTGACGATAGTAGACAATATTAAAAAAATTAAAGTAACACTTAAGTAGGAACGGAAAACATTCCACGTGTTGCATCCCGCAGCTCTACTTGAAAAAAATCCAAGAATTTGTGGAGCAATGAAAGAAACACATGTATACCTATATATACATATTAACGACTTAATTATTTAGCCAAAGAATGATTAATTTTTTTATCCTGCATAAAAATGTTAATGTTATAGTCTGTTATCAAGATTATCAATATATCTGTGGAGCATATCTTTTGCAAAGAGAAATACCATGTTTTGCAGCAGGAACGAAGCACAAGTAACTAATCAAATATGCAATCAATAAAAATGACGTGGTTCCGTTTTATATGATATAACGATATTTGATTCTTTTCGAAAATTGAATTTTATTAAATTAAAGTAACTTGAAGAAAAATATGCCAATTTTATGGCATATTTTTATGTTATTACCGTAATACGACGGAATTCACATATAATTATTTGAACATACAGAGTAGACAATATTGATCATTCAATAAATATATCTATGGTGTAGTGCGAATAGAGCACACATTTATTTTATTACCAGCGAGTTTGTATTTTTTATTTATTTTTATTTATTTTTTTTTCAATCCGATCGGATAGTTCATTTTCATTGAGATAAAATCAGGTTGTGAGATATCACTTTAATTCTTGTGTGCATAGTTCTTTCATCTGCTGTTTTCCTTGTGTTTTATTTTTATGGGTAACACATACGTGAACATTGCGTTATAATTCAGATTTTGCTCTATATCACATAGAATCTTTGAGCTCTAATATACCTAGCATGCATATCAATAATATTTAAGATCATAATAATTATACCGTTATACCTATGTAATGTATATTATTTAATAATTAGGATATATCTAATTAATTTTAGTTTACGTTGAAGATCTAAACATTAAAAATATTTGATATTTTCCTAGCTCTTTCGTAAATCGACTAGGTTTTGTATTCTGTATTTATTTTCACAGTAGACGGTCTTCTCTAAATTTTCCTCGATATACGGTTATCGATACTCGTTTAATACATTGAAATTAAGTTGGTAATATACCAACGTATGCGTTTGTATAAGCCTTAAAAAAAAATGGCGAATCGGACAACAATGCACGTTACAAAAGAATTCAATAATAATCTTAACTTTTTTCTTTCATACTTGTTCTCTTTCGCGTAAATTTCCCATTTTGCCAAATTTTGAAAATACCTCGGTAATAGACATTATGGCAATTGCATGTATGTTATATATTCACGCACCGTTATTATAATTAAGCTTGTATTGTAATTGTAAAATCAACATTCTATGATTCAATTATTATGTTACGCACATATTTCATAGCTAAGAATTTTGTTCGCTCGTCTTATAACGTATTCTCTGTTTTGACGAGTAGGTTTTCCAACAAATTACACAATATGTTGTTATAGCATTAGTATATCGCGATTATGTAAGTTTTAAACGTTATCGAATCAGTCATTTCAACAAGGACATGTACATATCATTTTAAAATATTCAGAATTTTTTCTCCATCCTTAGCTGCGTCGCAGATATTATTATACATAACGTGGTAACAATGGAGATAAAAAATAATGAACTTGACGCTTATTGCGCTATATATGTAGGTAAAAGAAGCAATTGCCAGGTGCAGAAATTGGCGAACGCCAGTGACTCGATTCAATGATCAGCTGTCATTTTCGAATGGAATTTGTGTCATTACATTGTATGAATTAGATGTGCTTTTTGCAATTATGAAATCGCTATTTATACGCGAAAAGTTGAAACTGAATTAAAGCCGATAAACAGGCGTGTCTTTACAGTATTACACGTCCTTCTTTAAATCACTCATTCAACGATACATCTATACGATTATAATCAATGAATGAAAGTAATCATGAGAGTTTTATAAAGAAAATAATCGAAGCTACGAAACTGCATTGCGCGGATTTGCTTTTACGAAGTCCTAGACCCGCTGGGACTGAAGTGTTACAGCAACCTGCGCTGTTTAGACGAATATAGATAATATCCATGTTATATCATGTACTTGTACACTTTTATAGCGTGTTTACATTTATACAATATATGAATATGTATGTACCCCATGTAGATATAAATCTACGGGAGAAAAAATATGCTGATAGTACAAAAAATATATATAGCTTTATAGAAAAATAGAATTAACGCAATAATGCACGCTGCAATATTTAATTGGGAGAAATGGAAGAAAAATATGAAAACGACGAAAAACAGAAGCCGACGAGATTTTTTCGTTTAACAAATCTTCGCTAGAGCTATACAACGGTTCACTGATCTTAAAAGCGGATGTATGTAATAATAATAATAATAATAATAATATTGGTTACTCCAATCTATATACTTTCACTGTTTGAAATTTATATAAATCGCAATTTGTTTGTCAACAGTTCTGCCGTACCGTAGAACAATTTCTATAATTCTATACACACGATATAATTCTTCGCAACTTGATGGCCGATAAAAAAAAAATATATATATCCATATATCCATGTATATATATATATATGGAAACAAATTCAAGTAGTCCGTGAATTTGCAAAAATATTACAGGTAAATGTACAATCGCGTTTTATAGGACGGTGATCACTTTGCGAAGGAACGATATAATTCGAATAAAGTTAAAAAAATAGCACTTGAGAAATTTTCTCATTTATACGCAACATCCACGCAACACAGATCGAGTATCCACATACTGACATACGTATGTATAATTATACGAATTGTACGCATAGAATACATACGGACGTATGTGGTTTTATAGGGTGATGTTGTATCTACTCATGGTAAAACGATGACGTTATTATTACTATTATTATTGTTGTCATTATCATTTTATTAGTATTATTATTATTGTGGTTGTTGTTTTTGTTGTTGTTGTTGTTGTTTGTTGTTTATTGTTATTATTAATATTATTATTATCATTATCATTATAATTATCATTATCTTTATACCACTATGCGCTACTCGATCAAAGATACTCTTTTCGAACCTTTTCAGTCTTCATACAAATCGGGACCTTTTAAAAATAACTAGTTTAATTTTTATCTTTATAATATACATTTAATACACCATTCCCACAAAGTACTTGCACTATATCTGTAAAGTGGAGTGATACAACGGTATAGGCATTGTAAGATATTTTATGCAGTCAAAATCTGTGGCTTATACTTGATTACAAAGTAAACGTTGGAAAAGAAGTAAATCGCACTTGTTCACGTAGCGATAACTGTCTTTGTCACTTCAACAATATTGAAATCAAAGCTACAAAAGGTGAACGGAAAATAGAACGTTTTCACTCGTTAAAAATATTCTATTTTTTATACGTGGATTGAATGTTAAAAAAAAAATTGGTCATTTCTCGATCCCTTAATATTTGCGGTAAATCGTGTGAAGTAATCTTCATCGTGTTTCCCAAAAGAGACGTACGTAGATGTAAATTTTTTTTTTTTTTTTTTTTTATCGTTTCGGTATACGAAAGTCGGGTAAGGATAATTTCTACACATGTGGCAGTTTTGTTATGGAATATATCATTATTAGATACGTAGCCTGTATGTCTATGATCGCCCTTACAAAACGACAAGTATATAATTTTGCAGTGTGATTTTCGTGCTTGTTATATTTATTTGTATATTTTCGTTCCTTCATAATCTTTATAATTGTTTGTGGATAGTGTCAGTGCGAATAACATATGGGTACATAGAAAAAAAAAATATATATCTGACCAATGGATAAAAATTATATCCCGATAGCAATTAGTTGGTTTCAATTATTATATCTTATACACATTTTTCATCCATTTATAAAAATTATTAACGCGTCGAACGCATTGACTTGTTTCAATTATACTCTATTCCCTTTTTAATGCAATATATGCTCAGTTTTCGTTTCCTCTTCCTGTTTAACGTTTGGTCAGCGCAGTGCTCCCAAAACCATTCACACCACACAGACAAATCTTAATACGTCACTATCCACATGTTATTCTCCAAAATTGAGTCTGATCAGCGAGTTTCAGAATCTCACAAACCAATGCATTGACAGCATCAATGGCCGAGTGATAAGGTACCTCTTGTGTGTCGGTATATGTTTTTTTTTTTTTTTTTTTGCTTTTTCTTTGCGTCATCAGTGGAAAAATGTCGTTTTTTTACGCGACCGAATTCGTATCGCTTACTCACACCTGTTTTGTGGATCGACCTGATATCTAGTTACGCTACTCCGAACATGGTGGAGCATCGCATTTTTGAGAGAAGTGGTGATAGTGTTGCTTTCGAAATGATACAAGTACAATACTATACGTTTTTAACCGTCTAGGTGAGTGACGTGTGGAAGTGACGTTGGTGGTGACGTTTCCCTCGGTGTGACTGACGGAGCTCTACTGCTGCTCGGAGTTGTTGAGGGAGGAATCAAGGAAACCACTTCGGGACTTGAGGACTGTCCATTATCTTCGTATACTCTTTCCTATATTGACAAGACAATGAATTATTGATTTTTTTCCACTATTTTCCTTTTGTTTACCCTGAGGCTGCGTATAAATTTTATCTTGTTTTTCTTCATTTTTTTTTCTTTTCTTTTTTTTGCTTTCTCTCATATTTATCATGGAAGAATTTTCCTTGTCTCTTGTGTACAACCTTATTACACTATCCATCCAAGTTTACTAGCGTGCAGAAATGCCCAATCAGATACTGTACATTGCAGAATTAATTTCCCGTTATCGGCATTTGTTTATTATTATTAAATACTTCAGTTATCGTTATAATTTTCATTTTATTCATTACTTGTAATTTCACAGTCAGTTGCCAAATATCGAGTGTTTTACCATTAAGGTTCAAAAGTTTTTCAAAAGGAAACGGAACTTTTATTTCTTTTTTCTAAACGCGCCCAGAGTTTATACGTTCTCTCGATCTTTTCATCGGCTACTTCCAACAATAAGTTGTTCGCTTTTCTTTCTTTTTTGTGATTTTGTGTCTCCTGGCGAATTTTCCAGTTCGTCGGAACGACAAATAACCATCAGAATGAAGAATTTCTATAGCGTGCCTCTATAATATTTATATTGAATATACTTTACTATCTTACAAATTCTATTCAACCTTTTTAACAAAAATATTTCAATATGCAATTAATAATTTTACAATTTTAGAGGTACGGTGGTCTGAGCTTTAGCTTTCATTGGATAATACAGACTTGATGATAACGAGGCTCCCTTCAAGATATTGTCATAATCTTTAGATTATATTTTATGCGCAACTAACTGTTCGACAAAGACAAGGTTTGAGTGCTGAGTTCAAAAATCCAAAGAGAAAACGATCAAGTTCAAGTTTGCTAATAGTTTCACGTGTCATCACCCCGATAATTTTCGACCTTAATCGTCACTAAGAAATCCAAGTAAAATACCGAACAGTAGTGGGTATGAACGATATCGGCACGATTCATGGAGCGGATACATGTAGATCATTTTAACCAAGCGACACGACGCGTAGATTATCGAGTAAAGACGGTGAAAACTTTGGAAATAGAATGAAAAATTTATGTTTTTTTTTGCATTTACCTAACATAGAAGGTTGCGCATAAAATACTACGTAGCGGATAGCTTAGGCGCTAGGTGGTTTCTGTTTCATTCATTTGTATAAAGTGAAGTGGCAAATGTTGCAGTTTGATTGGGCATTCAACTTTGGATGTGTTAGCTTTCTATTAAGTGATTATATATCATTCGATCGATCAATCAATAATTCAATGTTTTAGTGGGGGAAGAAACACAAAGCGTTTTAGGTGGTAAATATCTACATAAGCATAGCAACGTGCCAAGGGAATTTTTCAACGAAGAAGGATCTACAGACATCGGCGTCTTTCACCATTCTCACTATACTGACGCGTCACTAGGAAGGTAATTATTTTTTTCGTTGTAAATCCTTCTGTCAAGCGTGTTCAGCACGTTGGAAAAATTTTTTAACATGCTCGAATTGCAATAAGGACTAATTATACCTGCGACTTGTCGTATTTCAGTCTTTTCCAGATGAACGATTTTTTGTCTTGCTGCGAATTGCTCGGGCCTACGTCGCCGCTTGATGCGTTGTAGTTTGGATTGGAAAAAGTAAGGACACTTCTTCCGGTGTACAAGTATTTTTTCTGTTTTGTCTTGCGTTGGCACAGAAGATGGATGATGGCGATTAAAATGACGATTATCATAACGACCATCACGACTATCGTAATTACCACCGTTTTCAATGTGAAATTTGTATTACTAGGGGAAAGTTTTGGGAATCTCCCGGTGATATCGTGATGCGGCTTCCGAGGTACAAGAGTTGGGACAGACGACATGGTTGGCTCGTCATCATCCTCCTCCGGGGGATCGTTTTCTGTCCCTGGTTTTCTAATCGGGACTTCTCTGCTCGGTACTGCAAGAAGTATCCACTTGTCAGCCATGTCAGCCGATAACAGAACCACCAAAATTCGAGAGCATGACGGTGACTGGAGAACGATGATACATATTGGGATTTCGAAACTTACCCGTCGAGCAAGGCTTGGAATCCTTAACGTCCGGACAAGCGCAGACGTAGTTCTTTCGCGTAAAGAAGCACAAATGACTGCAGCCGCCATTTTCCACGGCGCAAGGAGTCCATCCGGTTTGTCTTGCGGCAGAGACGACTTTGATCTCCATTACTCCGTCCAGCGCAGTTCGAATCTCAATTCGATTTTTTCCAGTCGTCTTGTCAGCTCGTTCCACTGCTTTCTTGTACCAATCCGTCCAGTAGATGTGATCCCCGTACTGGGAACATGAAATTAGAATGTTATCACAGCAACGGATGGAACTTGAAGGACATACTTGAGGGTAAAATGTTGTATACTCACTTGCGTCAAGCCGAAAGGATGAGTCGCTTCCGGTACCAGCTGGACCCTGTATTGCCCGTGTAAATCGGACGTCTCGATTCGGTCCTTCAAGGCATCGGCCCAGTATAACTTTTTTTTCTCGTAATCAAGAGCCAACCCATTTGGAAAGCCCAAGTCCGAAGAAATGATTACTTTCCTACTCGAACCGTCCAGATACGACCTTTCAATTTTGGGATGTTCACCCCAGTCGGTCCAGTACATGTATCCTTTTGCCGGGAAGACGGTAAGCGCTCTTGGGTCGTCAAGTTTTTCCAGGACTCTTTTACGACTGCTGCCATCCAGCCTGGCAACTTCGATCACTTTCCTGGTGGTGTCAGCCCAGTAAAGATTGTTAGCGACCCAGTCAACGGCCAAACCCGACGGTGTAGTGAGATTGGAGTTTATGATTACGCGAGTGTCGGACAGATTTTGGATGTTGACACTCCTGAAAAGAGGGAAATCGATACAAGAAATAGATAAAGCGGAAGACGTCGACGTTGGAAAAAGGTAATTAAAATTATACCTAATTATATCCAGATTTACGTCGCAGTAAATTATAATTTGTTTTTCCCAGTGAAAATCGACGGATATTGCATTGTGAATGTCACTGATTGGTAAAGTCACGTCCCACATCTCTGGCGTGTCGAACGACACCCTGGCGAGCGTTTTCCTAGTTGCGAACAGTAGGAAGTTTGTCGGGGTCAATTTGCACGTCTTTTTATCCTCGTTCAAAAGGATCCCGGTCGGACAAGCGCAGGAGTAACCTTTCGGGTTGCGAAGGCACAGATGCGAGCATCCGCCATTATTTTTCTCGCATACGTTCTCAGCGATGTAAAGATCTTCACTCTGTGAATTAATTCTGGATATAACTATTTTCGAAATCACTTCTAACTCTCGAAATATTTTATTTGTGTATAAAACTCACGCTGACTGAGCGGATATCCATGATTCCCTCCATTTTCGATAATATTATCGTTTCGTTAGATCCCGTCGTTCTATTCGCACGATGTAGGGCTTTCGTGTGCCAGTCGCTCCAGTAAACGAAGTCCTTGGTCAGTGTCAACCCATAAGGGTGTCGAACACCGTGGATAAGAACCTTTCTATTCGAACCATCAAGCTCGGCGCTTTCAATCACGCTTCTCTTAGCGTCATTCCAGTACAATTTATTCCCAATTAGGTCCACTGACAAACCATTCGGCCAGATAAGGTCATCGGCTATTACGGTCATCCTCTGTTCGCCGTCCATATTGGCACGTTCTATACGGGCGTTGTGACCCCAATCAGACCAGAAAAGAAGCCCAGCAGGATAGTGCAGAGCGATAGCTCGAGGACTTTCGAGTCCTGAGCAAATCAGAACCTTTCTGTTTATACCATCGAGCTCAGCAACTTCGATGCTGTTAAGTCCAGCGTCTGTCCAGTATATCTGTAACAGGATCATCAAGAATAATCAAATTACGTTGGTGCGCGCCCGTGTTAAGTGATTACAAACCTTTTGGCCTATGTAATCTACGACCAAACTGTCAGCGTTGTCGATTCCATTGTTGATTATCGTTTTTACAATTCTTCCATTAAAACTTGCTTTCCTTATGAGATCATCGGCGGTATCTGTCCAATATAGATCACCAGTTCGCCTGTCAACATCCACTCCGATTGCATTTTTTAGATTCTCTATTGGCAGTACTATGTCCACGGCGTAGTTGACGTCGAAAGATATTATTCTGATGTCTTCTCTGTGAGCGATTACCAGGAATTCACTCGGCATATCAGGACACGTCTCTCCATTTGACTGCAATTAAATAAAAAGTAGAATTCCTGATTACCATTGTTCGCACGTAGGGTGTGGGGTGTACTCGAACCAAATGATGTCTCTATTACCGCTAAAACCAGACCAGTTGGACACGCGCATTTATATAACCGGGGAGCGGGTGCCAGCAAACATAAATGCGAACAATTGCCATTGTTCTTATTGCAAGGTGTGTTGATAGTCTTTCGATGACGGTGAAATACTCTGACATCCATGAGACCGGAAATTCCTGATCTAACCACGCTCCGATTAGAACCGTCGTTTTTATCTGCTTGATGAATACTCTGCGTGTCCCAATCGGTCCAAAATATTTTATTTTTGAAAATCACCAAACCAAAGGGATGTGGCAAGTCAGTGGCTAAAAAAAAATTTGTTAAATCGACAACTAAAAATATATTTGCGTGTCCAGTCAGCAGGAGTACTTATACTCACAGATTAGTACGGTTCGGCCTTTGCCATTCAGGTCAGAGTACTCGATTCTTTTGGTACCACCGTCTGCCCAGTAGAGCCGATTCTTTTCAAAGTCAATTGCCAATCCATTTGGCCATGTCAAGTTTTTACTCACGAGAATCTTGCGGTCACTACCGTCCATCGCGGCTCTCTCTATTTTCTGTTTTTCACCCCAGTCACTCCAGTACATATATCCGACTATAAGATTAATCGAATTTACAAAAAATGACTTCGATGATTCGAACGTAAATAATAAATCCTGATTCTTGTTGACTTTTGAAAACTAACCAGTCGGGTCTACCACGATGTCCCTCGGTTTGTCAAGCCCCCTCCACACCAATAGAGTTCTCATCGATCCATCTAAATTTGAGCACTCAATTCTGTTAGTACCAGCGTCGGTCCAATACAACTTGTGCGTTATCCAATCCATAGCCAAACCAGCCGGAGATTCTGTGATAAAAACAGCAAGATGAAATTTCTCACAAGCGCATAATCGCGGATAATAATTGGTTCGCTGCAAACCTAAGTTATGACTGATGATGACGCTTTGATTAGTGCCGTTTAAGTACGCCCGGCTTATCGTGTCTGCTTCGACGTCTGTCCAGTATATAGTATCTTCATCACTGTCCCACGTAAGTGCGACAGCGCTCTGAATATGATCGACTGGAATGACAGTGTCGAATCCTCTTGCAGTTTGATCGACTGGCCGTAATCTGAGATCCTTCTTTCTTGCGAATATCAGAAGATTGTCAGGAGTCGAAGCGCAGTTCTTGCCATCACGTTTAATCTTCAACCCCACAGGACAGACGCAACTGTAACCAGTACTATTTGGGAGACACATGTGTGAGCATTTTCCATTGTTGTTACCACACCGATTTTTATACTCTGGTTGCCGTTGGGGATGATAGCTATGCACGTCCATCGGGAAGTGAAGACCTTCGGATCAAATAATTGAATAGTAATTATTTTTCAAGGTCAATCGTTGTAGAACTATATCTGTTTGCTAAGGTAGCGCCAAACTTAGTAGTCGATAGAAAATCACTAACCGGAATGAATAGTTTTGAATCCAGCACCGTTCCCCTTATTCGCAGAGGATATGCTCTTGAAGTGCCAGTCAGTCCAGTACACGTAGTCCTCGAATATGGTGATACCGAAGGGATGGTTAAGGCCCTTGCTTATGACCTTCTTCCTATCCGATCCATCAAGGTGAGCAGATTCGATAATATGATGCTTCGCGTCTGCCCAAAAGATGCGATCGGACGTGTAATCTATCGCTAGTCCATTTGGCCAGAATATTGACTCCGTAACAAAAGCGACTCTGCCTGAGCCGTCCATGTCTGCACGTTCGATCTTTGGATTCGGACCTATATTTTTGTCAAACAATGAGACTAAGGAACACTGTCATTCGCTGGTTGTAGTCTTACCCCAGTCCGTCCAGTAAACGTATCCGTAGTTTGGATGAACAACAATGGCCCGTGGCTTGTCAAGGTCACTGGATATCAGGACGTGCCGCATTGTTGTGTCTAAAGTTATTACTTCCACCCTACGCGTTCCAGAGTCAGTCCAGAACAGAAGATTGTGAATCCAGTCGACAGCAACGCCGCTTGGACTTTCCAGGCCCCAACGAATAACGTCTGCAAAAATGATTTGGTAGAGTTTGATTGAAAAATACTTCAACATTTCACCAATTATCTTACCTTCGGCACCAGTTCCGTTTATATATGCCTTCCGTATGACATCCATGGATAAATCGGACCAGTAAACAGTGCTTCGTTTATAATGAAAGTCCAAAGCAATAGCATTGTGCAACCCCTTCAGGATAGCTGTGTACTTGGAATTGCTGAGACTGACCTATTTCGCAAGAACGAGAATTTGTTAAGTGGTTGTCCCCTTTGCTTGACGTCACATTTTGGATACGAGACCACACTAACCTGTCTGATATCAACCCTGTTCGCAAAAAGGAGTGTCGGATTTGCCCCTAAGGCCTTGCAGGTCCTGAGGTCAGGTCGAAGGACGTAACCGGCCATACAGCTGCAGACGAACGAGCCCACGGTATTGTTGCAAGTTTGACTACAAACAGGATCCTGAAAGACACGTAACACCAAGTAAAATTACGAGAGGAGGATTAAATTACCGATTTCACCAACATTTGTAAAGGAAAGCATGAGTATAACAAAGACACACTTGTTCGAATTCACATTCGTTGATATCTTCGCAGGTCGCATTGTCTTTCCCCAACTTGTACCCGGGCTGGCAAGCACAGGCTGGTTTGTTATCTACCGTCAAGATGCATTGCTGCGTGCACTTGTCTGCCACAGTGCAATTGCGCTTCTTCGGACAGTCGAGTTCATCTGTAAAGCAACATAACACCGTGCACTCTACCTTGCTTCATTTCCGACAATGTAAGAGAAAATCACACGACGATAACAATTAATCTACAAACCATCGCCATCGGGGCAGTCGGCTGTACCGTCGCAGACGTGTTTTATCGCGATGCAGTATCGGTGATTGTGTTGCGTCGATGATGGTTGGGGCGAATTAGTAGCAGCAATTGATGTATCATTGATTACTTGTGGCGGGTTGCACAAGTACTGGGTCGCCTCGCAACTCACTGCACATCCTTGTTCATCTTCACCATTCGGACAGTCAGGAACTCCGTCGCATACCCACAATCGCTGAAAACATTGTGACAACGTTGCGGTTGATAACACGATGCGATACTGTGACGTAAGAAATTATTGTGCAAACGCAAAATTAGCTATATGGAAAGGTACTGTCATCACGATAGTAGTAGTTCTTTTTACCGGGACGCAGGTACCGGTGGAGCATGTGAACTCATTGTGAGGTGAACATCCCCGAGGTGTCGGGTGATTGCACATTTCCTCATCCTCACCACCGTCACAGTCTTTGTCTCTGTCACATACCCATTTTTCGCTGATGCACTTGCCCCCAGAGCATCTGCGGAAACAATGCCGGTCAACAAAGAGAAAGCGCGAACACAACGCCAACGTCAACGTGTGGCAGAAGGCTACCCTATTGTTGATTGCACTCAGTTTTGTTCTCTATGTGGACAAAGAGTACTCTCGCACGCATGCACAGATGGGATTTTTGCCAATATTTAAGCTCGTCGACCTAATGGTTCGAGCCCCTGCTTTATCAGGAAAATTCGAATGAACGAACACCATTGTCTGTTTCATGTTCTTCTGGATGAAATAATCGTGCTATTTGTCTTTTTGAGAGTCTGTTACCATCTTTGAGAGAAAAGTAGAGCAACACGGATGCACTGTGCTAATCAGAGTCCTCGTTAAGTGCCTCATTACAGTTTCGATGAAAGCCTTGTATGTTTTATAAACTTGCAGAAGCTACTTTCAACAGATTTCGAGCATGCTGCAGTATCTTTAAATAGCAACGAGCAAAAAATTAAAAAGTGAGATATCGCACGGACCGAAATTCATTAACGTTGCAGCTGGTTGTTGATGGCCCAGGACAGTCCTTCTCGTCACTTCCATCACCGCAGTCGTCATCACCGTCACAGCGGAACTCGTGTCGCACACATCTTGGATAAGCGCACTGGAATTCATTGCTGCCACAACTAACACCGGTTTTTTCTGTGGTCAGGAAACAACCGATAAACTTTATTGCTTTGCATATGCCTTGGTTAAATTTGAGTGCATCACACGTTCAATGTTTCTCTACGACATTTGATTTCCATCTTTACACGACCATTTTCTTTATCTCGATTAGGGATAGCACGGAATAGTTTTAGAAAAATATTTACGAACTCACCGCAGTTCACCTCATCGGAACCATCGTTACAGTCTAGTTCTTGGTCGCAATGCCAATTCAAAGAGATGCAACTTCCGTCCTGACACTTGAACTCATACTCTGTGCATTCCCTGTAATTAAGTTATTCTTGAATAGTACGGCCAATTGGAAATGCCGATACACGAACAGAATATCGGGTAAACTAATTGCAAATAAGCAATCTATTATTATTAATTTTTCCATTAAGTCCGAAGATTCCCTGAAATCTTGCTGACTCAACCACGGGGTTGGTATTGGCCAGAGTTTATTTCAGGGTAGTAGTTCCAACCCCAATTCATTACGACACCCCATATGAGAACAGCAGTACATAAGCTCGGATTGCAGTAGGGTCATGGTGGAGTTCCCCTAAACGCTTTATCGCCCCTTACGACCTAGCCCAACCCAATTTCCACCAACCCCGGCATGGATTAAGGTTCCCAGCAGCTGCAACCCTCCCGCAACTTGTTTTTATGAACGTTCCCGAACACTATTTCATCTGCTATAGTTTCTGAACAAACAAAGCCTGAAATTTTTCGGAAAAGAAGAAAAATAAAAAAAAATAAAAAAAATCATTCACCTGTTGAACAATGAACTTGAAAAATTTAAACATCGTGAAGTAGTCGTAAAATAAACCTGTCAAAGTTGAAAGTTCGAAAGTTTCTGCGTGATGGGAGTAATTTCGGAGCATGAAACGCTTGACTGATGAAAATGCACAGCGCATGGAATCCAAAGCTACGTACACGTCCAACCGGACGACGTGATGGTGGATTTCAGGGTTCAGAGGTACGTCCATTTAGAATGAGCGCCATAAATAAATTGGGTGAAAAGAGGCAAAATAAGGTATAAAAAAGGAAGTTGTCTGTACGCTTAAATGTACGGTGTGTACATCATGAACGCGAGACGGATGGTCGTGGGCGTATATATGGCTGGATTGCGCGTGCCTGAAATTCAGGGAGTCAAAAACACAAGCGTTTGGGGAAGATGGTGGTGGCTCTGGTACGGCGGTCGATACTACAGCACATCACTGTCGTTGCCGGGCAACGCAGCAGACTCCACGCCTTGGACCACTATAACGTATAAGAGGACCAAACCGGGTGACATTCGAAGAAACATACATGCACATACAGGTATACGATAAGCACACGTAGTCATTCCCTTCGAGTTTTTCTAGGCACGTTTTTAGCGAACATGTTAGTTTTCAGAAATATTCGAAACATGACGATGCCATGGCTTGGGTTCATGCAAAATTGGCATCGCTGTCAGCTTTTACCCCTGACGTCGGGAATATATCACAACAAGCATTGATTGGGTGCAATGACTCACTACTTGTTCACCATATTGACCACATGACAAATAAACAGAAGTGTGAATTTTTTGGTGCATTTGCCAACAGTTAGCTAAACGTCGTTTATTTTGGCTGATATACTTGCCGATCCTTACGATGCTTAAAATTTGAAATACTTAGACGAAAAAAAATGACGAGACAGTTGACGATCTTACTGGTACTCTTGCGTGATTAAATACGGTATAGATGACCCAAAGAGTTGATTAAGGTCGATTGGTTTACTATTTTTCTTTGGATACTTTACACATGTGTACGGTGTAACATTTGTGATGTTTTAGGGCAGCGGTTAAACCTCAAAATGTGAAACGTTGACGAATAAAAAAATCTGCACCACATAGAACTGGAATACACTCATGGAATACAAATTTTTCTACTGTAAACTCATGTCGAACATCGATGAAAGTCCTAATGTAAATATTTCGGGGAAACCCAACACCGATGGACACTTGAAACTACGCTATAGAGGCGGTGATAGAGGATGCACAATAGGTGCCTATACAGCGTATCAATCTAGCATAGAGCGAGTTATCGATCAGCCAAGAGTTGGATTACATTTTGGAAACACGATACATGCACCAGCTTCAAAATAAAGCCTTGTGACTGGGACAACTTACATTTTTTTCGTGCAGTTGACTTCGTCAGAGAAATCCTTGCAGTCATTCTCCCCATCGCAAAGCCAAGCTCGCTGTACGCAGAGGCCATTTTTGCACTCGAATTGGTCCTCCGTGCAATTTTGAGATGTCCCTTAAAAACAACGGAGACAGTAATTAGTTGAGAAGGAAAAGCGGTGTTTAGATTGTTCGGATCGATGATTTTGCTAGAGACTTACCACAGTGGCTTTCATCGGAAAAATCACCGCAGTCGTCGTCACCGTCGCAAAGCCAATCTCTGGAAATACACTTGCCAGATAATGGACAACGAATTTTAGTTTCACCTACGCATTCCGCGCTTCCTCCATATCCTGACCCGCTGTCGCAATCCAGCTCGTCTTGGAAGTCCTCGCAGTCTATCTGTTGGGTGAGAGAGACAAGCCTTGGTTAGCAGAGACCTTAGTGATCCTACGATTTTCGCAAATACGAAAAGATCCCCAACCTCTCCGTCACAGCGACTCCTCAACGGGATGCAAGTGCAGGACTGCAAGCAGAGGAACTCGCTTCTTTTGCACTGCCATCCGCAGGGCAGTAGGTACTCTCCGGTAAGATCGCTTTCGTCCTCCAATTCGTGGATCAAAGTCCGTCCACCGGCTCCGAAGTGTCCTTCGATGCTAGGATTTGCTTCTACTCCGTGGCCGCGTTGGAGTCCGTTATGCACGCGCATTCGATCCGGGTTCACGTATGTTTCGTCCATGCCTATTGGGTTCAGAGAGGAAAATAGACGTTACAATCCAACGGGTCAATGCCTGGCTGACGAATCCATATATGAGCTTGGGCTTTCACCTCGAGCCCCCATTCCCCCGTAAATATCGCCGAAACCGCCTCGTCCTCGGTCAGAATCCATTCCTCGTCCAACTCCTTGACGGCTTTGACCATAGAGACCGTTGACTGGCGCACCGTTCCTGACCTTCACGTCGCTGGAAGCCTCGTACGTCTCAGCATCCGGTTGAGAGACGGGCATCCTTGCCGGACCATGATACCCACCGGGAAGCTGGGGGTGCGATTTTTGGGAAACGTGGTTTCTGCCACCGGGTACGTTGTACCCAAACCCGCCGGGGCCTTCGTACGAATGTCCTGAAAACATCGTAAAGGGTCCTCGCTAATCCTGAGACCGCGGACGTCGACCTGATCAACTCACCGTCGTAGCTATGGGCGTCGTCGTGCGTTGCTCCCGGCTTGAGATCGTGATTGAGACCGTTTTCCGACTCGCCAGAATTTTCTTTGCCCTTGTAAAACGGTGAATCTGTCGTCCCCAGGACGATGGGCCCGCTTCCGGTCTGCCGCAAACTCCCACTACCATACATCTGTCGAGCTGCTCCTTTATTCGCTGGCGTGTCAGTCGTGACTTCCGAGCTCAGGACTCGTCCTGTGATTATTCGTAGTATGGATAAAGATAGTTCAGCCAATGGGAGATCAGAGGTCGATCAATTTTAAGGGATAAAGTTAAACTTATTCTGAATCCTTTCAATCTATCGCAATATACCTTGATGCCAAAAATGATCATGATAAATGAAATAAGACAGGGTTCCGAGGAATGTCGGAGAAGAATAAAATCTCATCCCTTTAACGGTAAAAACATTAGCGTAATTGCATTCCTCGTCTCAGGGCTTTCCTTGCTTTGTCATCAGCTTCATTCAAGCGGTCTCCAAGCAGTCTGTATAGCACGAGCTGGCAGGAATAGGGAGAAAATATTTTGCGGGGTGTCTGGAGGGATGGTTTTTGATTTGACGTGGAGTTTTTCGAGTTACTCTGTGAGTCGTCGTTAATTCGGTTGCTGGTCTTGAAAACAGCTGGGCGACCGACAGGAATGGATGTAGCAAAAATTATGGAAGTGAAAAACTGACTTCCTTAGAACATAGTATGCAGGTAATACTTGATCCAAAGTACCTAATCATAAAAAACTGTTAATCTCACGTTTTTTCTAAGCATCTCATATTTATTACAAAACGGATCGAACTTTACATGGGAGATAGCATTCAATTTGGATCAGAGATGTGTAGTTCGAGATACAAGAAGACCTTACTCTCAGAAGCCCATGAATGACTTGGTTCGGGGCGGGGGCGGATAGGACTTTCATTCAACTGAGAAACGCCTGCGCCTCCGCACCCACTTCACCCCCACCCCCTCCACTCTCTACGCCCCCGCTTGCCACCCTCCGCCTCCTCCTTCCGGTGGTCCTCCCGCACCAAATCGATATACAACGCAAACCCGCACCCCGCAGTGAACGCAGAAGAACGTAGCAACCGTCAAACGTGAAAATATGCCCCACGCTAAGAGCATTACCAATCTACGGCACCCCGGAGTTCTGGACCAACGTAACGTCTCAATCGTTGAGACACTATATTGAGAATGTATTTTGGAGGAGATAGTAATTTGACTTCCCTGAATAGACGTCCGGCAATCATTGACGTACACCACATCCCTACAATTAAACAATTATGGACTCGATATCCAGAGCATCTCATCCCTAGTATTTACCTACGTGGTCTTGTATATCGATAGAAAAGATCAGTTAATCGATGATTGGAAAATGAAATGTACAGTTACTCTTGTTTTCGAAATGAGAAACGATACGTTCTACGCTTTGAGAATGCGCACACGAGGGATTGTACAGGCTTTTATTCAAGCACACAAATAGAACCCGTAATTACTTGGTGCTTATTCTGGATTTGCTCCATTACGACCGTCTCGAGGTTGACTGATGAACGTATCACATCACATGTTACGCAAGCCAATCAAACCGCGAGACGAGGCTGAGTGAATGTTGTCCTTTACATAAGGGCTCTCCACCCCGCTTTTCCACCTCGTTAATTGATCGATAGTTCCATTCACTGATCCACCCCGAGTCTTTCGCCCCCGTATTTTCTAGTTTTAGAGTGCTCACTGCACCTTTCAGAGATTTAAATGCTGAAAAATTCCCCATCAATTTATCTAGTACCTATATAGTTATCCAGTTATTTTCAAGGAGTTTTCCTACAATTAAAAAAGCGAACAGACTACTTTTGGCACGTCGTATTCGCAGGGAACAACTTTTTACATAGCCATATTGACGCCGGTGTACGAAATTCTAAATTCTACTGATATACAAATTTCTTTTTTACCAATTCCCGAGCCGCCGAAGATCGAGCAGATCAAAAGGAAAACTTGAACGGTGGAGCCAGCTTGGCGACCTCGAATATTCCTCGACGACATCCCGTTATCCTGATGGCTGCTGCCCTCGGAAAAGCTTCGCTCGGCCACACTCAACACCTCCGCACAGCTTTCTTTCAAATATTTTTTTTGCACCAAGCGAACGATCGATGACGAACTCAACACCGGCCTAAACGGTGCATCTCATTCCGGGATACCCATTGATGATTCCTTGTTACTGTTCTTCATGTTATCCGCGGTTCAAATCGTTCCACCTGAACGATGTAACAGTTTAATTTGTTAATGATTACTTATCGGTATGAAATATATTATAATTGAATACTTGACAGGTATATTTACTGAAATTGAACCGGAATATTTGAAGCGATTATAAATATCAAAGTATATCGTTGGACAAAGTTCATATATTTTTTTAAGTACTGCAGACCGAAAAGTGTCAACAGACAGAGAGCTGTAATTTGAGTTATATCTCGTGACGCAATTTATCGATTCTTTCGTGGGATTTGGTATAGACAACGACGGATATTTAAATAGTCAGAGATGAAAGGTGAGCCAGAAAATTGAATCGAATAAATTTAGAGCACGAGAATCCAACAACTAGGATATTTTAAAAACGTAATTCATCCCCTGCAGGTGAAGTACAACCGAGATGTATAGTTTAGGAAAAATTCGAACGACGCACTTGAAGAAGCTTTATATACCTATACATTTTCACTGGAATTGAAATCACCAATTGATATATTTTATTAAGGACGATTGTAAATTTAATTTCTTTCACCTTTTAACTTTATACATTATTGAAAAGCTCTTTAGGGGCGTCTGCAGCCCACCGAATACTGCAGAAGGAACAGAATAATCCAAATCACAAAAAAAAAAAAAAAATCAGTGGTTCCAGTGAATTGTTAACGATTGTTCAATTCGCTTTCTTTTAAAATGAACTACATTTCAACTCGTTCCACTGTGTTCTCTCTACTCGAATTGACAGATATATATGTGCACTGGGGTTGATATCGTTCTGACTCGTCCTAGCTGCTGCGAGATCTGACGCTCGACTGAGAGATGCTGTCGACGGGGTTATCTGGACCACGACGCAGGCGCAGTGAAATCCACGGAGAGGCAAACAGCCCCGATAAGAATAAAAGGAAAACAACGAGATAATGAGGTATGCTCAGGAGTTGGCGGTGGTTGTTTTTCGAGTACAACATCAGGGGATACTTTTCAAATCTGGTGGCATACCATTTCCGTGGACAACGTGTCTCAGTTCATCGCTAATCGTCCATTTCAAAACATTTTCGTAACGCCAATCGAGATCTTCTCTCGCCCTCAATGTACGATCTCTCACGTAGTGTAACGCTGAATTCTGTTACCTTCAGAAGAGGACTTACCGTTAACACTTTGGCGCGATTCTGTAATTATTCTGAATTCGCTTGGATGTACTCCAAGGAACTTGATTTGCAATAAGCACTACTAGTACAGACACTTAAGAGGATGTCCATGACTTCGTCCTGAACACCATCTCCTACAAGTTTCTAATCGCTGCATCGTACTGTCCAGGTTGCCGATCATTGGGACAGTCGGTAGATGAAGTCGTCGGTGGTTGTTGGTTCTTCGGTGGTCAGGATCGTCGTTTTGGCACCTGGTCTGCTTGCTCCGAAACGCGAAATTACAGAATTTACAAGGAAAGAATTAGTTTCTCGTAGTTATTGCCTATCTTGTATCGAGTTCGCTTGGAGTACTTCGCCAGGAACGCGTTTTACGAAGGTTTCACTCAGTCCTATGCCCTTGTGAGGGGCCATTTTAAAACCCCACGTTACAGTAGACATCGTGTAGTATCTCATGAAGGCAGCCCACGTTCTTCTCTTGCGATACGTACATCCCGGAAGTTCGTTCTATGTTGTTACTTTTCTTCAATCAATGTATTCTTATACACTATATAGAGAGGCTAAGCTTTTGTGCTGCAAGTTCAGCAAGCAACAAAAATCTAGGGCTGCGATCAGAATTTAAATAAAAGCCTTCGGTAGTTCTCTTCGCGTTTTTTTTTTTTATCGCTCAATTTATCCAAAGAAACTATAAGCTGGGACTTGTAAGGTAGTAATTTATGAACGCTACATATATAAGTATTTAATCTCAATTAAGTATATATTATGTATTAAGCAAATACGTTTAATCTGTACAAATCTTTTCTATATCATGTGTGTCGAACACCGCGTAAGAAGATATGTCATGTGGACACAGTTCCTTGTTTTTGTCAACGGTTGTATTTACGTGTTTATTCATGAATGAATGTCATTTATTCCTATTCTATTGACGGGACCTCGAGTTTCCCAGCTTTTTACTCATGTCTAAATATTTGATGACGTGTTGATAGACGACGTTGGGTGCGTCGACACCGTAGAGGAAATCAATGTGGTTGAACATCTCCAGAGACACCTTGTGCTTCAATACAACGTTTGGAAGTTCACTGACTAATCGCTCCACGTCCTAAAACAATTTTCACCGATTTAAATCGTCAGGTTGACAAAATAGTAATAAACTAAAATAAAAAAAATAAAATAAACGAATCACACGAATTTTGTTGTGTGTATTTTAAATTGTACGGTAAAGTCAATCTACCTTGTAATCCGCCAGTAGATCGTTTGATCCATAAAAAATGGCTATTGGAATCCGAACGTTCTGTAAATTGTACTCGGGTGGTTCAGCCTGATTATACTTTTGTTTGTTAATGAAGGATACCGAATAGTCGAACTGGCGAAACTTTTCTGAAAAACCAAAGAAAAAGATTAAACGTTACTCTCTATTCCGTGCCAATTTATCTGCTTGAAGACACTCACTAGAATTGTACAGCTGACCAAAGTGTACAAACTGCTTTGTCGAGGCTCCTGCTGGTACGTGGCCCAAAATGACTGGAATCATTGTCTGAAAGTAGATGATAGAAATTTCAAAAATCAAACTACAATCTTGCGGCAATATGATTTCTCAAATTCTAAAGCGATCCTACCGAGTTCACTTGACTCATATCGTATCCAGTCGCCAGAAACAAAGTGTTACTGCAAACGACCTGCAGAATTGACTTGGCCTCGCATACGTCGCGTCCGATCTCCGTGAGGAATGTATTTGTTGGCAGAAAGCTGGTGATGCCAAACAGTCGTAGGAAGTACTGAAAAAAATATGAGGAACCACTCGTTTTTGACACATTCGAAAATGACTCATCAGTCTACGAAGACTCACGTAAAGCGGAGTGCTGATTCGGGCGAAAGGTCTCACTATTGGGCTTCGCATGTTACCAACGTAGGCGATTGGTGCAAAAGTAGCAGCGAAGGATATCTTGGAATTGTACTCAGGCTTCTCTGACAGCATGACTAGGAGCTGACTGCCTCCCTGCGAGTGACCGATGTAGGAAAGGACGTCCTTCTTCGTCACTCCTAGAACGTGGTCTATAACTGCCGGCATATCGTACATGCCCATTTCATGCCATGAAAATTCCCAGAACTTGGAATCCGAGGGTGAGATTTTTTCGTGTGCTTTGGAGTATGTGTTTCCACGGGAATTACCCAGCCACACGTCGTAGCCGAGGTCAGATAAAATGTAGCCTGAAAGTCCTCGATCCTTCAAACCCTGAGCTTTGATATCACAGTTATATATAAGTTTGAACCGTTTAGTTACCCAGCGACTTTGATGGGCCCATGATTATCCAATCGGCAGAGCTTGACAAGATACCATGCTGAAGAATCACCACCGGCTTTCCTGGACCTGGAGGGTGTTTAGGTCCTCCAGTGATACGGTGCACAGTCAGAATATATCCGTCCTCGGTTTTCACCTCATGGGTTTCTGAGTGGTAACCGTACTTCTCGATCAGCTCAGGCTGGACACGAATTTCATGACTTTATTACCGTGCATAGGAAATTTTTAATGTAAAGAAAAATCTCATTTTTACCGTTGACAGATGAACGTCGGGATGATCAATCATTCGTGAAAAATCTTCGATCTTGAAAGTGCGTGCTATCATGCTTGGCTTGATGCCCCAGGCGTTGAGAACTTTGTCCTGTAAAATTATTACACCATTAGTAGGACCTAATTCACTAGTCATTTTTAATCGGTGGAAGAAAATTTGAGCTGATCAAAGAAGAAGGATACTCATGAGACTCACCGTTATTTCACGAATTCGCAAATCGTCGGCAATGTAGTCCAGCTTCCTGCCAAGGTAGTCGATTCCCCCGATTATTTTATCGTAGGTGTCTGTTTTGAAAAGATTTTAGATGAATCTAGAGAATTTTTATCTATTCAGATATGTATGTAATACTTTTGTTTATGAGGAACGCATACTTGTCAAATAATTTCGACCCTTCTGGTACCATTTCTTCGCTGTTTGGACTCCGGGGATTTTATCGAACCAATTTGAAGTTTTTGACTGAAATGGTTGACATTCGATTATTTTTATCCGTCTGGTTTGACGGTCAGGATTTTAGCACAATAATGAAAATTTACATTCTCCTCGGGCTTCTTGTCGTAACTTCGTGTTATTCCGAATATTTTGATTGTGTTATTGAAATTTCCGAGGACGGAAATTTCCTCTTGTTCCGTTTGCTCCAAAACGTAATCCGCAACAGATCCTAAACGTTCCGTCTCCAATTTCTCTGATCTATGGTGATATAAAATATTTCCATGATTATTCCGAAGAACGCTAATATTTATAATCTTACGAAATATACATACAATACAGTATTTCCGGTAATAGTCGTATTGCTTTCGCCCAGCCAAACATCGTAGTTTTGATCCACCAAGATGTACGCTAAAATCAATACACGATCGAATCTTAAACGTGGAAATTTAATCTTCTCTAGAAATATGAAATAGAATTTAATCCGTAATACGAACCAACCGCTATCAGGGGTTGATTAACGGCACAGTGATCAGCATCACATAGAACCCCATGCTGAATGTACATGGGTTGCTTTCCATTCTCAGGCGGGGATTTCGGCCCCCCAGGAATTCTATAGAGAAGAGTTTCTTCCCTGGTACCGTTGGCTGATCCCACAGAAGTTTGAAAAGTGTGTTTTTCGATTTTATACTCGGGCAGAATGTCCAGATGAATCTGAGGAATGCCAAAACGAGGTGATTTTGAAAATGACGATGAGTATTTTAAAAGTGATGTCAGCCAGTGGTTACTGGCCGGTTATTGGTCAGCCAAAACAATATTAGCGTACACATTATCGTCGATTCGTAATTTGACCCAACGATCGGTACGCGAATCCAGTTACCGTCGAGTAATCGCCGTCGAATTATCGGCGACAAGATTTCTGTTACTGGTTCAGACGCCTGACTGGTAAGTTTATTGATTGGAAATAGAATGGCGCGGTTCGTCAAGTAAATACTCGCAAGATAAGTTGTACGTTATACCGATAGCATAAGAGAAGAATTTTAATTGTCACTAATAGCTTACACAAATGATAAATAAACAACATAAATGAATTACAGTGGTAGACATAATTACCCGATTCGCTTTTGGGGTTTCAAAGTAATTCTCAGCTTCGATAAGGCTCCATGCCGTGATATTTCCGACAAGTAAAATTGCGACCAAGGCAAGCACCAAAATAACGGAAACCATTATTTTGCGCTTCCTGCTCGAAGCAGTTGTCACTTTTAACTGCTTCTTAAAAGCGTTAAGCACTTGTTTGTGCTTTGAATTGAACTGTGGCATCGATATGCGTTTGATATCCAATTGCGAAACGAATATAATCTGACCTCTTGAACCGAACGGTTATAACACGATAGATGCGACGAGTGTGACATGAAGACTTTACGATTTCCTATATATATATATATATGTCATCTATTATATATATGCGCGTTCCCGCGTCATGGGAGTAGGTACTTGTATGATTCAGATGATGCGTTTCCCGTTGAAATAAACAAAGGTCATTTCACAACGGTATGGAAATAGTGACAGGGATGAGGCAAAAAACGTTATCAACTAGTCGTTTGTACCCTTTATTACCAAGATCATGGGAATTTCTGAGATGATCGATTAATCAATCGTTTCGGAATTCGACAGCGAACGTGTTACGTACTGATGTCCGAGAAAAGCAGAAAGCGTTGTGAACAACCCTTAAACGTTTGCGGTCTCACGCTTTCGCGATAAGAAATGATCTGTAGGACAATCGTGATTCATATAATGTATCATCACTCAGTCCTGCGGTCATCACTTATTCATGTTGGTTAATTTTATAAGAGCAGTGAATGTGACTTTTCCGAGTTTCGTCAGCATCTGAGATGTCGACATATTGAATACGTATTTATACATCCTCGTCGTTTTCATTAAACTCAATGAATTCGGCTATTTAGAGTAAGCGAACGTAGAACTACGGCCGTTAAACAGTTTGGCGAAAAAAGTCAAGGATCAGGGCCACACTTATCTTTATTTGATAAAATATGTTGTTGGCAAAGTTGGAATTTATTTTCTAAATGAATGAACAACTCAATCTTGCTTAATTTGAAAACTATATACACGATGACTTCTGGGATGTGTCGACGAAAATATTATGAATAGATCAAATTTTTTGCGCATGATGCAATTTGCGTCGTATTTCAGCCAACGTGATGCGATTCTTCCGATCGATTGTCGATCATTAATTAACGATTTGTGATTATGACGGTGATCATATTACATCGATAAGCCTGCTGGTACGTTCTGATATTCGATAATTCTGATAAGTGAAAAAATAACAAGATAAGTCTTGCACAGATCATTAACTTGGTATTTCAATCGGATTTTTCGATCCTGCGTTTACAATATTGAGAAAGGGGAAACGCCCGCTTAGCGCTCGAGAAATGGGGAGACTTACGGTAAATCAATTACAAGAACATAACGAATGGTTTTCAATCTCTAGATTGAAAAGAAAGATTTTTTTCTTACGATCCTAATCTCGAGTGCCTCATAATACCACTGGCGCTAGAGATTACTTGCCGCCCAATGTTCTTACAAACAAACAAAAATACTGCGGAGATTTGTGATTCATATGAGTACATATAATATGAACGTTAAAAGCATGGATTTTTTTAAATTTTAGTAAGATCTAATATTGCGAATGCTGAAAGTAAAGTTTCCATATATCTGTCAAAAACAGACCGCTGATATTTTTTCTCTAATAAGTTATTGGAAGAAAAAATCCCGACTAAATACCATAGGTGCATGTATCTTGGCATAATATTAGAAATGTGAATTTGTTACATAATGAATTTCATTGTAAAGTCCCACATGAGAACATGGCATTGTGGAAGACGTTGGGTATACTCAAAATTCTTACGCACGTCCAACTGATTCACATGCAGAATCACTCTGAGCTGATTTCCGCAATTAATTGGTCAATTTTTAAACGAACGACAAAAACGCAAAAAAATCAATTTTCAAGCCGGTTGGCGATACATTTATTGAAACAAATCACATGATTCTTTCATTACAATTAATCGCGGTAGTTTGCTTCTATCGTAGCAATGATGGGATCGTAGACGAGTTCCTTGGCATTGATACCCCAGAGGTAATCGAGGTGATTCCATTTTCCATCGAGCACTCGGTACAACTCAGCTGGGTTTCCAAGCTCGGAGTACAACTGTTGAACATCCTATAAAAATAACAAAATAAAGTTACTCGTGGAATTGGTATTTTCGTCAAATTACTCAGAGGACTATCCCCCGACTGGAAAAAATATGTATATATATATCAAAGGAGAATTGACAACTCATCGATATGAGACCATGCAAGAACTTTCGCAACAGCAGGACTTGGGGAAAATGTTGAAGCGCCTTAGTTGACTTACTGTTACAGCAGACATCCAGTCATTGTCACTGTACAGCAAGTGAACAGGAGCAGTAATCAAGCTGAGGTCGTAGTCCGGTGCACGGAACGATCCATAGTTCCACAAATTCGAGATCCAACCCTGACTGTAATATCTGAACTTGCCAGATCGAACTTCTTGACCGTAGTGAACGATTTGACGAGATGAAGCTCCAGCTGGGGTATGCCCAAGGATAGTTGGCAGCATAGTCTGTTGATCGTAAATGACTCGAATTGTAATTAAAGAGAATCGAGAAACAGATGTAACTTGAATTTCGCTGGTTTTTAATTAGAGACGGGCAAACTCACAGCGTTCAACTGAGCTTTGTTGAACCCAGCCAACATGAACAGGATGTTATTGCAAAGGACTTGTGTCAGAGCATCGTCGTTGCAGAAGGTAGATCCAACTTGACTGAGGAAATCGCTGGTGGGCAAGAACTCGTGAACACCAATGAGCTTGAAGAGGGACTGAAAAAAGTTTTTCATATAAAAATTAAGTGATTCGTGTCACATTGATGAACGTGAAGCTGTAATTGGAAAATATCATTTACCGTCAAACTAGTTACGAAAGTGGCGGCTAATTGCAACATCGGACTCTTCAGATTTGACATATAAGCAACGGGCGCCAGAGAGAACATGGCTTTGATCTTGTCATTGTAGTCGGTCCTCTCAGAGGCCATTACGTAAAACGAAGTTGTGCCTTGACTGTGACCCATGTATATCAGTTTCTCCTGGCCCGTATTTTCAAGAGCGTAGTCAATCATGGCGGGGAGGTCGTAGTAGCCAATTTCATGCCAGTCAAAGTACCAGAAGTCTTTGCCAGTAAAATCTGTCAAGGTGGTGTGATTCTTCGAGTATGTATTTCCTCTTGCATTGCCCATCCAGACGTCGTATCCAGCATCGGCTAAGATGTAACCTGAAGAAAACAGGGGAGATGTTGTTCAGCGAACCTACATGTTTTAATATGTATCGAAAGTTTGTTATTAGATCGGTCGGCAACTTACCCAAACCCTTTCCAGGTCCCATGATCACCCAGTCAGCAGAGCTAGACAGCAGTCCGTGCATGACAAACACAACAGGTTTGTCATCGGATGCTGCACTCGTAGGACTTGCAGGGATACGGTGCATTTGGAGTATGTAACCATCGTCGGTCGTCACGTAGTGGGTCTCGACGGTGTACCCATTTTTGGCAATTAATACGGGCTTTGGAAAACAGAAGAACCAGTCAAGGTACAACACAAAATCCGAACTCTCGGCGATCATGAGATGGGCAAAAATCCATTGGTCATGTCATACTTACGACAGTTGCAGTCGCGTCGCTATCGGCACTGTCCAAAATCTCCTCCACTTCTTCTTCAGTCCACACCTTCTCCTCGGCATCGTCGTCTGCAATTGCAGAGCCGACTAAAGCCACGACCAGAATGAACAGTAACTTCATGTCTGCTGTCAATGACTCTGAATGCGAACCTCGATCTCGGCTGGCCTAATATACTGATTCTCCACGATCAACTATTGCGATAAAAGATTTTTTCATTCAATATCGTTATCCTGTATTTGTTTAATCTTAGATTCACAATCCATCATCTTTCAGCAATAACTCCATTGACAACAATCAACAAGAAATTATCAAGTTTATACTGAATTTAGATTTTGTCAGAATATAACTTGTCGTTTAACCATCACGCGATAATTATTTTCTACCTATATGGCTGATATTTCGCATACTCAAAGTAATCGCTATCAATCAATCTGATCATTACTGTTCAAGAAGTACAAGCTTCATAATAGGGGAGATCGCACATATTAATCAGAAGTATAAAGATTGCAAAGGACAGAAAGTTAATTATAATACTTCTACAACAAAAGTCTTTTTTCATGAGAGGAAAACGTTGTTTTAAGCTATTCATTGCATTGAAATAAAGCAATCTTATAGAGTCTAGGTTATAAAAATTTATGATAGTGTCTAGTTTATCAGAATCCTATCCGATCAGGTGATCTAAGTAGTAATTCCGAAAATGGGTATAAACTGGCCATTCAAATAAAAAATGTATCGCTTCGTTTTGCCCCAAGCTGCAAAGTCTGCATGACATGTCGGTGAAATTTATATGTCATTCCATTGGAGCAGAAACGGATATTAAACTCAGAAGTTAAGCAGAGTTGTGTGAAAAAATTGAGCAAACGGAAGTGTATAAAATAAAAAATATATGACTCATAAATCTCCTCTAAGCTTCTTACAGTTTTCTAACACAAAGAAGAGGATTAGCGTTTTAGAATACCTTGGAACTTCAAGTAGCGATGATACTTTTCCAATTCCTCAGACGAATTTTTGATTCAAGTTTCGGTGTTCAAGGATTCCCATAAATGTACCATATTGATTTCTTCAAGTCAATTATTGAATTGACCAACCCAATTGTATTTCTCCTCAAATTTTGAATATGTAAAAATGTATAATTGCCTCATAAAGCATAACTGGTAGTCTGATTTGGTCCATTTCTAAGTCTCTTGTTATCCACTTCCAAGCTGATTGATAAACTTTGCACGAAATTTTATTCAATTCCAGTTCAAGGCGGAGAGCTGAGTTTGGAGTACAGTCTGAAAGTGGTAGTAAATGGTCTCCGGGTCATAGATGCATAACTGTAATACTAATAAGACAGTTTCGAACGATAGTTCTCGTGACAATGGTTAAAAATTTTACCCGCATCAAATCAATTGGAAGTCGCTCTGCCTAGAAATCACCTTTTGTAAAGTATATTTTGAGGATCTTGGTCTATTGAATATTGAATATCTGGACGAATACATCATTTTATTTTAGTAAGGGTCATACACGATATCTGGATACTGCTTTTAACAAAGGAATGACTGAAAACAAGTTGGATGCTGCATTTAAGTTATGACTGCTGTGTCATATTTAAGTTGTGGCAAAAGCCAGACAATATTAAAGAGTCTGCAGTCAAAAATCTATATCTATATATTCAACGACATATGTATATAATACATTTTTCACTACCACGAGACTAGACAGAATTACAGCAATGAGAAATTTCTCTAATATATAATAATAATTCTATCTGAGTTGAAATGATTGTTCACGACAATATTTTTTCACGTTAAAAATAAAGGAAACAGAAATAGAAAAATAATCGATTGAAATTCTAAACGTAATTTGATCAACACAGATTCGCTTATCGATAGGCGTAAATTAAATAAGTAAGGCTCGTTGATTGTTCACAACGCCAAATTGTCGTGACTTTAAATTAGTTGAGAAAATTCTTTGTATTTGTTATTGACTAGAAACTGAATTTATTCAAGTGGTATGATGGTCATCAGACAGTAACTGCGTCACTTGGACAAATTCTCGTAGTGCATACAAATATTGTTTTATAGTTAGTATTTGAACATTTTTAGGTGCAAGATTTTCAATTATTCATGTAGAAAATTCTTCTAGCACTGTATAGAGACGCTCGTAAACCAATTCCGGAGCGTGCATTCCCCACAGGAAGTCATAATGATTGAAAGTATCCATGGGCACTATGTAAGACAGTATTAAGTTTCGGAGCTTCGATGCCAGAAGGCTGACATCCTGAAAATTAGAAAGAGCGACATTGAGCAATTCGTTATGCAATCAAACATTCTTTCCAAAATTTTTGACTCGATAAAAATAGCTGAAACATACGATCATACGATCGAGGTTGCAATTATATCTATACGAGTAGGTATACACATATGAGCGTATATATACGAAGATGGTATCACGCAGGTGTAGATGATTTGATACAATTGAGATTGGTTTAATAACAATATTTGCGTGATTAAATAAAGTCAACACAAGATTGCAAAGAAACAGTTTTTCGCTAATTGGTTATCGATGTATTGATGAATCTCTAACAGTTAGGTGGTGATTCGAACAGGAAGTCGTAACTTACATACTTGAGTGGTTCTTTGTTCTCTATCAAAGATTATTCAACCTGCTGTTACTCTAATAAATACTGTAAATAACGTGAAGCGTTTTTCTAGCCGAGAATTATTTGTACCTTTGGTGTAGCGAGCCAGTCATTTTTACTGCTGAAAACTGCAACTGGAGTTGTAATTTTTTCCAAAGGATATTCTGGTGGTACACTGACGTTGTAAGCACGTAAATTTTTTTCAGCGTTGTCGAAATCAAATTTTCGGAAACGTCCTGTAACCCAAGAAAGTTATCATATAATGTCGAGGTTGCAGTTGGTGGTTAAAATTTTTCTGTTCTCAAATTACACGGTTACTGTTTTGTATGGAGAATTCCATGGGAACCCGACAAAAACTTTTATGATATTGTCACAACTCTCAAAGGCAATCATTTCTAATATTCTCAAAACACCGACAAAAACTGCATCTTCTATTCCAATCATTTTAAGACCGTGCCCATAATGAGCCAATATTAGCTTCTGTTTTTTTTTCAGTACTATTAATTTTTTTAACTAACTAAGATATTCTTCAAACGGTCTGAAATAAAAGTTTTGAGAATTTTTCAGGAATTTTCATAACGTTTGAACAATATTTTACTTAATCGAAAGAATCCGAAGTGCTAGAAAAAAAAAACAGAAGAAAAAAACGGCCCATCAAGGACCCGGTCTTAAGATGTTCGAAATGTAAAATCCAGCTTTTGACAATTTGAAAAATGGTCCATTTTCAAAATCACTTAATATGTCTATAAGAAAAATTAACCTGTTAAATCGTTAAATTAAATTTAGGGCACTGTTTCAGAATTGGGACAATTGCATAACAAGTTCTGAACAAAATCAAAAATGGCGAGGGTCAGTCGTTGGTCGAATTTGCATGAAATTTCCCATGTACAAGTATATTTTACAAAGAAACTTATATGCTTCAGCCTCACCCTGCTCCATAGTCCCTTGCCCGAAGTGTATGAACTGCTTCCAGGACGCGCCGGCTGGTATATGGCCAACAATTACAGGTAGATTCGCCTGCGCATAGCACGATTATTGCACAATATTTATTTGAACAATTTAATTAACATAGTGCAAGAAATTCCCGTCTTTACTTACAGAGTCCAGTTCATCGGGACTGAAACCAGCAATGAGGAAGAGAACAGTACTGCACAAGAACTGGGTGAAAGACGAATCCCTGCAGATGAAGGTCGAAACGATGTTTGCCCACGTTGATCTTGGCGTATACTCCGGATATCCAAAGTTCTCTCCAACCCACTAGAATTCATTTGAAAAAATTAAGAATGTGTTCACCGTTTCACTTCCGAATCGGACGCGAATAACGTACCACTCCAATTGGTGTCAGTACAGCAAGTTGCGTAACTGGCCCTCGTAGATTGCTAGTATAAGCTGCGGGTGCCAGAGCAGCCATTAAGATGATCTTCTCGTTGTACGAGGGACGCTCCGAAGCCATGACCCAGAACTGTGTCGTCCCTTGAGAGTGGCCAACGTAGAAGATTTTCGAAAGCAACGTCTGAGCAAGGATGTAATCCACCGTTGCTGGGAGGTCGAAGACCCCAAGCTCGTGCCAGCTGAAAAGAAATGGATTTTCAAAATACACGTCGACTTTTCAATATGCGACAAGCAACCAACCTAAAGTTCCAGAACAATCTGTCCTCCGGTGAAAGAACGGTATGATTTCTCGAGTAAAGGTTTCCACGACTGTTTCCAAGCCATACGTCGTATCCTCGATCAGCGAGCAAGTAAGCTGACACATGAAAATACTTTTTTAGGCGACGGTCTTCATGGCGTTCAACATCCCCTTGGTTCTTCGTCGGAACCACAAGGCGAAAGTCTTCTAATTCATCTCCAATTCAATCAACCAACTCACCCAAGGACCGTTGAGGACCCATTATGACCCAGTCCGCTGAACTGCCAGCTAATCCATGTTGCAGGAGAACAGCACCTCTCCACGCTGCCTTATATTCGCCCTTCGAAACGCATCCGGGGATCCTGTGCATGGCCAGGATGTATCCATCCTCGGTAACGGTATGGTGAATTTCAATCGGATAACCATATTTCATTATCAACTCTGGCTGTAAGAGAATAATGTCGTAAGATGTGCACCGATGCATGCAGTGTTAATCGTTTACGTTCTTACCGTCCCCAGATCGATGTCGACATTTTTCTTGGCCCTAATCCTGATGGATTCGACACGGGAAGGTCCCAGGATAACCACGACGACTGTAATTAGGAGTAAAAATTCACGTGCCCCGACCATCTTCAGTGGCAGAATAGCTGTCATTCTCTAGGTAGAACACTTTATATATAACTAGACACTTTCGTAACGTACAATGGTAATGATACCCAGTTAAACGTCGAGTCGGTTTACCTACATGGTGGCACACACACCATTACTTGCGAATCGTGATTATCAGCATCCGTGCCACCGTTTAACTACTAGAAACACATCTTTCTCAACACCTTCACACGCCTCTACCGTGACAACGGATGATACGATGTCTACTGGCAGGATAGTGATGCGAGTACCCAGGTTTTCACCAGGTATCCCAATACTCACGATCCAGGTTTTGACATCCTCTTACTTTTACCTGCCAGCTACACCTGTTACGCATGTACATTATACATCGGAAGACGAAAGTCCTTGTGCTGGTGGTAGTACACTATTTGTGTGTTACATAATCACTCACGTAATTTCGTGAAAAATTGAACTTCGATTCGGTTACGTTGGCGTTCACGCAACTTTCTACCTTAAAACGGGGTCAGCACAGCGCGAGGAAGGTCACTGAATACGTTCGCATATGTACAATACTCGGTTATGCCGTATTGAAATCATCGACTGTAAAACTTGAAGAGTAAAATTTAACGAGGATTACGATTTTTGGGTATCAATTGTCTAGACATTGTATTGTTCATTCGTTTATTGCAATAACAAACAAAAAAAAATTCAATCGATATATGATGAAGGAAAACGTACAGTGCATTTCAACGTGTATTTTGAGAAGTTTTTTTTCTCATACTCACTCGGAGTACATGAGATTCGCTTATTGAATAGAAAATATACTATAGATAGTAACTAGAATCTTATAATTACCTTAATCTTTATTTTTCACGACGGTAGTCGTAGTCGATGATTTTATTATCACCTAATCACCATATCGTTTTTGCAATACATCCAGTATATGGTCATAGACTAATTCCTTAGCATCGATACCAAAAATAAAATCAAGGTGGTTCCACTTCTCATCCAAGATCCGATACATCTCAATCGGGTTACCAAGCTCGGTGTACAATAGTTTAACATCCTATAAAAACAGCGAAATTAAGTTAGTCGTGAAATTGGTATTTTCGTCATTATGACTCACAGGATAACCCCAGGACAGTAATTAACGGTGGATCTACCAAAGAAAAATTATGACATGGATTTATAATTTTGGTGAACAAATATTGAAATGATAATTACTCATTATGTATTAGCAGAAAAATATCTTTGGTTCCGTGAAACACACACACACACGCACACAAAAAAAAAAAAAAAAAAATCGAAAATCCAGGTAAACTGACTTCTGTAGATGCCATCCAATCGTTGTTACTGTACAGCAAGTGAACGGGTGCAGTAATCTTGCCAAGCTCGTAATCTGGTGGCGTTAAGGTCCCATAGTGCCACAGATTGCAAAGCAGGCCGTAATCCCACTGTCTGAACTTGCCGGACTTTACTTCTTGAGCGTAGTGAATCAGTTGACGAGTTGACGCACCAGCCGGCATATGTTTAACGACAGTTGGCAGCATGCTCTACCGAACGTGTAATTTGAATCGGTGAACTAAATCGCCAGTTCGAAATCGTTGGTCCTGTGTATTTTAATTAACTCACAATGTTGGTTTGAGCCCTGTGGAACCCCGTCAGCAAGAAGATTAAATTACTGCACAAGCATCGAGTCAGAGCATCGATATTGCAGAAGTTCTTACTAGCTGCGATCATAAATTCATGATTAGACGGGAACTCGTACTGACCAACGAGATTTAAAAACACCTGAAGAAATAAGCATTGAAGCAATCAATCAGTTGTAAGAATTTTTTGGAATCAAATGTGGTAGATCTGTCTAAATCTAAATATTCTAAAGTATTCTTCTTTCCTGTAGTAATATAGAAAAACCGAATCAGAGGTGAGAAATATGAATTACGAACCCCCAGAGGATTTTGGAAATTGGCGATAAACCTCAACGCCGGGCTAATTACGTTTGACATGTAAGCGACAGGACCTAAAGAGAACATGACCTCAATCTTGTCGTTGTACTCTGGTTTCAAAGAGGTCATAACGTAGAACGTTGTTGCGCCTTGACTGTGACCCACGAATGACACTTTATCCCGACCCGTGTTTTCAAGAACATAATCAATCATGGCGGGGAGATCGTAAATACCAATTTCATGCCATTCGAAGTTCCAGAATATTTTACTGTTAAAATCTGTAATAGTTGTGTGATTTTTGGAATAAGTATTTCCCCTCGCGTTGCCCATCCACACGTCGTGTCCATCATCGGCTAAGACATAAGCTAGAGAAAAAAAACGACACGTTGTTCAGTATGAATATTTGGGTTGAAAAATGTATGAAAGTGCGTAACAATCAGCCAATCAATCGTTTATCACCTAAAGCTTTTCCAGGTCCGAGAAGAACGTAGGCAGCAGAACTTCCACATAGCCCGTGCATCAGGAAAACGACGCCTCTGCTGGTTGAACGAGGAGTCGTACGAATTGCGGGGATCCGGTGCATTTGGAGGATGTAACCATCCTCAGTCCTCACATAATGACGTTCAACGGCGTATCCATGATGAGATATCAGCCCGTGCTTATGCGAAAAACAGTCTAGGTGTATCATTGGAAATAAAATTGTTAATTAGTATGTACTTACCACTGTTGCATCGACTTTGTCGCCAGCACTGAAAAGTTTGTCGACCATTTCCTGGGTCCATGCTTCGTCGTCGTCTTCTGCAACAGCAGAGCCGATCAATCCCAGAAGAAAAAAGACCAGAACATTCATCGCTATTGAGAGGTTACTGCAGGATTACAGCTTCCAATATCGGCGGACTGGTTATATTGTTTGAAAATGATTTTCTTACGTATCTTAATCTGATTATTTTCCTCCGCCTCGACATACGAAGCGGCATGGTACCAAACAAGAAACTGTTGTAGGTAAAACGTTACTGTGAAATCAGACGAGAAAGGGGGGGATGTCAAATTCATCAGAGCTTGTAATTACAGCGGCATTGCAAATGCTGTGATAAAATTCAAATGTGTGAGAAGGAAGTACATGAAACGACGATATGTGAAATGCAAACAACAGCCAAGCAGTCCAGGCTTATCAGTTTCATTACAGAGCATTCATTCACGCTGAAATCGGTCAACGATGTAAACGTCGCATCGATTTCTTTTGTTCATAAAAAACTGTAAGGAAAAAGCGTAAAGAAAACGAAAAATTTGTAACTTACATAAATTTCTCTATCATTTGAAGAATTTGAGTGAATCAGTAGACGACGATTCACATGACCGAAGTAAACAGTTTGCCCTTTTTTTTTACCATGCAAACAGTGCATTCTAATATACATTTTAACAAATTTGTTCCTTACATTCGTGTAGAATATATAAAATTTAGTGATTCAACAATGAGTAAAATTAATTTCAACCCCTAAAATATTCAAATAGCTTAATTTTAGTTATCCACAATCGGCAACCGTAAACGGTGATTCGTCGTTACCTAATTACTGTACAGATTTTCTAAAACAGTCAGGATATGGCAATAGACGAGGTCCTTGGCATTGATCCCTAACGGAGAATCAAGATGGTGCCACTTCCCGTCAATGATTCAATACTTCTCAACTGGGTTTCCCAACTTCAAAGTATGTACAGTTTTTCAGTATCCTAAAAAAATATCATTTTATGATTCACATCGATTTGTAATATTGGTCAGCAAAATTTTAAATAATAATTGGATTATTCAATTTTGATACCTGGGTGGTCTAAATTTCTTATAGTCGTACCGAATGAACTGTGGACCATAATCCCACCGTCTGAACTGATTATGCATCGCTTGGAAAGGATTTTTATTTTATTTTTTTCTTAATTACAGTCTGACCATCTTTTTTTATCTCTGAAAACGTCAATTTCATCACTATTAGGAATATTATCTTTCACTACATATTAAGCACATTTTTAAACTGTGGTATTATGAATATGGTCAAGGTAACCATGATGTAAACTTATAATATCCTGAAGATGATCATGTTTTTTTTCAATGGTAACATTAATCATAGATATATAGTTGGCAATGACTTTGGTAATTTTTTTCGTGTACTTGACCTGCATCGATTATCGTATCCTTAAAAGGCATAATTATTAATTATTTGAGTCTGATGAGCAGAAAGAATGTCGACCCCCCTCCAAATCACGGGGATTTCATGATATTCAAAATATAGAAATACCATTGTGTTCAAGTTCATTATTCACTGAATGACTGCCGTAGAAATAACTGTAGTGCTCGAGTATATCCAACGATGATTGGTAGCATTTTGTATCGAAGAAATCATTCACTTCAAAGGAACAGAACCACAAGATAAGCGAAAATTTAATGGTTATACGTTAACAGAAGAGGATGAAATATAATTATTAGCAATTGGATGCTTATTTTTTTCGAAAATTGGGTCCCACATCTGTGAATGATGTCCGTACTGGGTGAGGGCATCCATATGGCAAAAAATACTACCAGATGAACGTAGGAAATACCTAGCATTTACTATTTAATGTATAAATAAATATCTTCGTTCAAGATGTTTTATGTGAGAAAAGTACTGCAATTATTATCAAAGTCAAATTGTTCAAAAATATAGAAGACACTTATTAGAGACGAAAATTCGACACGTTGTACTCTGGAGAGAGTTTTGTAGAAAGAGAGAGTCCGGCTCCGAGAAGACAAGTGAAATTCTGCAAAGGCGGACACCACGTGACGGACACTGATAGTTAATTAAAACTGATTGTGAACACTGGTTCTGATTTGAGGCGGGCTTATTTAAATCATTAGAGTGTATCAGTGCTCGGTAATGAGTTTCGATAATGAAATGTCGATTTTTTTATATACGTGATGACTGAGCTAAACGCGAATGATAGTTGTAGAAAAAAGAAAAACTCCAATTTGTTGATGCTATTTATTGTGAAATTTGTTTTTATTTAAACATGGTAAATCGTTTATCCCGCGTAGTTTTCTGCCAATCTGGTTAGTATAGGATCATAGACGAGTTCTTTGGCATTGATACCCCAAACGAAGTCGAGATGATTCCATTTTCCATCGAGGATTCGATACAGTTCGACGGGGTTTCCAAGCTCGGCGTACAACTGTTGAACGTCCTGTAAAAAATACAATAAAAATTTAAGATTGAAGAAACGAGCAGCGGATCGCACAGGCTGACTTACCTTGACAGCAGCCATCCAGTCGTTGTCACTGTAGAGCAGGTGAACAGGTGCAGTAATCTTGCCCAGGTCGTAGTTTGGTGGTCTAAGCGATCCGTAGGTCAACAAATTGCTCGCCACACCTTGATCCCACCATCTGAAGTAGCCGGATTTAATTTCTTGACCGTAGTGAACCAGTTGACGAGATGACGCGCCGGCTGGAGAATATTGGAAAATGGTCGGCAGCAGGGTCTGTCGAATAAGCATTTTGAAATTTTTTCAATAAGTCGGCTATTGATAACTGGTCATTAATCCCATGTTTTTAAATCAACTCACGGTGTTAAGTTGAGCTTGGTTGAAGCCACACATAACGAAGAGAACGTTGGTGCAGAGGAATTGAGTAAAAGCATCATCGTTGCAGAAAGTGGCACCAGCTGCACTGAGCAGAGCGGAGCTTGGCATGAATTCGTACATGCCGAACAGATTGAAGAATGTCTATACGTAAACGAGCATTGAAATAATCAAGTCAGATAGGTAGCGATAAAAAAATTGAATCAAAGGTGACGAGAGAAAAAGGTTAACAACGAACCTCCAGAGTATTTGTGAAAGTCGCCGCAATCCTCAACATCGGACTAAAAAGGTTTGACATGTAAGCGACAGGTGCCAAGGAAAACATGACTTTGATCTTGTCGTTGTACTCGGGCTTCTCAGTGGCCAGAACGTAGAACGCAGTTGTACCTTGACTGTGACCCATGTATACCACTTGATCCTGGCGTGTGGTGTCCAGAACATAGTCAATCATCGCAGGAAGATCGTAGACACCAATTTCATGCCATGAAAACTGCCAGAATCTTCGGCCGTTCAAATTCCTGATGGTGGTGTGATTCTTGGAGTGTGTATTTCCTCTGGCATTTCCTAGCCACACGTCGTAACCAGCGTCAGCTAAGAGGTACCCTACAGGAAAGAGAAGAGCCGTCGTTACATCCGAGATTAAATTTCGGAAACTCCAGTGCAGTCGGACCGTAAGTCAGTCAATGGCTTACCCAAAGACTTTCCATGTCCCATTATAAGCCAGTCAGCGGAACTAGAGAGAAGTCCGTGCATCAAGAAAGCGACTGGCTTCTTTCGGTGTATAATTGTTCTGCTAGGTGCGTTAACACGGTGCATTTCAAGTATGTATCCATCCTCAGTTACCACGTGATGAGTCTCGGCGTCGTAACCTTCGCTGGTGATCAGTTCAGGCTGTTCGATGGAAAACAAATTGGATATAAATGATCTGAATCTTATAGGGTTTCGTGGGAAATTTTGAAATCCCTCAAACCCCCGTCAAATTCACCCTTAAATGGATCACTCGTGCCTGGTGCTTTAAAAAGTGCCCCAAAGTGGTTACAAAAATTCCAAAAAACTCGTGAAATCTCATCAACTATTGTAGAATAATGATTGGATCATTTGTTTAAACGATATTATCATATAAACAAAGGAAATCGTGAAGAAGTTATCAAGGGGAGACGGTTTGGGCCAGGCACGAGTGACCCACCGTTGCTATTTAAGGGTTAAATTTTCTCTAATTCTAGGTATATATTATACATACGATCGTTGCAACCGCGTTGGAGGATGAGCGCATGATGAGGTCCTGGACCATTTCCTCGGTCCATACTATCTGACCGTCATCTGCAACGGCAGAGCCGATTAAGGCTGCCAGAAGAACGAAGAGCAGCTTCATGGTCGATGCCAAGTTTCAAATTTCAGTTTGCACCCACGACTCGCTTAAATATACACATTTTACCAGATCAACTGTCCTGATAATAAAGACGTAATACGAGCGTGTTATCGTAACCATTTAAGTATCAATCGCTTAATTGATTTAATTTTATTTTCAATCGTACCTTAAGCCCTCATCAATAATACACGCATTTGTGACAACCACACACAAAGATTTATCTTCTCTCAAATGGCTTCCCTACAAAAGTTAATGATCATTCTACTTTTCTTAGATCTCTGCCAGGGATCCATGACATTCACGTACCAATACATTTGTTTCTATTAAATCAGATATGACTATAAATGGATGTGTCACACGACCATGCGAATGCGTGAATCTCTTGAGGTAATCCTCTTGTTGTTGGCAAACTAAATCCTGCATTGATTAATTGACATTATCAAATTCCAGATTGAGTTGCTGTTAAAGACCTGAGATAAATAAAGAAAGTGTATTGCTAGTACACAAGTTTTTCATTTCATATGTCACATTGAATGATAACGAATTGTTGGCAGGCATGACGAGCATTATTGTACAGGGGCGGTGAGATATTCGATTATTCGCGTAAAATATTTTTTGGGCAATTCGAAAATAACGAATTCAATGATATTAAGTCAATAAAACATTCGTTTTTCAATTTCAATAATGCTAAAACTTCGTTGATCACAGCCGAGTCGAAATTTAGCGCCTACTTTAATACTCATAGCATTCAACTAGATCTCTTTAGATACTATTTAGACCTGAAGCGCCTATTTTGAACCTACAAATCCTCATAGTCGAAATTTAGCGCCCGCTTGAGTACCTCTTTTCAATGTTTTCGATCTCAAGCTCCAATTCAGGACCTCCAGGTCCCCTGCAATAATAATTCAGCGCTTATTTTGATACTCATTAAGTCCGATCTCAATTAATAATGCATTTTTCCCGATTCCGCATTACTTTAGTAATTCACCCTAGAATTGCAATCTCAATTTATTGTAATAATAATTTCAAAACCATTTTTCATTATTTTTGTAATTAAATAATTATCAATTATCGAGTTATAATCCATTGTCAAGTATTCAGGTATTCAAAAATCCTTTTTTGTACTAACCAAAGCTTATTGAATATAACTATCACTCAGTATTATGAAAGATTATCAATATTCAAAACAAGAAGCTGTAAATATACCTACAAACATACTTCACAGGTTTTATTTAGAAAGAGTCAATTCTGTGTTCTGTAAATGATTTTGAAAAAAAGTCCGATCCAATATTTCTTCCGGTAATTTTTCAAATATCTCTTCGCAGTCTCTTCACTACAAAAGCTTCCCTGTGCATAGACTTCTATCACAAAAATTAAAAATTTCTGTTTCGACGCACATATATTTGAAAAAATACTGGAAGAAATTTTTGATTTTCTTTCTTTTAGTCAGTTAAAAATCAAACTTAATGTTTCCGAAAAAAAATTCCTACAGATCCTTCTATCAATTTCGATGTGGAGGGGGTGGCGAATAGTAACTTCTCGTGAGATCCTCATTTGATCCTAAAATGCTGCATTTTTCCGGTAACTACGAGTTTCCGGCCCTAAAGAGGGTTTCAATTCTCATCCAAAATAAACTCCTCCTGACCCTCAAAAACCTCCCAACGATGGAACTTGGAGGTTCTAAGCAGGCGTTAAATTTCAACTCGGGATAGTAAAAGGATTCTGATCGAAGTTCTAGCTGCTGAAATCGCTGAAGGATATCATGGTTGTCCGTTGAAATTGTACAAATTTATATAATATATTTCCAGTTTTTCACTGTCAAATTTCCTGAAACGTTTCTATAACCAAGGAAACGTACGTATATTCTACGTACACGTAATCCCAAAGCTGTAATATGTATTAATGGGTTCAACGAAGCGTTCGTAACAATAATTTACGGATGATGACTAACCAGCGAAAGCGGAAATTGCTACAGAAGGTTATTGTCGTAGTGCTAAACGATGATGATTGCACAATTCACGTGCATAGACGATAATTTTAAGTAGATAACTGACTCTGGAAAGTGAAGTTTGAAAAAATTCCGCTTGCAAATTTTCAAAAACGCCATTTCCACCGATCCCATTACAAATAACGCAGTGAATCAAATTCATCTCGGGATTATTCCGCGTACTTTAACCTTCACGATTGTAAAAACAGGAGCAAAGCCTTCGTGTGACAAAGAGGTCGCAATATAATTATATATAACTCTAAAAGGAATGTAACGGTGTCACGATCATCCACTCTGGAACGAGAATTCACAAACGCAACACTTCTTATTATGGGTATAATGTACGACGTGTAAGATACGTGACTTGACGATATCGCATCATGCAAGACACCAGTCATTACATCGAGTCTGTTTACCTAGGCATATATATCACAGAAGAACTGGTACTTGATGACGAACGAACGTCATCCTTAACGTCATTTTTAATTTTCATTTTTTCTAGTACCGATTTTTTTTATTTTTTATTTACTACAGGTAAAAGAAAATTGTATATTCATACCGGTAATGGCATACCGGTACGTGCATTATTTTTCTGAGTGGCATTCGTCGTATACCTGAAGCTTGTATTTTACAGGTACGCCACTTACGAGGAATGTGCCTATCGTTTCGGTTGAACTCAATCGGATGGATCCATTCATGTTCGCTAGCTGAAAGAACTTTCGCTGGAATTCAATCTCGAGTAACTGAAGCAGGTTACTTAATGGAACGGAATCGAGGGTCAGCTGTGTTTACGATAACATATATAACTTTCTAACTAAAACGATGTAATTTTAATGTCAGTATTATAACATAGACAAGGTCGTCGAAAGCATTTCCGTTACGGTAAATCGCTCGCACGACTTTGTCGAACGCCATATGGTTTGGAAAATCGGACGATGATCACCACTGAAAAGTCGAGGATTACTTATGCCGTATTACGTGGGGATGAGAAGAGTTGCATAATTTTTTTTTAAATAAAAACTATATTTAATTGATTTTTTACAAACTTATGCGTATATATAAATATCGTGTATTAATGTCTTTGATGTCCTAACGATTTGTACTTTTTTACAATAACCATCATGTCGTCGTACAGCAGAGTTTTGGCGTCCTTAGAAAGGACAAAGTCGAAATGATTGAAAGAAGACCAAGGCACCACCTTCGATCCCACGACGTTTGGCAGCCGTTCTGCGAGGGCTCTGATATCCTGCAAAAAAAAACGTCATCAACATTGTCCTTATAATTGTTGAAGAAAGGTTTGTACTATATACATGCATCATTGAACTTGTTGCATATTATTGTTAAACTAGCCTCTGATTCCCCATAAATTTTCAACGCAAAATACATGCAATAAACTTTGATTATTATACACTCACCGGCGGTTGTGCTAACGGATCGTTAAGACCGTAATATATTAGAACAGGCGAGGTGATTTTGTGCAACGGGTATTCTGGCGGAATAATGCTGCCGTATCGAGCGTAATTCTGTGCAGATCCGTAATCAAATTCTCTGAAGCTTTCTGGGAATAAATATGTGATTAGAATCTTGTCCGATATTATACGTACGTGTATGAACAATGTTCTGATAACGATTAGATAGCCATCGGAATACACACGTCACTAGATTAAATCTAACAGTTGAGCCACGCGACATTTGATATCACGCTAAATTTATACTTTCTACTATAGCACTCACAAATAAAGACCACTTACGATTTGCTATATTTTGCCAGTAATGCTCGATCGTGTTCAAGGAAGTACCGGCTGGGTAATGCTCGAGCAAGTATGGTACGAGCGCCTGGATGTCCGGAAGAAATTTTTGTAAGTAAAAGAAGAAAATTGAAGGGGTGAAAAAAGGGGGTCGAGTATTGGCGGGGAAATACTCACCGAATCCAACTGCTCGGGGTCCGCACTTCCGGCGAAAAGAAAAATTATCCATTTGCAGATTTCTCTGGTCGACGGTGATCGACAGACGCCGGAGAGCAGTTGTGACGACGTTTCTCTCAGAGGAAGAATCTCTTCGACGCCACTCCGCCTCAATGAATCCTAGAAATATTTTTGAAGTAAAGAAAACGAGAAGACGACCCCACTTGCGAGAATATCAGCCTCGAGGCAATCGAGCAGCTAATAACACGTACGCAAGAGGTACGTGAGAAGCACACAATCTCGATTGTATTATCATATACATTGCGGATACGTTCACAGGTGCAGATTAAAATACGAGACTGAATTTAATAATATTACTTGTAAACGAAATCCATCGCGTAAAATTCACGCTCTTTTTCCACCAATAAAATAAAATTATTTCGCAATACCTTTGGACGCTTCCGGTATGAAATTAGAACTTATAATCAGCGTCCAATACCAACGTCACAATATGTAATTACGCCATTGAGCGTACAAATGGGTTTTTCAACTTTCAAACTATCATGCTGCGAGTGCACATACGGTGCAGCTGTTTTTCTTTCTATAGTTATTAGGGAAATCTCCATTAGGTAACGACACTTAATACCACGATACCGGAAGCGAAAAGGACTACTAAATCAAGTGCATTACGGCGATCGAGCAAAGATTAACCGGCACTCATTTCCCACTTACAAATGTCTCCTTGGCAAATTTCAGACCCAAAGTAAGCGGCCCCCGATATTGACGTGTCCAAGTAATGACCGGTGCCAAAGCCACGACGAGATCGACCTTTTTGTTGTATTCCGGCAAGACGGAGAGGAGAACAGCGGCGATTGTGCATCCCATAGAGTGGCCGATCACCGTAACTTTTGGCACTCCGGTTCGCGCTAACATGAAGTCAATGGTTGTTGTCGTGTCGTAAACTCCGTTCTCGTGCCAACTATGAAATGGTATAACAGTACAAATCCATTTTCAGTACCCTCAACGGCACGGCACGTTAAGCGAACCGTTGGACGTGCTAATGAGAAGGCTAAATTCGATGTACGTAAGTATACGTAATAGTAATCGTTGTTACCTGAAGTTCCAGTACTCCGGAAGGTTTGGAGATAGCCATAGATGTCTTCGGCTGTATCTGTTTCCCCTCACGTTCAGCATCCATACGTCATATCCGGCGTCGACTAAGAGATAAGCTGAAAGTGTAATATTTACGCTTGAACAACGTGACCTAGACATGCGGTGGATTTTTAAAAAATCCGCTAAGGCCGATGCTTGGCTTACTTACACAGGTCTTTATTCGGTCCTCTCATTACCCAGACGTCCGTTGAAGCCACCATACCGTGGATGAGGAGCACCAGTGGCTTTTTTCCCGCTGGTGGCGATGTTGGACTGCCAAACATTCTGTGCAGGTTCAGAACGTAGCCATCATTTGTAGTCACGAATCGCTCCTCCACGTAGTATCCAGTTTTTCTCACTATTTCTGGCTAAACACGTGATCAACGGTACAGATTTACTTGGCAATTTATCACGTAGAGCTAGAATTTGGAGTTGAGGAAAGCAGGGGTGCACTATATGTATATGAATTATAGATATTATGAATTTTTTGATCATGCGGTATAAGATATAAAATTTTATCATTTTCTTTTTCCAAGGTCACGTGATCACGCATGTTAAAATAATTCTCCGAAGTAAAGCTAGTCGCCTGCATGACGCGCGTCGTTTTTCGCAATTGCAAATCCGTGCACGATCGGCGTTCGTGACTTCGCGGTACAATATAATGATCCACTACGAGTCGTATAAAATAACTTTAATACTCGACAAATATATTACATGTACAGGTATGTACCGTTCCGCATTGCAGTAACGCGTAATTAAGAAGTCATTAATTAATTGCCTCCTAATTGCTCGTTTTGAGGGTCGTGATACCGGTTCAAATCCTCGTTAAGCCAATTTCAGTTTATCCGTCAATACGTCAATTAATCAATGGTACTTAACAATTTTTAAACTACCGTATCACAAGGTTTTTAGAATTTTGGTTGATGACTTTATAATCCTCCGATAATGTTCTGGACTTTCCTTTGAATCATAGGCGTAAATTGAATATGGCATCAAATTTGTAAAATACAATAATGCCTCGAAATAATCGTGTTCAGAGTTTATACGTCATAGAATGAAACGCGAGGATACAAGATTTTTTCTAATTCTTTTCTTATTTTTATTTAATTATTCGTTTTTTCGTCGTCCAAGATTTTCACCTTCAAACTTTGTATACGTTTTCTCCAATTATAATCCAAATGAAAGAAGAATCGAGACTTGGAATCCATGATCTAAATGTATGAATCAACGAAAATCAATTATAAAAAATATACTTACCAAAGTTTCTACCCGTTTGTGCGGTCGGATCGGATTGGAGTTTTGTCGAAAGAAAGGTGAAGATATTGTGTCGACATTTTCAAGTGTATAAATCATTACGAAAATGTATCCTAATATGCTCCGATTCCTCATGATAAATATATATCTTCGGAGAGTTAAAAAAATTTATTTCAACGCGAATAACTATTCGGCACTAGTTGTTCCTCGGTACGATGTAGGCGAGATTAATCAGTGGCAAAGTTATCAATCGATCGTATATATATTATCGTGCGGTTGAATTGAGAATTTAAAACTATCTGTTGGACATTTCACTAGCACATCAGACAGGGAAGTTCCTCATGGGTTAAACGGAGAACTGGTATATATATGACTGCCTGTCCCAACAAATCCAGTTCACATTGTATTACACGCGTTCCCCACTTCGAATAAAAATTTCTGCTCTTTTTTTTCACCTGTTCCTTGCACTTTAGCCCCTGCGTGTAATCGACTTGTACAATACGCGTCACACTGACTGACCATAAACTGAGCGACTGCCGACTCTCGACGAGCGTTCATATGGGAGGCTTCCGTTACAATTTGACGGAGCGTCGTCGTCTTCTGCCGGTTACAAAGAGACTCGGTTTCAATTATTGCTCAACTCGGTTTACGACAAAGGTTTTGGAATAACAAACAAACAAACGATCAGCAATTATCGCGACTGTTACAACGTCTTCTGTCGTTTTTCCGTCGACTGATTACCGACGTAGAACCACATCGTTCGGCGCTGCGTTTCCCGGTGAAATGGTGCTTCTCGTTGCAGAACGAAGAACGCACGTCGAACGATCGGTAGACAAATTTTTATTTCAATATCATAAATCTGTACACGTAAGTAATTGGCTTCCTAATCTCCATATAATTGATATGGCGTAAGAGATGGTCGCGATGATTCTTATCTCAAATCTTCGACAATTTCCCTTTTCTATTTAATTCCTAGCCGACTACGACACTGCAGCCTTATTTTCAACTTTACGTCCACCTCGCTGTGTCGATCACGACAATGTAAGAACAATCGAGTAGAATTTCTTCGGCCCCGGGTCATCCTTCGAATTTTTCAGTTTCAATAAAATTTAGATAGATGAATTTGATAATTGGACGATTGCTACAAGGCGGTTGGAATATCTGGGCCCATCCGGCTCGTCGAATAAAAATGGGGAAAAATTTTACTTCGTTTGATTTTTTTATTTAGTATAATAGGTATATCAGTGGCGAGATCCTTACAAGCATATTTACCTCTACAGTTTTGTTAAATCTACGTCTATACATATACTGGATGCACACGGTATTCACACGTTAACACATATTGTCGATATAAGTAAAGCTTTGGTATATGTTGACTGATACTCGGTCTCAGACTTGGTCGATCATCCTGTTTGAAAGGAGTGCGTTACGATCATTTACCGGAACTGACTGAAACGACAAAAAAGATTTCTTACGTGAAAGGAAAATAAAACAGATAATAACTGTTTCAACAATGGATGACGCAACTGTGTCCATATATGGACTTGGCAAAACAATTCGAAAATTTATGCATGGCGATATGGTTTATATATACACATTATATTATCGTATGTGTCACGTGTATGAGTAGGTATAAATAAAATTTTGTGCAGTATTGCAGTTTCAAGTATCTCAATAAAAATTGTTCGCCCGTTTTGAAGTGTGGTGAAGATGAACCGATTCGCAATTATTTCTCAATTTTCCAGCCACGGACAGAGTTTTTGAAAGAAAATCTTAGAGTGCCTAGCTAATGGGAGCTGGAACTTGATAACTATTGCCATCGCTTCCTTGGCACCGTGATAAAGGTATATTAACGTTTCTGCAAACCGATTTTGGTTACCATTGCAAATATTTACGAATTACATTACGTATGTAGTCATGGCACAATTATGGTTGATGCAAGGATATGGTTCAACTTACGATAAAACCGTGGGAGTCCGCGGCGTGAAATAGAAGCCTGTTTTATTTGTACCGGCGAATAAATTCTATGACGTCGTCGTACAGAAGACGTTTGGCGTCGGTAGCCCATATGAAGTCAAGGTGATTGAACGCCGGGTAAGATATTGCGACAGAAGCTACAACGTTCCGCAGCCTTTTCCTCAGTTCCATAACGTCCTGCAGGCAAAGCGAGAGTTAAGGTAATATGGAAACCGTTATTTGATTAAGTTGTAAATCGAATCGTCGATCGCGAGGGTAACCAAATTCGTTCTTACCACTTCGAGGGAAAGGGCGTCGTTCCTACCGTAGAAGAGAGCGACTGGTGCCGTGATCTTGGAGACGTCGTAAGCCGGTGGTTCGGCCTGCTGGTAGCGTCCGAAATTCTCGACGTAGCCGTAATCGTACTGCCTGAATTTACCTGCCAGGCGGTGAAAATTAAATCGTAAATCGCAATAGCAGGTTGCGTAAAAATATGGTTGAATAATTCTTACCGGTAGACATGTGCTGATAAAAGTGCGTCAGCGTCTTGAGCGATACCCCGGCAGGAAAGTAGCGCGCGAAGTAAGGAATAAGACTCTGTGGAATTTACAGATTAAAGTTTTGAATAGCTTATTGATTGATTGTAGACTGCAGACAAAAATATTACGATGAATTTAGTAACTCACAGTGTTGAATTGCTCGGGGTCGAATCCAGAAAAAGTAAAGATTGTGTTAATGCAAACTTTGTAGGTAGCAGCTTTTTCGTTGCACAGTGAGTCTGCCAGTCGTGCGATGAGAGTGCTTTGTGGATATAGTTCGAAAATACCCTGATCACGAAATGTTCGCTGAAACCCGTTTACACTTTAATCATACAATTAACGTTAGTGGTCCCATATCAATATGTCTGTACCACTTGTACAATTGTACGATTTTTATTACTTCGTATACAAGTCGATTTACCTCTATGAAATCACCGTTATCCACAGCCAATTTTAGGATTCCCGTATGTGTGTGCATCCAGTAGGCGATTGGCGCTAAACTGACAACCAACCGCAATCGCTTGTTGTACTCCGGTCTGTTCGAGAGCAGAATATAGCTAGCAGTCGTCCCCATGGAGTGTCCGATGTAGATCAAACTCTTTTGGCCAGTATGGTCGAGAGCGTAGTCTATCATAGCCGGAAGGTCGTAGTACGCCATTTCGTGGAAACTGTAGGGATAGAAGAGAGCAGCGTTGACAATTATGTGACAGATCTGGGACAAGAATCATAAACTTGACTCGGAACCGGTAACGTTGAGATTCGAGAAATGTACAGGCGATGAAATGCCAATAATCACGTAAATGATCGCTTATTCCCGCGACCAATGTTGACCACACACGATCACGATTCCTGACGAGGTGAACAACGTCGCAGAGATTTAGAGTTGACGAACTGACATTGATCGGAAAGTTCGTTCGGATTAATTTTCGGCGGCATAGAACGATCATCTCATCTTATTCCTAGACGACGATTAACGGTTAAAAATGAATTAGAACTCGTCAAGCTCTGTTATTATTATTATTGTTGTTGTTGTTGTTATTGTTATGATTATTTATTTAATTAATTAATTAATAATTCATATTAATAATAATAATAATAATAACGATGATGATGATAACAATAATAGTGTTAGTGATGTAGCGAATAGAGGTATTTTCGGTTAGTCCACAGTCAGTCGTAAATCGGTCGTCAACGCTCCAGGATCGAATCAAGTCGTACCTACGTGTAATGACATTGGCAATCACTAGGTGAGCAGCCTTATTGCCTGCTGATCCTTGGTTCTCGACCAACGGAACTTGGCACTTCAGCCCGTTGTTAATTACATACTTTGAAAATCTCAGATCGGAAAATGCAAACCACAAGGCGAGTAAGTATGATAACGCACCATAGAGAATCCATCTCCGATACATTTACGAATAGTGCATGGTATGCTGTTTGTAATTGTGATTACGACTGACGGTTGGTTAAAGCACTTTTAGTGGAAATTATAAAGGGACAATGAAACCCTGCAAAATCTGGCTGGAAGCTGCATGAAGACAAATAGTTATATATGTACCGCAGGTGGTGAAGAATTTACACAAATTAATCGTAAAAGGTACCTGAATTGCCAAAATTTCGGATCATTGGGACTTAGAACGATGTGAGATCTTGAGTACGAATTGCCTCGAAAGTTGCCGACCCACACATCGTACCCGGCGTCCGCGAGTAGAAATACTGCAACAAATTGGGTAAACAAGTTTTTTGCTGTCAGTTACGTCTGCAGGTGCAATCGTTTCTTTGAACGATTAATAGTCGGAGCTCGGCTAAAAGTCAGATTTGGGTTCAGCGGAAACAAATCAGCCTCGCGATGTAGCGTTCGAAAGTATTGAAAGAAGAAATTCTTGACCTACGTGTCTGTGGTAGGTTCTTATTCATTTGATTCTTTTTTCTCAGTTTCGGTGATGTTGAAGCGTGAAATCGGGTTTGACATTGGGACTTAATAACGATGCCTAAAAAATGTTTAACCTTCGTCTTGCGCAAGGGCAAGTCCCAAAATGCGCTTCGCGTGAGCTTCAAGTGATGTTAATTTTTCTCAAAGATCGTTTGTAAGTACGTGCTGTAAAAATGGAACCTACGAGCTTTGATATTCGGCACGATAATTTGACGCATGAAAAAAGCCCCGGATTCGTCGTGACATAATCACATCGCACGAATTTCAAGTCCTTAAGCGTATAATAATAACATATCATTGTAGCACACTGACATGAGAATTGGCATCTCCCTTCTCATACGTTAATATGTATAGTGCAATTGAATTGCTGTTTATATTTAAAGTAACATGGTACATCAATATGAGAAAAGTTTACTGCATATTTTTTTATAGATCTATTTCGTGGCAATCAACTAATGAATTCAACGATTCTTTATATCGCAATAAATCATGTAATTAAAAGATTACGACGGAAGAATTGTGAGTCACGATTTAAAAAATTTCAACTGTAGACAAACACCTGTGATATACGATCTCTTATTTTCATTCTAATACTCATTCCTGTTACTATTATTTATAATTTTATATCATCTATCAAGAATAAATTACGCACGAGTTGCAGACGGCAAAAAAACTAAACCGGTTTACGATCGAGTCCCAGTTTTCCACTTTACATGACATTTAGCATACGCTCACTATTGGCAAGTCAACCTTGACCTAGAAATAATTATTATTGAACCTCACCTAAATCCTTTTCAGGGCCCATTAAAACCCAACTGTCAGACGACGCCAGGAGGCCATGCTGGACCAAAACTACGGGCTTCTTTTTAACCGAAGATGAACGCATGCTGCCGGGAATTCTGTGGATTCTTAGATTGTAGCCGTCCGTGGTCGTCACGTTGTGCTCCTCGGCTGGATAATCATACTGATTAACTAATCCCAGCTGAAAATTATAAGCGTATGTACGGTATGGCGTCGATGGAATTAGCTTTATTCTCTACTTCCCGATACATCCGAAATCTGTTGCATCTCCTAGCCTGAGATCGCAACGCATTGAGATCTAGACGCCGAAATGTTTTCTTCAGAGATGCTTCAATTAACTTCAATCGTTCATCGACTTTATGTGAGAATATTTACACGCTTGTACAGCTCGTATAGATTTTCCTCGTACGGGCAACAAAATTTTTGCGATAACTTGTACGCGTTTTCTCTCGAGACTTTTATCCTCGTTTCAAATTGGTCCCACGAAAATAAGGGTGGCTGACGCATGGAAATGAATTATTGAAGAATGAATGCACACGATTCGCTTAAGCACCAGGACGAGGGAGATTCTCCAGGAGGAAAAGTGAATAAATCGATAAACTAAAACAAGACTGCAAAGTTCGGTCTTAGGTCATGCAAATGATCGTCGGGAATTCCTGCCGCGTGGCGTTTGACCTTGGCAACCTTGAAAGCCGCGGCTGTCTGGTTTACAAGAGATACGAGTTTGTCTTGTACTTGATCAGTTTGCACACGCTGTTGATAGTAAATGCAAACAGTCAACGTGGCGGAGTTCCTTTGTCATTCAACATTGTGACCAAAGAACTGCATCACATCTCCCGATTACTGCATCTTTCCAAGCAAATACAAACCGACGCGAATGAAGGAAAAAAAAGACAAACAGCTTGCCAAGCACTTAAACGTACCACGTCGCTTCTTGATTCTCGCTACTTACAAAGTCAGAGACTGCAAATGAATTCTTCAGCCTGAGTTCTCGAGGAGACGCGTTTCTGACGCGGGTAAGTCGGGGGACCGGCGGTGATAAGAAAGCCCTCAAGATGTTTATGGACGTCGCTTCAATGGGACCTTGCATCAGGATAACGAAGGCGATTATCACGCCGGCCTTGCATATCCTCATGGCTTATGTTTCTTCGATATAAACACGGTCGATGCTAGAGTTTCAAATGCGGTTGCACTTGCATCTACGTTGGGGGCGCGGATTTTCACTGTAAAAAATTTAACTTCACATGCAGCAGTTTCGATCGACAAAAATTAAACCCTTCCTGAACATGTCCAAGGAACATCCAATGCACAACTTCCCTTATCAATTTCAATTATATCCAACACTTGCCGGACTTCACGGCAATAATAATTACACAGCCGCGATCACCGTAAATCACTGGATACATATTATTTCCAATCGAATTTTCCTTCCGATGTTCATTCCGACTACGCTAGTATATAATGACCGATATCTTGATTCGAAAGAAATATTTTATATCGTAGCGAGCCGGCGGCTGTATCGGTCGGCATTCTTCATCAAGCGAATCATAACGCCTTAAGGTTAATTGTCGATGTGAAAAAGATAGATATTACTATGGGAAATACACGATATCTACAAAGTACTCTCCAAAGCAAACCAGCTCTACGCGCAAAGGGGTGCCGATTTCACCAAGGTGCCGTTTCAATGGCTACTGTACCTCCTGAGATCTGATCTCTGTAGTTATACGTCGATCAGGTGCTCTAAGATCTCCCCCAGCACGCCTTGGCTCTTTATCGGACTTCCTGGTGGGACTCGGCTAAACCAAAGTTCACATCTCGCATGTAAAATTTTGTTCAGAGAAGTACTGCCGGCATAGTACCGTCTACCTTGACTGCCGCGATCCCCCAATATGCTACTTTTGCTCGCAAAACGAGCGACTCTTTCTTTGTACGAGTAAGCAGATCTCATTGTCATTCCATTCAGGATAGATCTTTGAATGTGACCATGTGTACGGATTCACTGTACACACTCTTGATTTATAAATTAATCTCTATGGGATAAAGGAATCAGTAGAATGGAAGGATTTTTCCATCTAAGTACTCTTACGAATTGATCACGAACATTTTTATATGCGATCGCCGAGAAGATATATCGCCGAAACGATGGATATTAACTGTGATACTCCGGCCACGTGAACTTTTAATTTCGTGATTTTAATGACAGGTCCTTGTCAGGGCACTGGGAATAAACCATGCAATGGGTTATCCAAATCACTCATTGTTAATCTAGGTAAATGTACGTGGTCCAAGAATCGCAGAGACAAATCACGCAATTATATATAACAGAAAAATAATGTTTCTTTATACAAGAAGTGAACGAGATAAATGGGTATACATATAATTCTTGGAGTTATGGTGTTGAGTGTTTTGGAGTTGGCACAATTTTAAGTGTTTATGAGAGAGATGGGAATGTAGGATGATGCAATCTCCGCTACCAGAAAATTGTACACAAGGATACCACAAGCCTGTGATGGTTTCCCCCTCCCCCACGAAACTGAGTAGTAATTACGGTAGGTATGAGGTGCGAATCTATCGAATAAATTTTTACAAAATTTTACAACGTAAATTTTGTGGGTACGTAAGTACCTACACGAGAAAAAGGTTGACCAGGAGTTTTGAAAAAAGTGGAAAACGATATCGTAAGTCCTTGTGATTTATCTAGTCCCCTAAGTCTTGTTGAAATTTAATGCTGTTCATTTTATACTTAAAAATTCAGTTTTATATTCAATATATTTGTTTTTCCATAAAAATTGTTAAAAAATCTGTAAATATAAATCTTAAGGAGGAAATTAAAAGTTATATTTCGCAGGCTTGGGTAAATAATAGGTAAACCTCCGCTGTCGAACGGTAAAGACACAGAAATACGAGGATGGATAATAAACCTCCGTTATCGGATGATTATGACAAGACTGAACAATAACTTTCCTATTATTTCAACGAGGGACTTGGCAGTTTAGCGAGTAGAAACACCGAATTCAATACAGGAAAACGGCTGCGGATTTAACAGGGTCCTGACAGGGAAAAAGCCGAAATACGTTTTGCGATACTTTTCCTATAAGAAAAGTTTGCCGATTCAGTTTTCTAACGTTACAGTAAAAATTCAGACGATTTCGATAGACAGTAGAACCGAAATACAATTTACGACGCGCCACTAACGACCAACGAGAAGAGAAGAGTTAATAAAAAATTAATTTTATATTTTTCTTTTTTTCAAACCAATAGGTATCGGCCTTATATGGCATGTCCCATTGATATTATATGTAGTAAGGATTCGACATCAAAACTCGCAGCCACAAGCCGAGGACAGGCTGAAATGAACGACCGAAGGACGATCTACGATACGCCGCTGCGTGACAGTATTAGTACCTTCGTTTGTATGACGAGGCCGATTAATGCGATCTTATTTATCTACAATAAAGCGTTAATTTGTTTACGAGACGCGAGCGAGTGTGGCGATGACACGCGGGGGGTCTCGTGGGAAGTTAGACGTCACGATCTTCGGTCCGGCCGGTACTGCAGAGCGCTGTTTATGACGATCGGCAGAAAACACATAATGTTTCGCAAGTAAATTGATAAGATTGCAGAATATCGGCGGAAGTGAAGACACTTGGAATTTTCAAGACCGGTCTTTCAATTCCGATGTTGTACTCGTAGAGTATTTTATTAAAAATCATCGTTATCAGCTGACAATTAGCGTGGATCAGGACTGAACATTGAGGATAAGGTGAAGATCAGTACCGCTAACAAAAAGATGTCGATTATTGACAATCCCACAATGACCGTGGAGGATTTCGCTTTCAAGTGGTTAGAACTTTGTCTAACTCAGTTGTAATCGTTTCTTCGAAGGCTGCGTGATTCTCACTGTCATCAGCAATTCTTACGATCACATCTCAATTTATATAACAACGAAATAAGAAAAACGTGGACATTTTCAAGGTAAAATAAATCCCTCAACATCAATTCGAGACCTATATATAATATATATTATATTATACATATATTTACAGCTGGTCGTTATTTATACAATAACAGAAAAATAATAACGTGTATTTCCAAGGTGAACTTAATTAATACAATGGTATCGATTCGCCGAGTTGTCGATTTTACATACTAAATGTAACCCTGATATTGAGAGAAAAATAAACTTGGATCTCAAGGCATTTTGCACCCTGATTTAAATTCTTGATAAAAATATCAACATGATAATAATTTAATATTTATCATCTGTATGTAATTAGCTCGACGTTAAACCGTGAAATGTTGTGATATGTGTGTTATTTCTAATATGAGATAGTGGGGTGGAAATTGTTAGGCAACTATTCAACACTAGGCGATTCACTGACCATAATAACGACTTAAAATTGAATGACAATTCTTTGCAATCAAACTGATATGAAAAATACCCGGCATTCGATGTGAATTACGAAATTCACTGCCCTCGGGACGAGGATTTTATTGGTAGATATATATATATATATATAAAAATTAGAAGGAAGTACAAGTCCGAAACGATTCTATGCGATGATATTGTAATACAATTTTAAAATCTTTTCGTTATACAGGCTATTACGAACATTATGAAATGAGAAAAACACGGATGTTATAAACGCACTTACTCGAGTCTGATCATTATCGGATAAGTTTTTGCATTGAAACATACGTATACTGAAGAAACTCAGCAGTACCCACATGCATATATTATAAAGGTATTGAAAAGTGCTTTTTATTTTCTCAGGTGTTGCATTCGTTCCCAATACGTCTGTTGTGAGTGGCCGCTTAAGTCAGGGACAGTGCAAAGCTGGGTAAACAACTGGAATCAATTATTGTTCATGAGTCACATTTGTAATTTTATCGTTAAAGAATTCCTTCATCCGTTTTTCGCATTTTCAGCGTTTAAGAGCTCGATTATACGGCTAATTAATGTGTTTGTCTTGAATTTTCTGTCAAGCGTCGCGTTTAATTGCATATTCAATTTATACCGTGAAAGTAGACTTGTCAGAACCTGAACAACAATTCAAACCGAAGGTTTACAAAATTCGACATAATTTACCGAAAAAGAGAAAAGCCGTAGTTTCTGATAACTTTAACGTGCGTTCTAATAATGATATCTATACTTCTTCATAGAGGTTTGGAAAGCTTGAAGAATCAGCTTCAATGATCCATGTATCGTTTTCGAAAATATTTGACAGTTTACGAGTATTTTATTTTTTAACTAAAACTGACATACTCCCATGGTAAATGAATGCGAGATATAAATTAAAATAGCGTCCTGTTGGACTTGATCTACAGAGCTCCTCATCTTTTTGACATCAAACACTAATATTTGAGGGGGGAGGAGCAAAAAAAAACTTTTGTTTTTATCCACTCTCTTGTGTAGTCATGGCACAATTATGGTGAATGCAAGGATATGGTTCAACTTACGATAAAACCGTGGGAGTCCGCGGCGTGAAATAGAAGCCTGTTTTATTTGTATCGGTGAATGAATTCTATGACATCGTCGTACAGAAGACGTTTGGCGTCGGTAGCCCATATGAAGTCAAGGTGATTGAACGCCGGGTAAGATATTGCGACAGAAGCTACAACGTTCCGCAGCCTTTTCCTCAGTTCCATAACGTCCTGCAGGCAAAGCGAGAGTTAAGGTAATATGGAAACCGTTATTTGATTAAGTTGTAAATCGAATCGTCGATCGCGAGGGTAACCAAATTCGTTCTTACCACTTCGAGGGAAAGGGCGTCGTTCCTACCGTAGAAGAGAGCGACTGGTGCCGTGATCTTGGAGACGTCGTAAGCCGGTGGTTCGGCCTGCTGGTAGCGTCCGAAATTCTCGATTTGGCCGTAATCGTACTGCCTGAACTTACCTGCCAAGCGGTAAAAATTAAATCGTAAATCGCAATAGCAGGTTGCGTGAAAATATGGTTGAATAATTCTTACCGGTAGACATGTGCTGATAAAAGTGCATCAACGTCTGGAGCGACGCCCCGGAAGGAAGGTAGTTCGCGAAGTAAGGAATAAGACTCTGTAAAATTTACAAATCAAAGTTTTGAATAGCTTATTGATTGATTGTAGATTGCAGACAAAAATATCACGATGAATTTAACAACTCACAGTGTTGAATTGCACGGGGTCGAATCCAACAAAAGCATAGATTGCATTTACGCAAATTCTGTGGGTAGCAGCTTTTTCGTTGCACAGTGAGTCTGCCAGTCGTGCGACTAGAGTGTTTTCTGGATATAGTCCGAAAATGCCCTGATTACGAAACGTTCGCTGAAACCCGTTTACACTTTAGTCAGACAATTAACGTTAGTGATCACATATCAATATGCCTGTACCACTTGTACAATTGTACGATTTTTATTACTTCGTATGTAAGTCGATTTACCTCGATGAAATTACCGTTGTCAACAAGAAATTTTGGGACTCCCGTACGTGCATTCTTCCAGTAGGCGATTGGTGCTAAACTGACAACCAATCGCAATCGCTTGTTGTACTCCGGTCTGTTCGAGAGCAGAATATAGCTAGCAGTCGTCCCCATGGAGTGTCCGATGTAGATCAAACTCTTTTGGCCAGTATGGTCGAGAGCGTAGTCTATCATAGCCGGAAGGTCGTAGTACGCCATTTCGTGGAAACTGTAGGGATAGAAGAGAGCAGCGTTGACAATTATGTGACAGATCTGGGACAAGAATCATAAACTTGACTCAGAACCGGTAACGTTGAGGTGCGAGAAATGTACAGGCGATGAAATGCCAATAATCATGCAAATGATCGCTTATTCCCGCGACCAGTGTTGACCACACACGATCACGATTTCTGACGAGGTGAACAACGTCGCAGAGATTTAGAGTTGACGAACCGACATTGATCGAAACGTTCATTCGGATTAATTTTCGGCCGCATAGAACGATCATCTCATCTTATTCCTGGACGACGATTGACGGTTAAAAATAAATTGGAACACGTCAAGCTCGGTTGTTATCATTATCACCACCATTATCACCATTATCATCATCATCATTATTATTATTCTTATGACTATTATTTAATTAATTAATTAAATAATAGTATGTATAATAATAAATATAATTGATTAATTAAATACTAGTAACAATAACAATAATAGTGATAGTGATGTAGCGAATAGAGGTATTTTCGGTTAGTCCGCAGTCAGTCGTAAATCGGTCGTCAACGCTCCAGGATCGAATCAAGTCGTACCTACGTGTAATGACATTGGCAATCACTAGGTGAGCAGCCTTATTGCCTGCTGATCCTTGGTTCTCGACCAACGGAACTTGGCACTTCAGCCCGTTGTTAATTACATACTTTGAAAATCTCAGATCGGAAAATGCAAACCACAAAGCGATTAAGTGTGATAACGCACCATACAGAATTCCCATATTCGATACATGTACAGTAGAACGTCGGTCAACCGAACAACCGCTTAACCGAACAACATAAATTGTAATAAAAGTGATTGAAATTATTATAAATATGATTTTCATAATAATTTCTTTTAAATAAAAGTATATACTTCGGTCACCTGAATAAACCGCTTTTCCGAGCTCTTATGTACCCCGATTAGCTCGGATAATCAACGTTTTACTGTACGTACAATGCGTGATATGCTGTTTGTAATTGTGATTACGACTGACAGTTATTTACGGAATTGTTAGTTGAAATTGTAAAGCCGGAATTGATACCTCGTAAAATTTGGCTGGAAGCTGCATGAAGACAAATAGTTATATATGTACCGCTGGTGGCGAAAAATTCACACAAATTCATGTGAAAAGTACCTGAATTTCCAAAATTTCGGATCATCGGGACTTAGAACGTTGTGAGATCTTGAGTACGAATTGCCTCGAAAGTTGCCGACCCACACATCGTACCCGGCGTCCGCGAGTAGAAATACTGCAACAAATTAGGTAGACAAGTACTTCTTTTCACCGTCAGTTACGTCTGCAGATGCAATCGTTTCTTTGAACGATTAATGGTCGGAGCTCGGCTAAAAGTCAGATTTGGGTTCAGCGGAAACAAATCAGCCTCGCGATGTAGCGTTCGAAAGTATTAAAAGAAGAAATTCTTGCTCTACGTGTCTGTGGTAGGTTCTTATTCATTTGAATCTTTTTTCTCAGTTTCGGTGATGTTGAAGCGTGAAATCGGGTTTGACATTGGGACTTAATAACGATGTCTAAAAAGTGTTTAACCTTCGTCTTGCGCAAGGGCAAGTCCCAAAATGCGCTTCGCGTGAGCTTCAAGTGATGTTAATTTTTCTCAAAGATCGTGTGTAAGTACGTGCTGTAAAAATGGAACCTACGAGCTTTGATATTCGGCACGTTAATTTGACGCATGAAAAAAGCCCCGGATTCGTCGTGACATAATCACATCGCACGAATTTCAAGTCCTTATGCGTATAATAATAACATATCATTGTAGCACACTGACATGAGAAGTTTTTATTGGCGTAGTACTAAGTAGTGAATCATCTTGTGTAAGTGATTTAAACAAATTACCGTCTGACATTAGATAATGCCGTATTTGTAAGCAATTATTCGTGAAACGAAAGAAATCACGCTTTGGTCCAGAAGTTAGCTGGCTTCAGTGCTCTTGTAGTAAAAGAAATCGTTGCTGTTCACATTTTGATTATAGCGTTAGAGTAGAATTTTCAATAATACTCCACTTGGCACCTCGCCTCTCACACGTAAATGTGTGTAGTGAAATGAAACGCAATTTTTGTGAAAAACTAATTCAATAGCTCTTTATATCTAAAGTAACACGGCACATCAATATGAGAAATGTTTCCTGCATATTTTTTAGTGATCAATCTGGTGGCAATGAACTAATGAATTCAACGATTGTTTATATCAAAACAAATTATGCAATTAAAAGGTCACGCCGGAAGGATTGTGAGTCACGATTTAAAAAATTTCAACTGTAGACAAACACCTGTGATATACGATCTCTTATTTTCATTTCAATATTCATTTCTGTTACTATTATTTATAATTTTATATTATCTATCAAGAATAAATTACGTACGAGTTGTAGAGGGCAGAAAAAGTTAACCGGCTTACGATCGAGTCCCTCTTTTCCATTTCACATGACGTTCGCCCACGCTCACTATCGCTTGGTCTACCTTAACTCAGCAAGAATTATTATTGAACCTCACCTAAATCCTTTTCAGGGCCCATTAAAACCCAACTGTCAGACGACATCACGAAGCCATGCTGTATGAAAACTACGGGCTTCTTTTTGACCGAAGATGAACGCACGCTGCCGGGAATTCTGTGGATTCTTAGATTGTAGCCGTCCGTGGTCGTCACGTTGTGCTCCTCGGCTGGATAATCATACTGATTAACTAATCCCAGCTGAAAATTATAAGCGTATGTACGGTATGGCGTCGATGGAATTAGCTTTATTCTCTACTTCCCGATACATCCGAAATCTGTTGCATCTCCTAGCCTGAGATCGCAACGCATTGAGATCTAGACGCCGAAATGTTTTCTTCAGAGATGCTTCAATTAACTTCAATCGTTCATCGACTTTATGTGAGAATATTTACACGCTTGTACAGCTCGTATAGATTTTCCTCGTACGGGCAACAAAATTTTTGCGATAACTTGTACGCATTTTCTCTCGATACTTTTATCCTCGTTTCAAATTGGTCCCACGAAAATAAGGGTGACTGACGCATGGAAATGAATTATTGAAGAATGAATGCACACGATTCGCTTAAGCACCAGGACGAGGGAGATTCTCCAGGAGGAAAAGTGAATAAATCGATAAACTAAAACAAGACTGCAAAGTTCGGTCTTAGGTCATGCAAATGATCGTCGGGAATTCCTGCCGCGTGGCGTTTGACCTTGGCACCTCGAAAGCCGCGGCTGTCTGGTTTACAAGAGATACGAGTTTGTCTTGTACTTGATCAGTTTGCACACGCTGTTGATAGTAAATGCAAACAGTCAACGTGGCTGAGTTCCTTTGTCATTCAACATTGTGACCAAAGAACTGCATCACATCTCCCGATTACTGCATCTTTCCAAACAAATACAAACCGACGCGAATGAAGGAAAAAAAATCCAAACAGCTTGCCAAGCACTTAAATGTACCACGTCGTCGCTTCTAAATTCTCGCTACTTACAAAGTCAGAGACTGCAAATGAATTCTTCAGCCTGAGTTGCTGAGGAGACGCTTTGCTGGAACGGGTAAGTCGGTGGACCGGCGGTGCCAACAAGGCCCTCAGGATGGTGAAGGGCGTCGCCTCAATGGGGTCTTGCATCAGGATAACGAAGGCGATTATCACGCCGGCTATGCATATCCTCATGGCTTATGTTTCTTCGATATAAACACGGTTGATGTTATAGTTTCAAATGCAGTCGCACTTGCAGCTACGATGGGGGAAAGGCTTTTCACTGTAAAAAATTTAACTTTACAATCATCAGTCTCGATCGGTAAAAAATAAACTCATCCTGAATATGTCCAAGGAACATCCAATGTACAACTTCCCTTATCAATTTCAATTATATCCAACACTTGCCGGACTTCACGGCAATAATAATTACACAGCCGCGATCACCGTTAATCACTGATACATATTATTTCTAATCGAATTTTCCTTCCGATGTTCATTCCGCCTACGCTAGTATATAATGACCGATTTATTGAGTCGAAAGAAATATTTTATAATCTAGCGATCTGGCGGGTATATCGTTCGGCATTACTTACAAAGCAAAAAAAAAATATAAATATAAGTGATATACGACGCACTCTGCAAAGCGCACCAGCTTACGCATAAAGCGTTGGCGATTCCAACAAGGCGCTATCTCAATGGCTTCTGCGCCTCCTGAGATCCGATCCCTGCTGTTATACGTCCGTAAAGCACTCTCAGATCTCCCCAAAAACTTGTTGGCTTTATATCCTCATAATTTCTACGTTTGAATTTAACATTCGACAGATTATTTTTTACGAAAAAGTGGCATACCTTGACTGATGCTATCTTCTAATATGCTTGTCTTTCTTCGCCAAACGCGCCAATATTTTGCAGATCTCACGGTCATTCCGGGAGCAACGATCTTCGAATGTGACGATATGTACGAATTCATTATACCGACCCTTGATTTATAAATGAACCTTTACGGGATAAGGAAACAGTAATACGGAAGGATTTTTTTATATAGGGGCTCTGACGAAGTTTATCACGCTAATAAGATTACAGGTAGGTATATCGCCGAAACAATTAACATGAATATTAGTGGACCTAAAAGCATTTCGAATCGTCAGGACGGGTCTCTTATTTCCGATCTTGTACTCGAAGAGCAGTATGATAGAAAATCATCATTACAGCTCAGCGTGGATTATAGGCCTCAACAATGAACATAAGGCAAAGGTGGTCAGTACTTTGCAAACAAAGAGATGTTTCGATTATTGACAAACCTGCATCGAGCGTGAACGACTTTGGTTTCAAATGCTAAGAACTTTGTCTAACTCAGTTCAAATCGTCTTTTCGAAGGCTGCGTAATTCTTACCGTCATTAGAGAATTCTACAATTACATCTCAATTTATATAATAACGAAATAAGAAAACCGTGTACATTTTCAAGGTAAAATAAATCGTAAATTTTGCTGATGATGCGACGGTGAGAATGCATATATATATATATACATATAACTGGATGCTATTTATATAATAAGAGGTAAATAAAAACTGAATAAAATTATATGAAAAGGTGGAATAAGTCTGTCAACTTTATTCGGGATCTATAGCTGGTTGCTATTTATACAGACAAGATCGTCAGCAAATGTCATAAATTGAAAGAAAATGCTTTGCAATCGTACTGATTTTGTAAATACCCGACATTATAAAAATACGGATATTATAATCTTAATTACTCGAGTCTGATCATTGCCGGACGAATTTTGTCGTGGCTTATTTATCATCAATTTATCCAAAATGAATGTCAGCTCAGGTCAAGGATACTACGAAGCCAAATGAACAACGTAAATCGCTTATAGCTCATGAGTCACGTTTATAATTTGATCCTTACAGAATTCCGTCATCCATTTTCCGCATTTTCTGCGTCAGGCCTGATATTACGCATATAACACAACTGAATATCAAGAGAGAACTTTTTTGTTGCTCTGACTTTTCCGCAAATTTGAGTGTTCGAGAACGAAGAACTTACGAATAAAATCGTGATTATATTAGATTGGCTCTACTTTTTATGTTATTGTTGTATTGTAAGGAGGGGGATGGTTTCTAATATAATCATGATTTTATTCGTAAATTCTTCGTTTTCAAACACCAAAATTCATTAAGAAAATCAGGGCAATAAAATTTTTTTTTCTTTATCAAGCTGTGAAGTGTATTTTTGATAAGCTTTAGATATAAAAAAAAATCGTATTTTTCATCTAAATATTGTTATTTTGAGTCATGTATGAAAATGTCAATAAAATAAATAACTGGAGGCAATTTCGAAAAACTACATCTATCCGTTACGTCATCGACGTCAAATCTCACTAAGGCCACTTACATATCAAAGTTAACGATCACAGCTAAATAATATATTTGTCCTTATAATTTCCGTCAAACCTCGAATTTAATTTGCAGATCCAATTTTTACCACAAAAACCTTAACGTTTCACAGCGTGAGCAATAATTCGTATCAAACTCTCGATCAACTTTTTTCTTCCTCCGACGATGCTAAATACGTGTTCAAGGTTAAAATTATGCCCGTACGAGGTGGAATAAAAAAAAACCTAATCACACCATGATATTGTAATATGCGGGTCTTTGTATATCAACTAAGAATTTTCATTAGTTGTTAAATAAAATCTATCGCTCATATGTGCGATCAACCTGGAATAACTTACGAAATATTGAAGGTAAAAAAAAAGGGTTTTATGAGTTTATTTCACCCGTAGAATCTGTTTAAAAAGATTCACAGTGATCGATAAAATTGAGGAAGGAAACGTCTCCGGTTTGACGTGTTTTGACTCATATATATATATGTATATTAACAAGGTCTTGTCTAATTATCCTATGATATGTTAATATGCGGGTCTTTATATATTGACTAATAATTTTTTTTAGTTTCTAAAGAAAATTTATTGCCCGTATCTTTTCATTTGCACAGAAATTGCCTAACGTCTGTATGTGGAAATGAATTTGCGAACAACCTGTATGCTTATTGACATGCATGGTTTGTCTGTGAAAAAATTCTCAAATATATTCTCCAGTTACGTTACATTTCTTTCGAATAACAATTCGATAATTCAAGTAATAAATCTATGCCATTTTCAATTTCAACATTGTATTATTAAACATAATAACAAGAAAAATTAACGATGAACCATATATTTTTTTTTATTAATCCTTATTTGTATACACGTACAAAAATTATCAATACATAAACTTTATAAAAATTATATAATTATGTAGTCTCAATTCTTTGATTTTTTACAGCCTATAAAAGCAGTATGCAGTCTTCGATATGTTTTTGTAACAAACATAAAATAGCAATTTGCAAACTGACTTAGCGTCAGAGTCTTCGACAGCAGCATTAATAAACTCTGGTATACAAGAGCACACGGATGGAGTATTGTACTTCAGATTCAGTCGTTCAGGGAAATACGTACTTTGAGATACGTTTTTACGTGACTTGCAGATCTCTAACGACTTCCTCAATAACACGGTTTTATCGCAATAGTCTGGTAGACTTTTGAAATATAATCTAAATTAAATAGTTCAGGAAGCTTGATTCGACATGAAGGGATGTCGCAAAATTATATCGTCGCCGAATCGCAAAAGACCCATTGTACAAACTGTGTTACGTAGAGTCTTATAATGGATCTGAATAAATAAGAAAAAAACAGCTCTAGACGTAGACGTTCTTCAAATGTAACTCTTATCGAGGTAAACAATCGCCCAAATTTGTTAAAATTTTTCAAACAGTTTTCTCAGTTCGTTTTTTCTTGAATTTCTTCGTCCATTTTAGTTACTTCAAAGTCTCCAATTCCCAACGTTTCACAGCATCCCGTATTAGTGTTATGTCCTTGGCATAAGTACGGCAGCAACCGCCGATATATCGCACCCCAAGATTCAGCCAATCGGCTACAAAATCTGCCAGTGAACCCGGAGTCTCTCCGGGTTGCCACCCTTCACTGACGACGTACCGCTCTCCGCTGTTAGGATAAACGACCAAAGGTAGACTATCCTCTTTTCTATCCTTGTTGATTTCGGCAAGTAACGGAGTAACGCATCGCGGAGCGATGCAATTCACTCCTACAGCGATTATCTGTCCAGGTAAAGCTTTGTCGAAACATCCCACAACGACCTCTTTGAAACTGCTACCGTCAGCCAGACTAATTCCATCCTGACGACAAGAGAACGACAGCCAGGCTTTCATTGCCGGATAGTCTCTTAGCAGGTCGACTAATGCTTCTGCCTCAATTTTATTTGGTATGGTCTCGAAAGCTAGCAGATCTACTCCGCCTTTTACTAGAGCTTCCAAGCGAGGCTTGTGCCAATTTTTAATCACTTCTGCGGTAACGTCAGCATCGTAAGCTCCGGTGTACTCCGAACCATTGTGTAGAGCAGCACCATAGGGCCCAATAGTACCGACGATCAATTTTCGATCATCCTTGGTTTCCGTTGAATGAATTCTGATTGCTTCTTTGGCAATATCTACCGCGCTTTCGATTAGGGCTAAGCTTTGTTCCGCCGTCAGGTTTAGATGCTTCATGAAACCACTGATCGAAGCCTGATAAGTATTTGTCTGAATGATGTCGGCACCGGCTCGTAGAAAATCAAGATGAGTCGCTAGAACTGCAGCTGGATTAGTAGCTAAGAATCTTGCTGTCCACAAGGGGTCACCGTCAACCTTATCGCCAACATGAACCGACAGCTGAGTTGAAAAGCCACCGTCTAGTATTTTCACTTTACCTCTTTCTTTTGGCTTATCGAGAGACATCTTTTCGCCGTTCCCTTTAATAATGTTAACGATGTTAACTGTGAACTTGTTACTATTTTTCTACAGTAAAATATCTTTTGATCGTCAACAGTTTGACCTCTGACGACCTTTATTTGTTTCTCCTTTGACCAGATGTGAAATCCCCTCCTACTGACTTAGCGATAAGATTAATTCCGTGACGTGTTACTGCCACTCTTTGGTTACTACGTCTCTTTTATTAAATCGGAATTTATGCAGAGGTTTGACCAATTGCACGCCTGCAAAAACTGAACCAATACGCTTCTTGCTCCACGAGCATGAATCAACGATTTCGGATTTGGAATCCAACAGAGCTCGGGGTTGCAGTTTTTTTTTTTTTTTTAAATCGCCATGTCACACGCTTCGTCTGTGCTGTTATCACGCTATTCTGCTGTTCATTCAATTTCAGATTTTTTAAGTTTGATGACAGCCTTAGAACATATAGCTAAAAACTCAGCGCTATCTATGAATGCGCATCTATATAATAACACAGTTCACGGTGTGTACCGTCGGTAAGAGTCGACTGATAATATACCGACATCGATAGCATGCAGATAATATTGCTCTCAGATTTTGATAAGCTGTCTCAATTCAATAATTAATACGTTCGTGTATTTTATATCCAGAATAGTTGATCATCATATGATTTTATGTTTTCACTCTCTAGATTTTACTATTGAACCCAGTTTGAGAATCCTACATTTACCGTCAACTCGCAACTAGAATTGACCGCGTGTTGATCCATACGACTCACAAGGAGTCGAAATTTCAAATTTGCGCCTGTGTTGGTACAAACGGTAACCCAACACACCAACAACCGGTCTGTAGCCGCGCCGACTTAGACTTAAGCTGTCAGTTCGCGAATGGCGAGCGAGCGAGAAGTCACGCGGTCGAATTTCGTGTTGTATGTAAAAGTCTCGTTATTCAATGTTTTTTTTAAATAACAAGTGCGGTTATAACAGGTGATATTCGATAATTAGTGTCTGTGGTAAAAACGATTGTGAGATTAGTGAAAAGACGTCGTTACCTCCGGAATAGCCCTAGAATATTAGGGATATATTATACGTATAAAAAGGCGTTTTTAGACAGTTCAGTTTATTTTTTTTATTTGATAATATCAACTATTGGTTCCGCTGCAGATCAATACAGAATTTTTTTTTGTGGCAAACCCTCGTTATAGTAGCTTTTACTTTTTCTGATTCCGATCATTATCGCGATTTGCATGTTATAGGCTTCAGCTTGACTGAATTCGCATTCATTCAGGGATTCGTTTTTCCAATAGAAGTATGTGTCTCGATTCGGCTTATTTGTTATTTAAAAATATACATTATATAGGTTTGAATTTATTTCAATCACGGAGATAAACAATATACGATCGGTATCACGTGAGCAGCGATGCGAAGTTGGCTGCGCCTGGAGTTTTGAATACAACGCTCGGAGAGTTTGGATGTATCGCGATTCGCAACGGCAGTTGATCAACCGAATTATTATGAAAATCATGTCACAATTACGTTAGTTGTCGCGTGATGTTGAGTACATGCTGATCAAAGCACTTGCTTGGAAGTTCTGCGCCCTTCAAGAGATAATTGTGAGTGAAAATATTCTATAATCCGACGTGCAAGTCGGTTGAACAAAAGAAAGTTCCGAAGAAATTGATGTTCTTGTAATCGTGCCGGTATAAACAACAAACAATCGAGACGCCACCATCTTGATAATATACCGAGTATTTCACGGTCGAATCGGTCGAATCTTCACGTGCGTCGATATAATTTATTCAGTGATTTTCAGTGCAGTGGAATTCTACTTTCAATAATAACCACAGAAATATCGAATTTGGTGAGTGATGCTCATAGGAATGTGAAATTTGCTCAGTAATGCCTTCAGGAATACATAATTCAACCAGTGATTGTGATGTGAATTCAATTGAGATGTCGATGCTGACTTGATCAACGTGATACAGCATGAGTGAGTAGCATGGATTCGAAATATTTTAAATTGTTCAATTGCACCTTGAGTTAGACAGTAATACCACCACGAACAAAATGCGAGCGATGAAGAACTTTTTGTTATCATGCTAGTTGATCATGCCAGCGGTCGATACGTAGCGGTCAAACAGATTTCAGTTGTGTCGGCATATCTAGTGGCCTCCTTTAACAACTTTGAGGCAAAAAAATGGCATAAGTTTTGACAGAGTAGATTAGCAATTGGGCTAGCACTTCACGTTATTGATAACAGCTATTCTTGTTATTTTTAGTCATTCGTTTACGCCTTTGTGGCCTGAAGATCCTTGAAAGATAAGAAAATCAATTCGAGATAGGTTTTCGGGAAACTTAAATATGGCAAGTTCCAGGTGCATCTGTACTTTGTAATGCTTCATAATTTTATGATTGAGTCTCCGTCTAAGGGACAAATTCTGTTCGCATAGTCAAAATGGAATTTTACACCTCCATATAACTATAATTACAATACAATTTACAATGTATTTGGAAAGGAGTTAAGGTAATATTTTCAGTCAGGATTGAGAGTTATTAAGTTTAAAGTTGTCTTTATTACGAATATTTTCGAAAACAATCACCTATGATAGAGTACACAGCCACCAACAAGGTGTAGGAAAAAATATTCTGTTGGAAATGTGAAAATTTTCAATTTCTATGTACATAACAATTGATGAATTACGTCATCATAGGATTTATACAGAAACAAATTAAGCTTGTAATTTCTCCTGGAGAAGCTTTTCAAGTTTACACATATCCACGGCAAATTTCCGGATGCCATCGGAGAGTTTATCAGTTGCCATCTGATCCTCGTTTAATAACCATCTAAACTTTGCCTCGTCAAGAGTTATCTTTTCAAGATCTGACTTTTTGGCTGCGGAAACGCTCAAGGCTTGCTTCACCGGTTCGGTACTTTTTTCCAATTCCTCCAAAAGCTTTGGGCTAATTGTCAGGTAGTCACAACCAGCCAATTCTCTGATTTCACCTAGAAGCAAATAGTTTGTTTGAATTAATATTTTGATAATGACTAACCGATAGATCATTCTAAATTAAATATGTAAATGTTTCGCAATATATTTATACTGACCGATGTTTCTGAAAGATGCGCCCATAACAACGGTTTTATATCCATACTTTTTGTAATAGTTGAAGATCTTGGTTACAGAAAGAACTCCGGGGTCTTGCTTGGCTTCGTATGACTTATTGTTAGTATTTGCGATGTACCTAGAGATCAAAAGTTTGAGAGTTTAAGTATGTCTGCTCAAGCAGAATATGATGTAGCAAAATCAAGATTCTCACCAATCGAGAATTCTTCCCACAAACGGAGAGATCAAAGTCACACCGGCTTCGGCACAAGCGATAGCTTGAGCGAATGAGAACAGAAGGGTCAAGTTGCAATGAATTCCATACTTCGTTTCGAGTTCCCTGAATAAAACATAATGCAAAGATTATATTAACAAAATCTGGAACCATTTGATAACATGCAGTCTGCCTATCGTTAAAGTCGGAACTTACTTAGCTGCCTGGATGCCTTCCCATGTAGATGCAAGCTTTATAAGAACACGTTCTTTGCTGATTCCAGCTTCCTCATACAAGGAGATGAGCTTCTTAGCTTTTTCAATGCTAGCTTCCTTGTCAAACGAAAGTCTAGCATCAACTTCAGTAGAAACTCGTCCAGGTACAATTTTCAGAATTGCTTGGCCAAAAAGAACGCATGTCATATCAATAGCCGCCTCCGTTTGTTCAGCCAGTGTGCTAAATGTTATGAATTAATATTGTTGTTAGTTACACCGAATTCTTGCCTATTTTGGTTTAACAATTTAGAAGATAAGCGATCTCACATTATTTCTTATCGATAAACTATACTCCCGGATTCATGAACATTCATGACTAGTTTAACGGGCATAATATAAAACGGCAGGTCATCAAGTTAGGTGATAATAGATCTCACATTATTTCTTGTTGATAAAGTATACTCCCGGATTTAGGAACACCCGTTAAATGTGTAACGAGTGTAATCTATAACGGCCTGTTATAAACTTCTGTTTATATTATTGGTGACTATCAAATTTAACGGATATCTTAATGATATTTTATGGATAAGTATGTACTATTAAAATATCAAGATCCTGAAAGTATCAGACTTCAATCTCGATCGACTTTCCAGAAAAATGAAGGAAATTACAAGTAAAAAATAATTTTTTCCCTAGGATTGACTTCATTGATCTGTATAAAAATTTAATATGTTATTGAGGGAGTCAAGAACCTTCACAGATATGATGGATAGATTTTTAGCTGAATAAATTAATGATTAAAGAAAATTGTCTCTCAAACTTTTGCTTTTAACTGTGATACTTTTGAAGCAAAATTACAGATTACTTACAGATTCCTCGACAACATATTTTAAGTTAATTTTGGAAAAAAACCTACCAACTACTTCCTAATTCTCAAGTTTTTTTCGGTGTTTCTGGCTCAAGAATATGTTCCATTATTAGTAACAACTATTGCACAAGAAATAAAAATGAAAAAATGATTCGTCAGCCAAAAAGTACTATTACAACTTGGATTATGTGTATCTGTTTTGACAAAGTAGCAGAGTCGTGACAGTTTAAGTTGAAGTATTGTCTCGGACTCGTTACATTCATATTTCACAGATACCGTTCGTATTGCTTTCTCAAATAAAGTATATCATTCAATTGTTAATAATCATGAGAAATCTTCAATTATTATTATCATCAAACTGGTTGATTAATTCAGTTTTTCTGATAAAAAAAAAAAGGATTTTATTTTTTCTAACTACGAAATACCGTTACAAAAATTTCTAAAGAACTACAAGTTGTTGAAGAATCCATACCGAGTGTAAAAATAATAATTTCATAATTGTTCTCGAAAAGTATCACAATGAAAAACAACAATTTGAAAGACAATAATTTTTCTCTTATGAAGCTAAAAATCTTATGAGCTAAAAGTCTATCTGTCGTGTCTGTAAAAGCTCTTGGCTCCCTTAATATCATATTAATTTTTAATACAAATTGATATTTAGACAAAAAGATATCAGATATTTAAATAGATAATGAAAAGAAAAATAGGGAATTGTAATGCGTAAATCAATTTTTACTTCGTTTCCTATCTAAGAGAAATAAGAGGTGCATCTATTCGTTCACAACTCACGTTCCAACTTTAGCTCCATATTGAACAGCCTTGTCGATTAGGTGAGAATATTTCTTTTCAGTTGCAGCAGCGAGAATCAAAGACGGGTTTGTTGTAGCGTCGGTAGGTTTAAATTTTTCCATAGCTGGTGAATAAATTTTAAAAATATTAACCAAACGTACCTTACACATTTTTTAACGAGATAAATATAGTGGAATACATATATATAGACAATAACATATAATATTAAAATGCAACAACTATTCTGTAACCATTACTTCATAAAGATAGAACTGCACATGTTGATTCCCAATAGCTTTGTTGAACATATTCAAACAGTTTAAAAGTCTTAGTTCTCTCGAAATTTCAAACTTTAAATAGAAAACGCAACAATTTTCATTTATAATTTGAATTTTAAATATTCGATGTATGTATGTACTATCAACGATAGTTATCGATAGTGTTGCGCTATTCGAACGCGTGTTTTTGCGGTACATGAAAGACCTTTGAATGATTATTGAATGACATTCACGCAATGCTCAATGTCATTTGGTGTAAATTTAATTCATGCAATTTTTTTTTACAAATAAACGATTCCGCGTTACGCTCTAATCCGCACGCATCACGCTGAGTATTTTTTCTAATTCTTTGGGTACAGGTGGTTGCACGTCATACCGATAAGATAACCTGCGAGATTTACGAATTGGAAACAAACGAGTCCGAAGTAATTTACTGTGCTGGAATCCGGCCGCACGAAAGTACCAGAAATTATAAATTGCAAATCATTCCGATGCGTGTGAGATTGAATTCGTGATGTAATGTAACGAAGGAACGATAGATTCGCGTCGCATAAGGTGTAATGTGTAATGTTAAGCGATATGAATCTACTTTACCTTGGAAATCGCCAGTGTCGGCGACAACTGTGGTAAGCGATTTCAGCTGATCCAACGAGCTCGTCATCTTGCTCTTCTTGCACTGCGGCTGTTCGCTCATTCTTCCCCAATTTATTAGTTCCGGCGGTTCCGGCTTACAGAACGATAAGCGAAAGACGTACGAGGGGAAAATAAAAATGCAAGTCCTGTAGAAGCCGACGATACTGACGGCGTTGACGAATTGCAATCACTGAAAGACCACTTGTTGACGAGTTTGCCAACCTCTAAAAATCAAATCTTCGCATCTCTACGATCATACTTGTGCTTATCATGCGGATTCGGAAACTAATTTCTTTATCAAGTATTGTAGATTTTTTTACTCACATTCAGAGATTCTGTGTCTGACGGTTATAGAACGCCGTGATTTTTTTGTATTAATATTATTTTCACCGCAAGCTGTTTCACCCTGAATAGTTGACTAGCCTGCCGGATTTTTTGATTTCCACAATTTCATTGGCCGAAAACGTCGTGTTACGACATATATCGGCAAGTAATAGGTGTATTCTCTTGACTTCTTGATTACGTTCACATTGAGCAGAATTACTTGCTTCTCTTTTCAATGCCAGGAATTAAAAGGAGAAACGAGCAATCGGTGGTCGATCTAATCAGTGGCGTAGAGTCAAGTGAATAAATCCATTGCAATTTCATTTTTACACCGTGCATTTGAAAGTGATATTAGGCTTGACGCAATTTACATGCATTTACATTCATTATTGATTATTGAGAGTCCGAGTAGAAACAGTATCATTTATAGAAAGAGTAACGTATCTCACACAAAATTGATACATTAAAATTATTTAGTTGAAGTAAAACCAAATAAAAATCATGTTTATTAATCCAGCTTAATAATCGAATTAAGTACAACAAAACGTTACAATACTTCTACTAAATATATTATAATCCAGCACTTCAAAATGATTGAGTGATTATTTTTTAAAAGCTATTTATAATTGCATTAGGAGTTCATTTTATGTATAAAAATATAGGTTCATATACAGCCCTTGATTAAAAACATCTTATATATTAATAACATAATACGGGTATACATATAAGTATAATGATACGTTTTTCCAAGTATTTAAACGACTTGAAATTACCATCAAAAGTATGAATGAATTGTCTTTAATTACCATGAGGCTGAAGTTGGTAAAGTTAATGTAACGAAACGTTGAAATAAAGATCACTGCATTACAACTTTAGAATAACCTTGAAAAAGTTGAATTGACAAAAGATTAGCTTTTTTTATGTTCTATGGCAGTGAATAAATTTTAAATAATCCTCACATTGTGAAATAACGAGTTTTTCTGAAAATGCATCGTTACAATAATGTTACGAACTTCGATCTCATGGCTTCACTGGAATTTGCAACTTCTATAATCAACATCATATAATTATAATACTAGAATCATATTGGGTACAAAGAGAAAGGAACAAAAACACACATATCTGTAGATATATATATGTGTGCAAATGAGCAGGGGTTTTAACTATAACGTTTTCCTGTCACTTTAGCATCAACAATTATTTTTTGTTTCGTCAAATTTAATAATCACTAAGTATATTGACAACAGTCAAGAAACAAGAACAGTGATATAAATAATAAATGAGAATTTCGTATTTGTACTAAGTACAGATGTCAGATCAGCTCGTTCCTCACTAATATATTGAGTATTCACATAAGAAAAGTTTATCGAAGCTTTCATATTTATTTCTTGATCTTCTAATCAACTCGAAATAGAAACGTATTTCAGACACTGCTGGAAGATATGGTGAACTTGCGAGAAATGAAATTTGATATGCGTTTCGATTCACTCTATAAAAGTATCTACAAAACGATGTGGATAATCACAAGGTCTTAATCTAGTTTTCAATTGATACTGAAAATTATCCCACTGCGTGAATCTCTAACATTTTTCAATTCACAAGGAATGTAACTTAATACAACATCCAACTAAGTTTATAGAATATTATACATTATCAATACTGTAAGTTTCTCTTTTTATTCTCTCATAAGACGAAACTCGCGAAGGCTCTTCCATAATCATAACGTACGAAGAAATCATAAGAAAACTGGAGTCAGAAATGGAATTTTAATTTTTCTTGGAAAAAAAACAAGTTGGCTTTGCTATCAGCGTTAACGTAGAGAGTTGTTGGAATACAGAGATCGAGTTGTTTCTGATTCAGTCAAATGATATAAGTTTTCTTTATGGTACGATACCTTTATTACCATCAATATCATAGCAGTAACGTATCATAATCCAATATTTATACTTTTCGTAAAATGGATATACCTCAAATGTTGAGCCAATATTTGAGATGAATGCAAAATTGAGGTCATTTTTTATCCCCAAGAATATGAATTCGACTAATTCAAGGAGTCTGATAAAGTTGAGAAATGTTTCATATTCGAATCATGCTTTTAATTCCATACAGGAAATTCGGCAACGCAGAGAATATTACTTGAATAAGTTTCACACAACTCTGCCAATCCGTATCAAAGATTTTAATTTATTAATTCCTAAATTGAAATAGTCCCTAATAACTTCGATTTCACACTTTATCAACAAGTGAATGTGTATCAGAAATAACGGTCTTCCTTGGTTGATGACTGTACATAAAAATCGAACAAATAACCAGAGCTGCTCCAGTACTGAACTGGAAAGTTAAATGGAATGCGAACAAGTATATGGAAGCTATGCAAGATATAACAATGGCTAACGACGTAGCAAAACCCTTCAAGATGTTATCGGCATGTTTAACAACCATAGCCACAATAAGCCCACCACCGGCTTGAAGTAGGACTAAATAATTAACAAACCAGTCGTAACCGAAAAAGAATCCTTGCCGGCGAATAACTGCTCCGTCGTATAAAAAACAAGTGAACAACCCAAACGGTAGCGAAAGCAAACTAAGTTGAACGTTTCGCATCCATACAGAAATATCAGATCCTTTAAGAATTTTTTCAAAGTAAATTCCTGCAAATCCTGATAGGAAACAAGCGCTCAGTGCAGCCGAAAATCCAACCAACTGATTTTGTTCCATTCCCGATGGTACTGAGCTTGGACTACTTTGAGCTAGTTGAACCAAGACAACACCTGCCAAGAGTAGAACCAGGGCACCCCACTGAATGGTGCGTAAAGTTCTACGAAGTATCAATACGGCAAAGAAAGCCGTCGTCAAGATCTTCAGCTGATATGTTACCTGAAATTGGGAAGAAGTATTATTCCGTGCTTAGAAAAGTCTTTGAAACGAAACTCAAACTTTCTAAAAGATTTTTTTTTTAACTTACCTGATATGTCGCCGCATCCAAATGGGAGGCAGACACGTACAACAAATTATTTTGTATGATGTAGACCAGAGATGGTACGCAGACTTTCAAAGTGTCCATAGGCTGTTTGAGCACGATCTTGTCAATGGTGTGTAGAAATTTTCTTACACTTCCTTCTTCCACGTAGACCAATACTAGACACGTCGCCAGCTTCACCACTTCCGCCATAACCACAGCTGCGTCAGAAAATTAGCATTCAGGTATATTACAGATCGTTGATAGGTACGAGAAGTATCGCTCACCGGACAAAAAGCATCCATTGACTAGATGAAAATTGTATTACGGAAATTGCAAGGGGAATGAAAGCCTCATGTAAATATCAAAAAAATCCCAACTTATTATCAAACTATTCAATTACCTGTTGACGATAAAAACATGTCTCCAGATCTGGTTCGCGCGTAACGCATGCTGAGTCCGAGGACAGCATTTTGAAGAGTTAGTGTAACTAAACTGATGTACTTCAGGAGCTGTGGATTTACTAAAATCATAAACAGACTGCTATTATATCGTTGGAAATTATTGAGTTATAGGAATTGCTAGAAAAGTATTCTGCAAGTTGGCAAAAATGATTTATCAGTACTTCAATTGTCCGAAAGAATCTGAAATTTGAACTTACTTTTACTGCAACAAACAGTATTCAGCCGAGTTCTTTCATCGATTCAAAATAAAAAGTGTGCATATTTATAATACGGTTGATTAATACAAATCAATTTATAAACATTGGACTTACAGTATTTCTTAAAAAATTTCTGAAGCATAAAAGTTTCATTTGTATGGTGTTATACCATAGCATTGATATCTTTCCACACAGGATAGTCAACATTTTTTATTTCCAAGTTAATTATTCATGTATTAGATAAGTCAACCGTGATAAGATAACAATCTGAAACAGGATGTTCTATCGGCTAGATTCAAACATTCATTCGGTAATTTGGGCACGAAGGACTCTCGTGTGACAAAGAAACATTTCATTACAAGTAAAATTATGAATGAGTATAAAAAATTGTTGATAATGAACTAATGAAAAACGGGAATATTTTTAAACATGAGTATTATAAAGATTAAAATTTAGTGAATTACCATGGAGAGTGAAATAATTACTTTTCATACCTGATTGTTTATTAGACATTTTAACGTCGTGTAGGCAGATTTCAATAATTGCAGATTACAGCGAAAATAAAATCCAACAATCTCTCATCGCACTTATCTGAAAATGAAATGGATAAAATTACAACGATCCATCATCTGGTATTAGGAAACAGAGAGTTCAAGACATTAGGGGAAGGAATTTAATCACACTAAACTTATCAGGAATAACTGTTTCTAACATTCCAACAGTACGTTTGGCTGCTTTCAGAAACCCTGAGTCAATGATCAGATCAGAGTTAACCTCAGCTCGATTATTTCCTTTTATAAATATCTCCGGCTGTTTTTCCACCGTCGAAAACGAGAAATTCATTCTATCAATCGTTTATCGATCACGGACAGGCGATAATTGATAAAGAAAAAAAAATAATAATTCCAATACGTTGCAATTTCAATATTTTTCTCATGCACTTTATTCTGCAGCATACGTATGCACAACACGTTTTCTGTTTGTATACCTGCTATGCAGCTGTCAACGCTTTATCAGTTATCACCTTCACTTTATTTAAACTCATGTACTCGTACGTACATTGTATATAGGTGTATACAGTATGAAAGGTTGAATCGGTAGTAATGTGCAAATATAACTTGTCTCGTATTTAATTATTATGTTAGTTACGTATTTACCTTTGCTGAATATTCAGCCGAAGCTGATATGCGTCTACAATGCGACTCTACACGTTGACAGTTCGGTAAACCATCTGCTGCGTGCTTGTTCTGACAAATTGATTCTGACTGCTGCTGCTTGAAGCTGAAAGCGTGGGCTGAAAGTGATTTCACAAACGATAACCGCGGTTCGAGCATTGAAATTATTCTTTACGAGCTTGCGGCAATAAACTCGTGATACGCGATATCACGTGCGAAATAATGGTTGGTAAACTAATTACAACGAAAGAGACCGACGTGGCTTAGCTGTTTCGATTCCCACGCAACGGCGGATTGTTAACTGGATTTTGAAATTTTCGAAATCGAATTTAGAACGCATAATATTGTGCAGCTATTTATGACGGGATTTTAATTCTCGTTACTTACCGTCGGAACGGATTCCGTCTTGCTTGGCACGTTGTGAAACGTGGCTCGATGAACAGCTTTCGAATTTAGCGTCGCGCACATCGTGAGCATCAATATTATACATAAACGATTATAGAAGTTTCTAATTATGGATGCATGTATGTACAACTGTTTTCAATGTTAGCATTGACAAGTTTCGAATGATTACGCAACTAACACTCGGTCGTGTCGGGAATTTGAATAGAAATAATGACGTTCGTTGTCGTATGAATGCGTTATTACTGTAAGTAGTCAGTAAACCGACGACGGCGACGAGTCTTATCGTCGACGCTTTTACCCACTTATTGAAATTTTTACAGTCATTTACGCTCACAGTTTACCGCTCAGTTTTACACTGACACTTCACTGCACCTATCTAAGCAAATGAGATAAAAAACAATGACTCTTTATTCGAAATAGAAGTAGAATATCCTCTGGATTCTAAAAGCTAACCTATAACCCAGGAACTGATGTAAATATATTAGTTTTCGTCAAGTGTTTGTCAAAGGAATAACTCTATCCAAGATGCCTTCGCATAATATGAATACCGTTTTAATATATCTTGAGAAATATAAAAAATGGGTTACGTCAAATCCTCAACTAGCCGGGGACATCGAAAGTACGGTCAAATGGCTGTCGTATTTTACTGCTGGTTTGTATTTATTCTACTCGATCTGTTACTTGATGCGCACATTGTTCAACCGTACTTAAATTGGTGTACAAATTTTTTAACGCAGGACGGATAAACAATTCAACGCTAATGTCGGAGCTCGTCTATTCCATGTCCAACTTACTTGTACTGTTCAACGATAGACTTATAAACGCCAATACTCAGGTAGAGACAAAATTGCCAAAGTATCACTCCGAGATAAGAATTTGGTTGACTGTCTTGGAATATTCAGAAGTTCTTTTGGAAATTTCGGCAAGTAAACTGTGGGGAGAGACTGGAAAGTGGCTCATCATTGTCATTCTTCAAGCTTTTAAGTAAATACATCTTTTTTCATTTACTTGAATAATTTCGACGAAGAAGAAACTCTTTGCTACAGTTATGTAAATTGTTTTTTACCGCAGATCGGTAATGCGGCTTTTGTTGGTTCATCGTTATAAAGAAAGAGTGACGCAAAGTCCTCCGATTTCACCAATGAAACGCGATAAAATATCAGATAAAGTCGAAACAATTGAAAAGGATGGTTTTGCCCTAAAAAGATCTAAGAAAGTCGTTCGAAAGGTCGACGCAGGTGGATGTTCTCAGTTTAGATCATGGGCACCTATTCCTCCATTAGGAATCGACGACCAACAAACTACCATTGATCTTACACCGACTAAAAAAATAATTCTTGCAGAGGTTTGTGCTGGCTAAAAAACTTTAATTTTATAAACTCCAGCTCACTGCAAGCATTAATTATATCAAATCATGGTATTGTTTACATTTTCAGACTTTGTACATTATAAAACCGTTGTTGCACCTTGGATGCATATCCGTAAGTGGACAGAAGCAATGGAAATCCTGGTTTTTATCTCTGATTATTGACCTTGCTAGGTGAGCCGATGAGCTGACATATATCTGTAAATCATTTTAATAGCCGACTAATAATTTTCATAAAACATCAACTCTCATTTTCCAGTTTGAAATTATACAGCAATGAGACAAAAGCAGTAACCCTGCGAAAGGAGGAGTTCGAGGAAATCTCTCGCAGACGAGTTGCACTGCTCTTGTACATTCTTCGTTCACCATTTTATGATAATTACAGCCGTGTAAAGATTTACGCACTGCTTAAAATGCTATCGAGGAACGTTCCGTTAGCCAGAATGGTAACGGAACCAATTATTAAATATCTGCCACACTGGCAAAGCACATATTTTTATATGTGGTCATCTTGAAGTGCAATACTTGAAAAATACGTTGGCCAGGTAATATATTATATTTTTACCGATTCTAAGTCGAGCTTATCGGTGTTGGGTGGAATACAAAAAACGTTTGTTCAACTTATGTGGGGTCTATTTATATTCAGGCATTTTTGAAATAATTATTACCAACGTTGGGGGGCGGGAAGGAGGAGATTCGCGATTCATTATGGGGTATGATATTCTATGAAATAAACTTTTTTTTCCTTTATTATATGCTCTGATCTCACATTTAAAGCTTAAATGAGATGTACAAATCTGTGAAAAGATTGCAATTTAAGTTATAAGTAAATGTCTATTAATATAAGTTATCGCATCAGCATGATCGACATTCCAAGTAAAGACGAGCATAGTCATGTCAGTATGAAGAATTCAATAATTCTTCATAATCACACAATTTAAGTTGGAAATAATATTTCATATCTCAGGGAGCAATGAATCACAAGCCTAGTGATAACGTTAATGTATTAACAATAGGCAGATAACTACTGGAAACATGATTCACTGATCCATGTAAGATTTATAAGCTTCTAAAGTATCGAAACGTTAAGAAATCGTTATTATTCTTTAATTGATTAATTTAATCAACATTATTTACAAATATTAATATTTATATTTATGCATGTCATTTTTAGTAAAATGATTTATAAAATCGAGGTGAAACGTATTTGAACTAAAGAAGTATGTAATTCAGGACCATGGTAATTACACCACGTTAAACTTTTTTCTGAAAATTTAAAATATGAATTTTAAAGCAGCTACGTATGTAACAAAGACAAGAGTGAAATTAATAATCGTTATCATTATTTATAAATATATTACAATTAAAATGGAATACAACCTCCGCGGAAAATACAGATATGGCAATTTGAATATGACAATGGCTTTTTTTTACAATTATTCGCACATTTGTAATAGAGAATTTATTGTCACATCCTTCTTTCCCTGATTCGCATCGTACACGGATTTAATGACCTCACTATCAACGTTTGGAAACATCTCTGCGATCTGTAAATAGAAATTTAATACAGTTAGCACTACACTTCCCCAGACAATCTTCAATGACACTCAAAAAACCAATATTACCTGTCTCAATTCAATTTCTGCGTTTGCCCTCTGACTTGGATTAACAGCTGGAACAGCAGCGACGGCAGGTGGAGCCGTATATACGTTGACCGGTGCATATTGCGTCATACCACATAAATTAGTCGAAGGAACCATCATTACCGGCGTTTGACCAATGTACGGGTTACCAGGAGTTGGCTTAATATGAAATTCATGAAAAAATTAAATATCGATCATCAATCGTAAGAAAAGAAAGGTGTCAACCGTTACTGATGAATCAACAAAGTAACGCAAAGTTCTAAAAGAAAAGTTCAGTCATTTCAAATTACCGCATAACTGAAAACCATGTTAATCATGCCTTCCTGATTATCCCCTTGTTTGCCACTAAGCGGATACCAGTCCTCGTGAGTCTCTCCTCCCAATATTACTTGGGGTGGTATTTCTATATGACCCCAAGCGATAAGTTCATCCATCATAAACGAACACTCGTCATAAATTTCAACGTATATTTGCGTTACCCCAGGTGGAAGGTAGCTGAAACGAGTAATAATAAAAATAACAATCATAATACCAAACAGAGTTTGATGAAAAAGGAGCAAAAAAATTATAACTTTATATTTGTACGACGGATTTAAAAAATCCCTCAAAAATGTCTAGCCTCATCTGCGAGGTTTGAAAAATAAAAAAAGAAAAGTAAAACTGCCCAAGTTTGTTACCATTGCAAAACTTTATTCCAGTGCGGGTTTTTTCCTCCGTTTGGATCCGTATGTGTTTCGTAAATGGAATGACCGACTCGCAATCTGACGTAAGGGTCCATTCTGGTCATGCCGTAGTTCTTAACCAATTTTGCCTGTAATTTGAAATGGTTTGTTATAATTGTTGTTGTTGTTGGTATTATGATTATCGACTAATCGGTTGCTTTCTAGTATTATTGATGATTTGAGGTTTTCTAATGCCTGTAATTTTTCAAAACGCCGACCTGAGTAATCGTCACGCTCAATCTTCCCATGCGAGCCGCCACTACGGGCGGTGCACTTTGGAGATGGTGCTGTAGCGCCAAAGCGGCTTGTTGATCGGCAGCCTCTTGTTGTTGTCGTGGGCTTTCTTCGACCCTGAGAAAGCCATGTGGAAGCGGTCCAAGAAATGCCTGTAAACAAAGCCGTTTGCCTTACTGCGACGGATCGGATTCCTTGAGAAAGTAACGCTTTTAGAGTAACCTCCGACGGTATTCAAAGCGACGCCGCATACGGTGAAGAAATACTCGTTGGATTTGCGACTTACTCTTTTCTTCCAATCGTCGTATAATTCGTCACGCCCAACACTTGCCATTCTGATATTATTATTTCCTCACAACTTATTATCCTTCTATACACGGGCGATACGGGGTGTAAAAATTGAATGAAACCTTAAATATTCGGCACGAACTGCTTTGTCAGCACGCTTGGTATTTGTGCTACCCGATGACGTAGTAAATATCGTGTACAAGTATATACAGTACGATCAGCTGACATTAGCACTTCAAGCCCTGTGAGGCACTGTCACTCGACAGGTTAGGACATGTAAAAAACGAAGTTGAAAGTCACGTGACGAGACTTATAAGAGCGTGATGCCGACGCGTAATTTTGTATCGTTCAGGTCGTTGGTCTTGACGTCTCTGTTCATTGTCAAGCACTCCGCAAAATATCACGTATCGTATTCTTACACGCACGCATTCATCCGTACGTGGATGTGTGAGTTCAATTCTTGGAATTGAAGGGGGTTTAACAACAGGCCTTGCTTAGTTTGTCGCTTAGAATTAGAGAAATCCCCTCAAGAATACAAGGCAGTGAAGGAGACTTTAGCCCCTCCCTTCAATCTTGTACAATGATTATGTTTTCTTTATGCACGTTATTACCTTAACGTTAGTACTCACCGATATGATTGAAATTCCGGTCGGTGACCGACTAAATGATAACACGGGTTAATTTTAATTTGAAATTTGTTTTTTAAACACAGATTTTGATTTTGAACACCTATTGCAGTTGTTGTTATGTTAGAAATTTTTATGTCTATTACGAGAGATATGAAAGATAAATTTAAAGGAACGTCTTGAGAATACATCAATTTTACAGTTCTGACATCTTCTTTGATAAATTTTTTGTTCATTTAAATTTATCAAATATTATCCATGATAGAGTATAGTTATAGGAATGTTCCAGAACTTTTGCAATCGTGATTAAAATTTGATACTCGATCTGTACTTTGTATATTTTTTATTAATCTTTTTTTTACAAAGACACAGTCTGTTGAATCTTATGTAACATGTGAAATACCTTTATTCATATACATACATACATAGGTATATAGGTATATACATATATGTATGTATAATCTAACATATATAAGGCACAATATATCTATATACATAGATTATTCAGTTCAAATACATTAAAATGTACATAAAATATCATTTGCAAATATTAGTATCAAAAAGTTTACTCGATATAACAATATTAAAAAGCACAATCTAGTACTATAAGGTTTGCTGTTTGGAAAATTTTTCAATTGGGTTTAATGGCTCTATAATTAAAGCATTTGATCCACTTTGGCAGATCTTATAAATCTTAAAATGATTAGTACAAAAATACATATATGGATACGTTAATAATGAAATTATTTACGAGCTCCAGTCAAAGGTAAAGTTTTCACATGTGTACGAAAAAAATGTTCATGCTAACGGATGCAGTTGTAAGTATATGTATAAAAAATTCCGTAGATCAGACAATGTGTAAAGTATTACTTTGATTTTTAAAAGTTGGTCTTTCTGCACTAGCTCGCTAATCTCTTACATGTTATCAATAGATAAGTATTTTTCGACCTCATCTCCCAAGTAATTAACAAATTATTTCTAGATATTATTAATACCGTTATAGCTGTTGCATTCTTATTCGACTGTAACTAATCCGATATTAATCTTTTAACTTTCTTCAATTTCTCGTAATGCTTATTATTATTAAATACGACGGACAGTGATCGCTGCGAATAAGGAATAGTATTCACTTTCCAAATACCGTGATATATCTTAATTAAATCAATCGATATTATGGTACTTTGGCTGTGCACAATTTGTTTTGATAACGCTCTCAAATCTCGATAGTTGCATCTCGATAGTTGCATATGGCATGTTGATGGGTAATCTTATTTACAAATATATCAATACACGCGTATAAGGTATGTGAGTATACTGAGCGTATTTATGTAACTTTAAGCATGAAAAATATTTACATATGTCATAATAATCTAATAGCTATAGTATATAAAGGCTCTTTGATAGACAATTAATGCTAATGTGATGTACATACGTTTGAATATGTATATCACTTGAACAGGTTTCGATGTCACTGTAGATTTTCTTTAGTTTCATCACGTGTTAGTATAAAAAAAAGGTCCGCGACTTACAACATGAAGTTACATACATACATACATGCCTGTGGTTGTATGAAGCAATATTTACAAATATTTCGTCGTTTATATTATCTTAATAGTTTTGAATATTGAACTTAAATAGTGTCATTGGAATGTAAAAGTCCGGTTGTTCTTTCGGATTGTTGAATGCAATTCAAACTGTGGCGGATCCATTCTTCTATAAATTTTTATCAGTACCTCACTAAGTGAAATATGGATTCAATTTTGCAACATTAGTGATTCCAAATTTCGAATGAGTATCGTGTCTTTTACGGCGTTAAAAACAACTTTGATATTTTCTGTATCCACTGCTGTAGTGAAGTGATGAAAAATAGGCTTCTTTGGGTCCCGTTTGACAGAGGTGAACATGTCTAGTATGAAATTTTGAACATCGTGAATGGAATGTGGGTCACCCTTAAAACTTGGAAAATACTGCCGCAGATCCGTATCGTTGGACTTGACTTTTTTAGCAAGTAAATCTGTTTTGTTCAAAAACAGAATAATTGAAACCTCGCCAAAAATTACGTTGTTGACTATCGTGTCAAATATATTCTTTGATTCTTCCAGTCTGTTGGTTCGTCTGTAAAAATTAAAAAGTCAAGCATACATTATCATCAAAAATCAGAAATTGACGCTGAACTTCATGTCGCATTTTTACCAGACATTGTGCTCGACCGAAATTTATTGAACTGAAATCGTCCTTGCTCACCTGTCTTCCAATAAAACTTGATCAAACTCTGAGGAAGATACTAGAAAAAGTATAGATGTGACACACTGGAAACACTGGTACCATTTCTGCCTCTGAGATCTCTGTCCGCCGACATCGACAAATAGAAACGGAATATTGTTGATCTGAATTAAAAATTCAGAAATTCCTTTGGTCGCTTTTCGGCAATGCAAAATGTCCTGGTGCGTGGGCATATAATCCTATAATTAAAATAATATTTCTTGTAATCACTCTGGGTGAAAAATTGAATTTCAATTGTAAGTATAATTGTAGACTTACCATTCGTGCAATTCTATCCAAACTGTCCAGGAAATATTGAACCGAGTCACTCTGAAAATAAAAGATATTATTTACTAACTGTCGAGTTGAAACTTGTTGTTGTTATAATCAGATTTCAACATATAGGCATGATTCTTTCATTTAGATGTGTTTAAGTTCAATTTGAAATTAATGATCCTTACCAATTGAAATTCTCGTCGCCTATCAAATGCTTTCCTTATCGCAGCGTCGCTCCATAAACTTCGAAGATTCGGTACGTAGCGAAGAAACAATCTCGTGTCGAATATGATTGTGTTTTCGATTTTGAGTAGCTGGTAACCGACGTCGTCGTTCTTAGGATCTTGCCAAGGAATTTGGAGCTTATCTCTGGCGTCGACGAGTACTTTCATACCTTTGATAATATTTTGGTAAATGATGTGGCGATATTCCTTGATCACCTCCGGTTCAAATTTAACTCCATGAATGATTCTCATTTGCTTGAGAAACGTAGACTTTCCACTCTCTCCGGCACCGAGTAAGAGCAATTTCACTTGACGACGAAGAAGCTGCCGATCCTTCTCGAGCATCCGGTCGATCTCTTGACTCTTGTATCGCTGTTCTATTTCTTCGGGACTAAATTTAAAGCGAAGACAACAACCCGACGACCAGGTCACACCTCCAGCCATGTTGTGAATTTCAACTTCTCCTTATCCAAAAGCGAAGTGAAAAAAATCAGGTAACACTTGCACATAACCTAACCTCTACGCTCAAAGTCAGGGCAAGCATCCAAGTTTACATCGAAATTACGCCGACGGACTTTAGAGGCAGGCTTAATGCGAACGTTTAAGACAAAAGAATATCGTTAAGACTTTCCGAGAGTACGCGCTCGGAATATTGATTCTTTACAGTCACAGCTTACTCTTTGTAATTGAAACATGGTTAAATAGTCAATTGTGATTAACGTCATTATACCGAACCGTAGAGGTATTCATTCTTTGAACGTCGCGATTGGTTTCTATTAATTGAGTATTGCAGCTCGGTTGTTGATTGTTATCACACGATATAGCTGCCCCCGAAGTAGATAGCGTGATAAAAAACAAAAAACACACACAAAAAAAAAAAAAAAAAAAAAAAAGAACCTCGTATTCACGTACGCAATTAAACGATACTCAGGTACAAATTGGAAATTTCCATATTGCGAGCTGCGGGAAACTTGACACTATTTTTCCTGGCCAACATTCTTAGGTCACGTACACATTCTCTACTCAGCGCTCAGTCACATGTCACACCAATTCTCTGTTAAATCATTATAGTACCGCTTTATAAAACTCGGGCTCGAGGTATAGATACGTTTGTGAGCAACGAACTGTAGGTAGGATAAACCGGTCGTCGGTGTGTTGTGTAAATATACAATACTGGGTATGAACACACCCTTGACGTAGCTATGTAAAACACATGCGCAATCGAGAATGATGCCTGTTCGATCGGTAAGGTAGGGAATCGCAGTTATCGGTCGGGCACGTACGCCTTGCTGCATGTAATGCATGTAATATAGAATTTTTAGCAAAATGAAAAATAATGTCCAACGAGATCGGAAGGGTGCTTCTGATGACGCGTGGAGAAACCAAATTTCAATGACGCTGAAAATTTTCGATGACGATGAGAAAAAGTAAAGACAATGAATCTTGCGAGTTGAGCCTAGCCTGCATATGATTGAGGTCTCGCTCGAGTTTGAGACCAATCAGGCACCGTCGGGTTTACCCCTCCATGCGTTGCGATCGAACGAACCTTGACGTTCGTTATAAACGCAGCAGCGCGAGTTTGCCGAAACGAAAACAAATACATACAGCTTTACAACACGCCAGTGCCTGCATAGCCAGTTGTCTCCTGCAGCAGACGATGGCCGTTTGACGTTTATATTGACATAAAGAGGGAATCCCATGTGAAGATTGATTAAAAAAATACCTAAGGATTTATGGAATAACAAAAGGAAAGGGATCGCTGCAAAATGACATCGACCGCACAAGTGGTGAGCGTTTCGTTTTTTATTTTATTTTTATTTTTATTTATTTTGTATTTTTTTTCATAACTATTTTTACCCTAATGACATCTATATTCCTTTTTAACGTAAACATTTGACGGTTTTTTAATTTAGCGCTTTTAACTCTACGCGAGATTTGTATTAAAATTTATTATTTACTTCGATCATTGAATTGAAACTTTCGTGAACGGATTGAAATTCGAACGCAGTGAATTTTTGTTAAAATTACTTTTTTTATTCTAATATCGAAGTATCATCTATTCGGTTGTGAATCACGCATTCAAGTATCGAATTCGTAAATATTTTAATGAGTTAATTATTCTGAATTATACATGTATTGTGTGTACCTGGTGTTATATTGCACGCTTATCTCTTGCACTGCAAGAACAAAGAAGTTAATACTTCAGGTATATACGCACGCGTTTCTAATTGGCGCAGAATATACGACGCGTTTTGCAGGACATCCAGATTAAAAAATAATTACATATTACGTTTGACGCGCTTAGATTTACCTTAAAATATATTTCATTTTCTGTCTACTCCGACAATTATTTTATATTAAATCAAGAGAGTATAACGCTGGTATAGATTTTTTATTAGATATTTTATACTTGATAATTGTTTTATATTATATACCGATAGAGTATAACGTGTTTTATGTATATGTATATGTATATGTATATGTATATGTATATATATATATATATATTGCTGTTCGATGGCTTCACCAAAAGTTCCGCATTGTGTACATACGTATATCTATATGTATAGATGTACACAATCTTGTTTTTACTTTATTCGAGAATATGAGATAATAACAGGTGAACGATGTGATAACATATTTTATAATGGTAATGATAACTTCGCGAGTGCAGTAAATATTCAGAGTAACTGCGTACAAGAATTAATTTTCTTTGTTCAAAAATTTCATGTATCATCTGCGTATCCGTTTATGTATACAATATATAGCATTATGTATACTTATATATCCAAAAATAACATTGGCGCCCGTATTGGCACGTGTAGAAAGTATTCCTTGAAGTTTTTCAGTCTTTTTTTCCAGCATTACATTTGCCGAAATAATACACTAATTCTGCCTATATATCCTGTCATTGGAGTCACCTCACGTAATTAATTTATTCGTTAAGATCTGAATTAGACAATTGATACACCGATTTTAATGTTTAGTTACTGCCCACAATGTATGCAATAACTAATTATACAATATCTATTCATAAACTTATAACATTTACATGCGAAAATCCACGTCAATTAATCGCACGTATCGTATGCATGCGATGACTGATTTGTTTACCAAAGTAATTGACGTAAAAGGTTGTGAAATTTTATGCGGTTGTTATATGGATTGAAAAAAAATTCCATCTCTTGCATAATATCTCTTGCACATCTTTGACTTTGTAACGTTTATTTGTTTCAATTTCAACAATTTATTGCACAATATAAAATCTTATTGCACAATATAAAATTTATTAGAGATCAGACTGCAGATCAGGTGCTAGGTAATCAAAAGATAATTAGCGTATTGGATAAGATTTCTAACGTAGATTATTCATTTCACAATCAATTGGCACAATTGATGTATAAAAACAGCATAAACGAGATAATCATAGATCTGCTCCTTAATTACAAATTTGAAATCGTATCAAGCACAGTATAAATAAGACAAATACATAAATTCTTAAGTATGAGGTGAAAGCAATATTTCCGACAGGCAAAATTGCTTGCAATAATTACAAAAAACAAAGGGTACAGCATATAGTACAGATATATTGAACAGGGTGATATTGATACATTCGGCGAAATGGATGTTGCAAGATGTATAATTCAGCTCGTAATATGTTCGTCAAATTAATTGAAGCTCGAGACGAAGATCGTTGATTATAGCGTGATAAATTGATCATATGAAGAAAATAGCGTAGTCGAGAAATCCGAGCAGAACAAGACGCTGGTGATAACGAGATATAAGAAGATGAGTATTTAAGAACAATCAATGAAGAGAGGATGTAGAGTTAACTCACCCCTTGCGGGCGAGATGAAGTATCTGTAGCAGTAATAATTTGCGTTATGTGTGAATTGGAGGAATATAAAGAGCCTGCGCGTGGCTGAGCGGCACCAAAAAGGTCTTTTTTTTTTTGGCGGGATTTTCTTAGGCCCGAAAAAAATATCCAAGTCGAGCAAACTTTTTAAAATATTTTTATGCATGATTGAACATTATAGAAAAAAAAAAATTTTACAGAAAAATATTCCTCGTAATTGACGTCATCTATCGACGGGAAAGATGGAGCTCGTGATATTTTTTTTTAACAAAAAAAAACCACAGAAAATTTTTATTTACATACATTTTTCTTCTGGGTGAACTAAGGAAAACCCCCAAACAAATTGTGAAATTAAAATTTTTCTCAAGTTCGAAACAAATTTGTTGTTTGCAAAGCAATAAAAATGGTTTCAATTTGTTAAAAAAGTCTTTTAGAAATTTTTTTTCACGGAGCTTTTTAATTCGTCCAGAAAGAGAATACAAAATTGAAGCTAACAAGATTTGGTTCTTTCGATTGGTCGTCTAGTTTGCTTGCAATTACGTCCGCCAATTTAGAAAAATTGTAAAAGCGAAAATTCGAGAAAACGCGCTTCAAGGCTTACCATCAGAAAAAAAACTTAATTTTCGATCACTTGTAGTAACAATACGCTGATCAGCTATTCCTGCTTCATAAAGCGACCTTCAGCTTCCTGATGAAACTCATTTTGATGAACGATTTCAACGATTTTTTGGCCCGCTTAAGCATCGTGTCAAAAGTTCGTCGTTTGAAAGCTCAAAATATTGTTTCGAACGACCGTTGAACCTTTTCCTTAAACAGTTGGGAGTTAGTAGACCGAGGAGATCAGCGCGCTCGTAGCTGCTTTTTGCTTTTTGCTCGACGCCCCACCGCGTTTTGCACTGTATCTTCGAGAATACTGCGGATTAACTTCTGTAACATTGAATACATCTTCTTAGATATACTAGAAATAGATTTAAGTAATAAAGAAAAAAAAATCGATTTTTTGAACATTCTAAAACAGGATGCACCCTTAAGGGGATGCTCTGGTCGATCTCGACGTTGACGTATATTTCTCCGAATATCGAAGTCCATGTATCTCGGACACGAAAAAGGGGTTAATTAACAACCCCGTTCTGTATACAATTCTGAACAAAAACACTCTAGCGCATTTTCATTTCCTGACTGGCCAAATGATCGGTTAATAATGGATGAAAATAATAATCAATTGAATAAGTGTGATTAAGTAAATAAATAAATAAATTTGAGACGAACCGATTTTTTATTTATAACTTTACTTTATTTTCCTTACGTATCAATAATAGTGTAGTTATTAATGGCTAAATAAAAATTTTTGTAATTATTTCAGATAAAAAGTGTTGGTCCGAAATTAGTACCATTTTTCAAAAGTGTATCTGTCTACTTTGTTCTATTAGCAGAGCAGCCCTGCCTATTAACTGCCTGTTTTAAATGTTTGCCAATCATCAGCCTTATCGTTTTTATTCTTCTCCATGGAATTAACTTGTCTGAAGAGTAAGTATGATCCGTCATAGGTAGTATGCTTCACTTTCAGTTATGGTCAGCAGTAAAATGCAACAAATATTTCATTTCTGAAACTATCAAACACTGATTAACTTTTCATTTTTTCTCACTCGCCAGATATGCATTTCCTCGGCGGATACTGACTGGCCTTTTATTCAGCTGTATAGGAGATGCTCTGCTGGTATGGCCAGCCTGCTTTGTTCCAGGAATGGGAATGTTCGCCATTGCTCAAGTCATTTACATTAAAGCCTTTGGCTTTGTTCCATTGAATGCAATGTTAGGAGCAATATTATATGCCCTGTGTGCAGTTGGTAAGTATGTCAGTTGCGAGATGATGAATTTCCTATTACTCATATCCTGACTTGTAATGAAGTGCATAATTCACGAAAGCCTTGCTGATATTTTATTTCAAATCTGTCCTAATCTCAACAGCATATTTTATCGACTGGTGTAATTCATCAAAGACATTTTCATCTTTAAATTTCCAATTTGTATATCAAAGTCCAATCTAACATTTTTACCGAAGTTTATAATTACAGCTATTTTTCTTTTGATGCCTGGTCTAAATGGTGTCTTGATGATTGGGGTTCCATTGTATACTATACTTTTAACAACAATGGCATGGAGAGCTATAGCAAGGGTGCAATTTTTTCAGGTAAATTAATTCTGTATTAAGTCGTTAACTCAGATTGTAGAATAAATGAAATAGTGTAAGTTTTACGCAAATTCAATATTTCTCAGGCTAGACCTGTGGGTCTTTGGTAAAGACTGATATCATTAGAGTATTTGCTAATTAGCTGTACGTTTGCAAAATTGATATTCGACGTAGTTCCACATTTATTGGCTCTTCAATGCCTCTATTAAAAGGATGTTTTTCTTTTGTCTCATCTACAGGAATTATGGACTTGGTCAAAAATGTGTAGTTGTGCCGGTGGTATATGCTTCGTTATATCAGATGCTTTGATTGGTTTCCACTACTTTTACAGTCCCATATCGTATGCTCAGGTACAGAAAAAATATGGAAATGGTTGCTGTTACATAAGTCTCACCTTTCAAGTCTCACAGTTCATATTAACAGAAATATATCAGACAAGCATATATATGTTTCAGGTATTTATAATGATTACCTATTACGCGGCTCAGCTTGGAATAGCTTTGAGTGCTGTGGATTCAAGAGACAATATTAAAGCGCATAAGCAGCGGTGAGGTTTTTCTTGGGTAATATATTAGTTGCTAGAGTTGTTAAAGTGTTGACTAATTCTTACAAAGCAAGAAATCAATTGTATTCGTGGTATAGGGACAGAATTCCGTATTCTGGTATATAGGAAGCGCATTATAATCACTGGATATGAATATCAACAGTATGATTAGTTTAGCACATTTTTAGGATTAGGTTAAATACGAGTCTTGTTTGCTGCTCGTATTTAGTCAATTTAGCTTTAGAACTTCAAATTCTTTATTAGGAAATTAGTATTCTGGGTGGTTCATATTTCCTATGAAGTTATGTAATATTGTGAATACCGCTGTGTGAGTTGAAAGGGTAACAAAGAATAGGAATAACTTTTCGTTGTCATGTATCAATGAAATTTTTATTCAACAAAGAGATGTAGGTGGAAATATTCTATTTCCAGGCGCTAGCTCTGTGATATATGGTAGAAACATAAGTCTGATAAGAGGAGTGCCAGGGTTGGGAAATGAAGTTCGTAGCGAGGCGGCGTGTGGTTGCAGTACTATTCCATAGTGTTACAATGCCCCAGTCATAGAGCCAGATGGCCAGGCATTTACGAGAAAAACGCTCCAGAAGTTTCGTTCCTATGTTAAATATGCGAAAGTATTCTCTGAGTTACTACCTTGGCCACCGGGCCATTCGGTTATCAGAGAATACTTTCGCATACATAACATGGGAACGAAAATTTTAGAGCGTTTTACTCGTAAATGGCTGGGGCATTTTAACACTACGGGGTAGTAATGCAACCACGCGCCGCCCGACCCCAAACTTCATTTCCCAACTCTGGCACTCTCCTTGTGAGATAACTGAAACATTTCTTTTCGTAGGTATTTATTACTGTTCGCTAATTTAAAATTTACGACCGTGGTTTAACTTGTTGGCTAATTTACTTGCAGTAATTGATAATAAAATTATGTAAATTGTTTGTCATTAGTAAACTGTGAAACTGAAGGCATTTCGATCAAACGCATTACTGGTGATTCCTCATGTAATGTTCGTGGTATTGGTGGTGGCTTACGTAACGTTGCAGAGGTTCAATTCAATTGAACAACCTTAAACCGTTTGCTACCCATCATATAAATATGCAATCACGTTACATCATGATTTCACAAGCAAGTGGTGCACTAAGACTGATAATGAACTCTTCAGGGTCGAAAAGATATAGCATTTCAGTCGCCACATGGATCATGAGTTGAGGTATTCAAAGTAGGGTTTAGCTATTGGATCTAGTGATGGCTTCAATATAGAACTTGACAGTTTTATTGAAATAAATTTTTTTAGCACATGTATCAGGGTATGTCAAAACGAATCTATGTTACGTTTCATTTTTTACTTCCAGTCGTACAGGATAGTTGGAGTAAGTTCTACTTATCATTAATCGATTTTAGAAATTTTTTTTTTTCACTGGGAACAACTCAATATTTTGCGCTAGTATCATCTTAGTGAAGATTGAAAACTTTGATTGGATCAAATATAGGGTATATTGCTTTAATTTATGGAACATATGTAATTTAATTGAGCGTCAATTAGGTGAACTATAATATTACTTTGGTGTAGATGGTAAAAAATTTATGACAATATGAAGTTATGTTTCAATTTAAAAAGTAAACCGTAAAGATGGTTCTTAACAGGCAATTAGAGAACAAGACGACTTCCATGATTGGAACTTGGATGGTTATTCCATTTTCGTTTCAATAAGATAATTTAACAAAAGCGGATTCTACTTAGAATATTTTGAATGAGCTGTTGGTTAGCCAGAATTTCAATCTTATCAGTGAAATATTTTTCTATCTCTAGTAATATAGATCTCTAAACTTTATACGTATAACATGTAACACATAAATGTTACTATATAGAGGATACTTACATCAACTTAATATTTGAACTCAAAATGATTATTGTATGAGAAAATATTGAAAGAAATAATTAAATGTCAATTTGGTCTTTGTGAAATGGAAACGCATACGCGTTTAATGCATGCTCAGTACTGTGCGTACAGATTATCAATCAGTTTGACAATGTAGTTTAAACTTGAACGTCATAATATCACGATTACCGTGAAAAAGCGTGAAAGCTCATTGGAATATTCATTCGAAATCCGAATTCCGAGTGTTAATAAAACATTTATGCTCCGACAACCGTCACTTATTTGAAACAGCTGCGAAATAATTAAATAAGTGTCTGTATCAAGTAGATATAATAGGCACAATCAGTGTCGACGGTTATATTAGGCTAGTAAGAATTGATCGTATTTGGGATATTACTCGCATCAAAAGTGTGCTGTGTTGCAATTTACTTTATGTGATACATGAACGCGATCCGCAAGCGTTACTTGATTAGATGATATTTTACTATTTACAAGTTTATTAGGCTGTTGAAGCAATTGATGAAGTATTGCAGTTAGTCTCATGAATAATATTAATTAAATATAAAATATGTATTTGTATAGAAAAATGTGAACAATTGTTATTGACTATTCTAGACCGAATATATAAGTGTAATGAAATGTAAACTCTTTTAGTCTAATATTTTCCATTTCTATTACGGAATTTATTTGAAACATCATTTCGGTTCATGTGGAAAAATTTTCACTGTGCCTCCATCATTTTCAGCTCAAAAAAAATTATGACATTTTTTCACTGAATTATCAAACATGTTACAATACGTGTTAAACTTATGAATATACTACTTAGTAATGAGGCAAGAGCGGTTTCTTAAAGGTATCCTTGTAGTTGGGTAGCTTTTATGGAGACTTGGTAAGATGAGAAATATATTAGATGTTAGTAAATTACTTGTATTTATTTGTCTAATACCAATTACATGCATACAGCATGTCATGTGCATTAGTGATGAATTCAAGAAATATTGTACAATGAACAAAATGTTACTTAATTTTGCATAATTGTCTTAGAATGAAAATGTTTAGCATAATTTGAAGAAAGATATAGCGGTTATATTAGTTGTAAAACCTAAGCGCAAGTTGTTTGAAATTTAAGATAGAAACAAGCCTGAAGAATACCAGTCAATATTATTGTGCTTATATAACTGTAACAGGAAGCACTCGAATAATTGGCATTCAACGGTGATTGATGTTTGCGCTCTATCTTCAAACTGCATTGGTAAAAAGAGCAAGAAAACATTCGTGGTGCATGAAAGCGTGCAGTAAGTAACCAGCACGACACACGTTTTTTCAATACCCAGCTGTATCTATACATACTTAATATCTGTGCTTTACAAAATATGAGTTATAGACGGTGTTGAGGTATGAAAAGAGTAACATTTCGAATGATATTTACAGACTATAACAAGGTGAGGGTAAAGAAATAGAAAGATCGAAACATAGAAGGGCCACAATATCGAATTTTTGAAAAAGTGAAAATTTAATTTGTAGAATTTGGAAATGTAGAATGCTGAAGTACGGAAAAGTAATTTGTGAATTTCAAAAATACTTGGGCGGTAAAGTTGTGAACAAGAATAATTGAATTTTTCTCGTAATCTTTAAAAAGTGCAGCGACGATCAACGAGCTGACACGTTTACTTATAATCTATTTTTTTTTGTCAACCTTTGTTCTTTTCCCGCCACCTTTGGTTTGCTTTACCCGTTTGTTCGGCTGCTTCGTGGACGTGCTGGGCGTTTCTTCTTCTTCGTCACCATTGAAATCATATTTAGCCGTTAGCCGTTCTCTGATGAGAACAGCTTTAATCAACTTTCTCCAATTCCCGTAAACCCTTTTCTCGTACTTTTCTCTGGCACGCTTATCTGCCTCTGCTTGTTCCACCTCCCAAGCCTCCCGTAAGACATCTTCAAACTCCTCACAAACAATAAATCCATCAAAAGCAGGCAGCGCTCCATGTCCGCCAAAATTGAAGCCCACTACAGCTGGAGCGCAATCAATGTCCAATTTTCTGGCAATACGGTTCAGTGCTGGAACTGAATAGAATAAAAAAAAAAATACACACCAAACATTATTCCTGTACAGATATTATTTTTCTACAGACAATATTCAATGACGAACAATATGGATGTTGATCTATATTAATTCATTACTCACGCTGAATGTGAACAGTTCCTTTAGGCAGCATACACTCTTTGAATAAGTCCACATTTCCATATTCATTCCGAGGAACAATGCCATCCTTGGCCTCCGGCGGAACGTACGGATCCGTCTGCCATTTTCCAAATACTTCAAGCGACTCATCTTTTAGCCTGGCACCTGAAAGCTTTTCATCGAGACCATGTGGTCATTGTACAAGAAATCCATCGGATTGCGTAGGTATGGCGTTATGCAAATTGAAATCAATAAGATAGCGCAATTGTAATAACTGAACATGACGTACCTTATCATATTTTGGTCTTGCTTTAACAACTTTGTAGTGTTTCTCCCCTGGTTTCACTACCCTAGCGCTTTTGACCCACGTTTCACGCGAACGCAGTGTGTGAACACAATGACGAGAGTATATAGGCTCGCCACGAACGTAGCCAAGTGGAACGACATCCGGTGGGTACAAGGCTTCAAATTTGAGAAGATGTCTGGGCAGAACGTACAAGGGGTGACCTTTGCACTCTGATACTGTCTTTGGTAGGGGCTGTTCCAGTTCCCTGTAAGAAACAATGATTTTTCATTTATTTCTACGGAACCCTGATCAGATTAAGTATCACACGTATATCAAAAGCCAGATACAATTTATTACTTTTGCTTGAGCATCTCATCCTCTGCTTTTGTTAAGGCTGTTTCAGGTTCTTTCCAAGAAGTGTGAGCTTCTAACCACCACTTCTCATCAATCCGTTGTTTGCGGGTGACGGTCAGCCAGTGGGGACAATATCGGCGTGTTACATCCTTGATTCGTCCCTCGGAGTTCCAGGCCATGACGTACAGCACTGGATCCGCAGCGTTTTTCTACAAGTATCAAAGTAGTGTCTTATTGTTACCAATTCGCAGATCCATGGTTTCTCAGACTAAGGAAATGATATTTACATATAGCTCAGCAGTGCAATGAATTTTTGCATCTGGTACGCTGACGCTTATCCAGTTTTCCTCGGACTCAACGTAAACTTCTGCCCATATATCCTTTGCTTTTTTCACTTTTTTCAGCTTCTCATCATTCTCTTCATCCTCTTCATCAGACGATATCAGCTTCCTGGCGGTTGAGTTTCTCCTTGGAGTTTTATTAGACTGTTTTTTAATTTTAGAAGCAGCATTTTTATTCTGACTGCGAGAGCCCTGTTTGGAAGATAATGCTTTGCCCTTTGACCTGCGAGTTCTTTCAAATGGTTCGTCATCCGTATCCTCCTCATCATCCTCATTCTCCTCCTTATCGTCATCCATTTTGTACTCATCATCATCATCATCATCATCCGTATCCGCATCTTTCGGCCAATGTTTGTCAGCTGTTTTTGCCCGAGACCTTAAAGTTCTTCCACCTTTTTCAGTCACCTCTTTGTCGTTTTTGACTTTATCAGAGTTTCTTTGGCCCTTCTTGTCTACAGGGATTGCGGTAGCTATCGTTCTTGATCTCAATTTTTTAGCTGGTGGTTTAACATCCTCCGCAGATTCTGTATTCACACTTTTCTTTCTTTTTAGAATTTCAGCTGCCTTTTTCCTGGCCTCAGTGGCTTTGCGAAGTCTGGCTGATATGTTTCCTTTTTCCTCTTCTCGTTTAACAGGACTTTTCGTTTCTTGTATCATTTTTGGATTTCTTGTGGCTGTTTCTTTTTTCGGTTCCTTTTTTACCTTCGCAGCTTTCACTTGGGAAGACTGTGGGTCGATGAGCTGATCTTTTGTTACTTTAAGAGCTGGCGGCTGCAGAGATATGACCAAGCGACAAGTCAGCCCCAAGGCTCTTAGCGTTGCTACGTAGAGTAGAACGAGTTCTTGATAATTGTGGATCTCCTTGTCTTTGAGTCTCCTTAGCAAATTCAGCGTCGTAATGCCGCACTCTGGCTTGCCCGTAGGAAACGTGAAAACGCTGTGAAACCATTTGGTGATTTTTTCAAGGTAAGAAAGATCAACCCTGCCTTTCGGGTAACAGTTTTTTGGTGCTAATTTTAGCGCAGCTGCAAGTAATATCGGATTGTTAATTTGCTTATTTATATAGAAACCATGCGCCAGCCAACACAGGAGTCCTACTTTGTGAAGCAATACTTGATTGGACCTCAGCTGTTGATTCAACTTCTTTTTCAACAAATCCTCAAGCGTTTCCTGTTTTTTCTTCTTCCGCTGATTGAAAATCAGGTTTGGATCGACCAGAGTTATTTTTACACCTTCTTTTGGAATGCTGTAGTTAGACGGAGCGGAGGCTGCAGCTGATTCTTCTTCGTCCGGCTCATCCTGATCTTGATCCGCAGTTGAAGCTGTCGCTCCAGATTCGCCCAAGAGTAAAAGATCAGCTATTTCGTTGGTGAGTTCTTTTTTAACAGGCTTTGTATTTTCAGGTTGTTCTGCACTGCTCTGATCAGACTGAATCGCTTGACTTTTCTTCGTTGCCTCAAGGTTCTTGAGGACTTGAGCCATGAGGTCATCATTGGTACCGTGGGATTCATTTTCGTAATCAAAATCAGACTCCTCCGAGCTTTCGGGCTTTTTTGGTACGCTCGCTGTTTTTCGATTAGGTTTTGTGAAAAACGGTGATATTGACTTCAGCTTCTCCGGGGCTACCATAAACTCGTTACTACTGTCCGAGCTCTCGCTGTCAGACCCATTAGCGTTCATTTTTCTCACCTCAACAACACGCTAATAACGAACTTCAAACAAAGACTAACCTCGAATCGCGACAGTCATAGTCTCCACGTGACCGCCATAACACGCTCGTTCTGTGTTCGCGCGCGCGCGAAAATGTTAAAGGTTCTCCAGGTATGAAAATGATTGCATAATAGGATTCGCCGGGTTCGCAACTTGTAAAGTTGAATTATAATTATACTAAACCGGTTCGCGTTTCTACGAGAACCTTTGATGAGACCGGTTCGACCCTGAGAACTTTTCGTCTTTTTTTCTACTCTTAATCACGTTTCAACAACTCAACTCATAATGTTGTCGTGCTGTTGCCAGACCACGTGTTCTCCTAAACTCCTATCCTTCGTTTCTAACCGAGAACAAAGACGATAGTTTCGTCTTCTGTGCAGCAGGTTTCTAACCGACGACGACGAGATGAGAAACAGAGCGACTGTTACTTGATGAGCAAGTGCCAAGTTTTAGTTCACACGTCTTTTAACAGGTATCACTACTGGTATGCAGTTGATAATACAGCATCACGGCTCCACGTGGTTCTTTCATCAATTTTATGTTGTAGCAAACGCGTTATAGATATCGTTCGTAATTTTGTACATTCTTTTTTTTCACTAAAAAATTAGTCTCACCGTACCGAACGCATCGTGAGTGTAAAATTTATTGAGATTTATTGAGATTTCGAATTTATTAGTTTGGGGGAAATATGCATGAATTCTTCGGTCTTGATTCAGTGTTTTTAATACGGTAAAATTAAAGCGCTGGTTAAAGTAGACACAATTAATCGATATCAATCAGTGTAACGTAAAATTAATAATATATCTGTCTGCGTTTTTTGTACATCAACTGAAAATAAAGAATCCCGCATACCTGTTGAAAGGATAATTTCATTGTGCAGGGAAAAAAAAAGAGTCATTCTAATTCTTTAATTACTTATATTATTCCAAACTCATGTGTTGAACTTTGAATTAGTTGTTAATTCGCCACAGATTACTGCAAGTTAAAGTGGTACAACAATTAATACATCCAACAATTGGACCGCACATAATACATTATAAATTTATACTTCACAGATACTATAGACTCAAGTTATTTGTGTGGGACCCTGAGATGAGCTGGTGACGTATACGCGGATGTGGCGGGGCATTGATGGATTAGTTACACCTGACCGCAGTACGTACGACGCTATGCTGATGCTGCTTCGTATAGTACATATAGCTCTTCATCCATGGTGTTTGGGACACGGGATTCTCTAACAGGGAAATGTCTTACAGTTTGCAACACGCATTACTGGGATTAAACAGTGATAGATCTGCAGGAGTAATAGGGATCGAGGACTTATTTCCGAGGTATCGAACCGGCATGTCCTTGTGTAGGTGAAGCTTGACTTGAGCTCCAGAAGAACAGAAGCCAATCTGGGAACGGCTGTGCCAGCTGGAACGCTGCAGAGATGCTTCGGGCGTCGCGAGTCCCTGAGATAGACGTCGCGACGCCCCCACCCCCACCCCCACCCCCGTCCACGGCACCCTCAGCCATCCTCAGCTCACCCTCCTATTGCCTCCTGCAGCTAAACTGATTATAGTCGAGCGCGCGGCCCCTCCGTCTGCTTAATTAAATTAGAAACTTACAATCATCTAATGTTATGTCGACCTTGCCGCTTACTTTTGTAAGTACAACTGCAGGGCGAATTTACACCACTGAGTGGGTAGTCGAGGTCTGTATAGGTGTTCTCGCTTCTTTTAATATCCGCGACGCTGTTCAGTACTAACGCTATGTATACCCACTTACCCGTTTTTCGCAAATTACTTTCAGGCATAATTTATGCATGATACACGGTATAATATGTATAATACAAGACACGCGTAACTTGATCATTGATCGATTATGATTTTTCTCATGCACAATCAATTTGGATTTATATAATTCGATTTTCACGCTTGATCTCTAATTTTTTTTTTTTTTTTTTTTACTATAGTACATTTTACTAGTACATTCCTCACATAAACCGAACTATCGCGTTGATAATATAGTACAAACTCGATCCAACGATCATGCCAGAGAATATATCGATGGTAAAATTAACTCCTAGCGATTTTTCATGTGACTCGGTTAAAAATTTATCGTCGCAGTGGTACGCGATGCCACGGACGTTTGATTGACTGCATCCGTTGATTAACGAACATTATTGGAATATATACCTGCACCTGCATTGATGAAACATCATTCGGATAGCGCCGTTCCATTGTGAGCTTTTATTTCACCCCTTGTTGCTCGTTTGCTTACCGCCCGGTAACACGACTCACAATCAGAATTGAAATACTACGTTCCTGTGAACGGTGGCTATAGTACTGTATTATCCAATACACTTGTGTGTATGTTCAGATATGTGCGTATATATAGGAATGTAAATGGATTTTATTATCCCCGAACTTTGAGGTAATGAAAAATTTCTTTATTTCTTTAATTAAAGCGTTACATAACGCGGTGCGTTTGTGCAATCCAATAAAAATATTGTGTTTTCACAATTACTAATTACATTTTGCATTATCCAATTGTTTTAGTAGAATATAAAAATATTACAACCGAGTTATCCGTAATCCTGATTATCTGGCCGTCTCAACATTAATAACAAAAATTCTGTGTGGACAGGAAACCGTGATGAGTAAAAGTAAAAAAAAAAAAAAAAAAAAAAACCAGCAACTCAATTGTGCATGCGGCCTCTGAATCTGCATCCTGTATATTTGCGATGACCCGAACGTACAGCCATGAACGGAGTAAATTTTCGACGGGTGAAGATGAATGCATTTCCCGAACAGAAATCCGAACGGCGTCCAGAAATATTAAATTGTATTCCTACGGGGCGTCAAGTCGAGGGTGGCGAGGCGAGGCGAGGCGAGGCACCTAACCAATATTTAATCAACTTTGGAGGAGAATATTATTCTCCGGACAAATCAAGGACATATGTAGCAGACCGCCGCGCCGCGTCCCCTTTTCCGTCATTTCGCCGCGTGTGCAAGCGCGTCTGCAGAACGGCAGAAAGAGCAAGAGAATTGCAGAGAATTTCCGTGCGGGGAACCCCGGCTGCGGCGTGCGGCGTGCGGCGTGTGCCGCGATTCCCTGGGGAGGGGATTCCCTCCCCGGGTTCCGGAGTCTCGAGCAAGCGCGCAGGGTACACACGCGGGAGCGGCGATCGACTCGTGAGAACAAGTGCAATACAAGTGTCGCACCGTTCATCCCTTGGGATAATACGGAAGGTAGAAGAAGAGCGAAATGGGGGTGTGATGAGCCTTTCCGTCTACCTGATCCGTGCAGCGCGCAGTCATGCCAACCACCACGCAGGATGGGCAATAAAAATTTTTACGCTCTTATTTATCGTCAATTTTTATCCTCGAGCAAACAACTAAAGCGAGGAAATTTCATCACAGAACCTAGCGCGTCTTATATGGATGAATATATACTCCGGACGACGAAACCCTCGTCTAGTTTATCCGGCAGAAGATTCACGATCAGGTATTTGGCAGTCGAAGATAGGCGGACGTATGTACCTACTATACCCATTGGTGTAGGTACGGTTTGGATCGAAAGAACGGCACTCTTCCTGAACAAAAGTTGAGCTCAATTATTGACCCTATCGAACGTCGAATCTCCCGGGCCTACCGGGAGATCTTGCCCAATTGGTTCTGTACGTTTTCACCCCCCAGCCGCAGCGACGGATTGTTCCAAAGTACGTCCTGCAGGTCAACGGTATAGTAAATAGTTCACTGATTTTTAGAACTTGTCGTGTTTATGTAAAAACTCGACCAAGTTAAACGGTAAAAAAAAAAAAGAAGCACAAGAAGATTATTTTATGCTTTTATTTTCTGACTTACTCGAAGAAGAAGAAGGAGAAAACAGAAACAAGAAGTAAGAGAATAAGAAAAGAGCGGCGGGACTCGGGAGTGGATCGTATATAAATCATTCAACTCAGTCTTCAAATCCTGTCAATTTGTTAGAGTAGCTCTGGCATTCTGGGAAAAGAATGAACTTGGCAAATCGATACACATATCCCTCGCAACGGTGCAGAAGCGTATGTAGATACGGATTCGAACTACTCATAATCCAAATACTTGCACCAAACAAATTTTAGACATTATTTACTGCATTTTACTAATTCTGTTCTGCACAATACGGAACTTCTCACGGTCATACTAATTGAGTGAATAAAGTATAAAACGTACGTCGATGATTTCATCAAATCGCCAAAAAACGAGGCAACCCCTTAACGCATTCATTTATTGCATACACTGCATTATTAAATATCAAGAGCTGTGTACTGTAAGGGATGAAAGTCGAGCAAAGTTGTCGGATCTCTTACAGCCAGCAGTGTTCGATTCAAAAGTAATTCATGGTACCCGCCGTATAAAAACATTAAAGGTTCTTCCGTAGAGCTTGAATTTGGCATCAATACCAGCAGATGTTGAAAAATTTCGTCGCTAGTTTACAATTTATACAATTGTCAAAGTACAGATTGACCGTTGTCCCAAACGATCGAAACTTGAAACGGTAAAAATTCACCGAACTTTGACAATTCTGAATTTTAACAGGCTTGTACCCGCGCGTTAAACTGTCCTTAAAGTACAAAAATCTTTTAAAAATCGTTGTCAAAAACAACAAGTATTTCGATACAAAGTTTAATGTTCTGGGTACCTCGCCCAGGGGTCACTTACGACAATTGATCGTAAAATCAAGGGTTGTGTGTTCAAAATATTAGCTGGCTCTGCACCGTCGGATGATAGCGTTCATTTTGACATGATGGTGGTCGCGCACCTCAGTAGAATCCTCACCGCGTCGGCTCGCTCCTCCATCACTCCGTTTGTCGCTACGCCGCGGAGGTCCTCCCGAGGGTGGCGGCATCCCCCAAATTCCCCTTCTCCCCCGGTCCTGCAACGGGGATGGTGGGAAGAGGGGGGTGGTGGGCGGTCGGTGCCCGTTTCCCTCGAGGGTGAGAAATCCGGGGGATGGAGCGGAATGGCCGTTCGCCGTAGGTGCGGGGGTGTGGGCGCCCCTCGAGCAGCGAATCCGGGGGCGTCGAGGGCCGCCGAAGCCATGCCGCTTCTCCGTCGGAAGCCACGCCCTTGCGCACCCTTTACACTGTTATTGAATTAAGCTTATCATTTGATTTTGAGGAAACCCACCAGTCGGTTGTCTCGGGTGCTCTTAGCGGGACGAAAAACTTGGCTATCACGGATAATCGCAATAATTTGATATCGCCTGATCCGATTATAGAGCGAGAGTATAACCATCGCGGGCGAATTGTACTGCAGCGCGAGGAGAGGTGGTGGGTTTAACATCTCCTCGTGCAGGCCGCTCGGCTCGGCCAAGGTCTTGGCCTGGCCTTACCTCGCGATACCTACTCGCCGTCGACCCTTAGGTCTGCCCGTCGGGGCACCGGGTCGGCCTCGCCGGCCACCTCCGGGTCGCGTATCACGGCTGCAGTCGAACCGATAACCCGGAAACGTCTCCGATGGCGGGAAAAATCGGAGAGAAAAAATAAGCACGGAATTGCCAGAGTCCAGAGGAGGTAGGTGCGGAGGCCTATACCTAGACCGAGGAGACGACGAAGCAGCGACACCGCGGGAACCGGAAGTGCTCCGAGCATGGACTACTCTTATCTGAATCAAGCAGCGGCTGCGGCCGCCGCCGGTTTCGAGGCCTCAAGCTGTGCCCTGGCTGCCAGTGAAATGCAATGCGGATACGGCGACCTCAGCTCCTGCTCGCAGATGAGTCAGGCCGCTTATCGCTACACCGCGGCCAGGGCGGCCGGATATCCTGGGAACGCTGGGAACCCAGGAACCGGCGGTGCGAACCCCCTGGGGCCTCATCATGGCGCTCATCCTCATGCCCATGGGCATCATGGGGCCCATGCTACTCCGTGTTCCGTTATGGCTGCCCGCAGTCAGGATGTTCATCGACATGCTGCCTCCATATTTCCGTCGGCGATCAACCTTCAGGGTGAGTTTCGAGTTTCGAGGCTAAGCATTCTAATGTTTACTTCGCACTGTATACTTGCGTGCTTGACTTGGTTGTTGCGTATAGCGGACGAAAGTTGGCTTTCGCATTAGCATGTTAAAATTGACGTTTTAATTTCCGTAAAACTACATATTTTTTTTCGTTCTTTCGTTAGTCAGTCGCAGAGACTGCGACCTTCATTCGGTGTAAGAAATACGGTCAGGTTTCTTTGTTTCGCTGGAAAAATGATTTTTTTAAACCTACTATCGTCACTAATTCACCTTATTTGGAATATTGAAATGCTTTATTAACATACTTAATAAATATATAACTGTTTTACCGAAATAACCAATTTCTAAGCCATCGAATCATATTATTAACAACTCTCTAACATCGTTTATATCTCACTCCTGTAAGAGATTCCAGTGTTTTTCTTACCTACAAACAGATTCAATCGATTCGTACCTATAAATTCTGATATTATCCGTAAAATTCACGTTAGTTTCATATCTCTCAATTATCAGTTTTCAAACTCAAGTAATTACCATGAGATTCAGTTACTGTGAAAGTATATCAAGACCACAGAATTATTTTACAGAGATTCACGAATGAGATGTTCTTTTTATTTTTGATTCGTTAAATCATGCAAGTCGCCAAATTTTCATCGCGAGGGCCTAGACGATGAAAAGTGTGAGGTGTAGTATGTATCTAGGTATTATACCTACGTCCACATTTTTGTGAATGAGCCAAGCCTCGAACGTTGATTTTTTTTTATGTTTTCTTATAACCTGGTGGTAAGAAACTAGTTTCAACTGTTCACAAGATTTATACATATATAGGTAACAATACGCGTGAATAATAATTCCTGCAAATTCATACGCCAACTTTTTCGCGTAGCCAATAAATCTGTCTGGTGTATTCTCAGCTGGGATTTTCGACGCTACGTTATTCTACAAATTTCGTTTACTAGACAGATTGTAAAAGGAGAAGGAAGACCGGCGAATTTCCACCGTCCCAAAAAACTTGTACACGTGCTTGAAAAGCGTACCAATATATATATACACGTAATTTTTCAGACATATCTTTTTTTTTTTACTTACGATTCATGTTACAATTTACTCGATACATATCGGTGTGTAACGTGCTCGTCAATCTCCCGTTGAAAACTCATCGATACGATAATAATATAAAGTTGAGAAACACAGCGACGGATCAAGTACCGCCGGATAAAAATTAAGTTACATCCGCCAGTATTTCAACAGAGAACTTCTAGCTTATAGCGTATAGTTCACAGCTTGCGTCACCCTGCACGGAATTATTTAATAATAAATTAATAAAAGTGTGTTAGAAAAAAAAAGAACAAAAACAAAACCCCCCTAAAAAAAAAATCAAGGTGTTTCTTGTGCGAAAAAGTGGCAGACAGCCAAGGCGTAAAGGTGTCTCATTAAATTCCTGCAGAACGATCAATCTACGTAATACGTGAAATTGATTTTTCGCAAAGATTATTCGCGCGAAATCAGGACCAAGAGAAGAAATGATTTTTCTTATTTGTTTCCCTGATTTGGCAAGCACTGCACATCGGCTTATCGTGCCACGAGATTGGGGTTACGGTGAAAGAAAATTGGGGAGAAAAGTCTGGCTATAAACACGCGGCCAGTGCAGGTTCTGATTGTGGCATTGTTCGATTTATCCGAGGGCAACGTTGTTGCGGATTTTGATCACGTTCACCAGAATCCAGGCAGCGACGCGACGGCGGCAAATAATCATCGACGGGTTGTTGCCGATCAGTCGGTGACGCGTCTTCGTTTTCGACTTTTCTAATTCGCACTGCAAACAATACACGTACCTACTTGATTTTTCACCTATGCATGTGAATATAACGGTGAAACGGGGCGCGGCTAAATCCGTAGACGAAATATTTTTGTCGTTGAAAAAATATACATAGTTGGATCGTTTCAAGGTCGCGAAAAATGTATTACGTGGCGTGGGTGCGTGATAAAATGTATCGCGAATAGTTTTTAAGTTGCACACTTACGCAGGTATACACATGTGTTTATTTGCCATTTTTTCTGCCGACGAAAAGTAAGCCGCACGTTTTCGATATTTCTTATTCTGCACTGTTTGACCGTGCAGAGATCATTCGAATAAATTTATACAGTAATGTGAATAATAAATGCGAGGAAACGGTTCAAGAATATAAATGATTTTCTATTTTCAACGATAAGACTAATACGAGCGGTTTCTACTATATTTTCTTACCGCGAAACTTGTGCCAAACTGTATTTCGATGTATAATTATGTTTGCAAGTTTATGTAGTAAACAGATGCGAGATTAATCGTTCGACTAATAATATCCTGCTTTGAGAATAACTAGAGGGAATCTTATAACACAAATGAATTTTCGTCAATTGAGCATATTTATTATTTCACCGCGCATTAATTGAATCGTACGTGACGTTTCTGACCGATTTCTGCATTTCGTTATAATATTCTCTACATCTGTCAAAATCTCTGCGACTGGTAATTCGCTGCGTTATAATTCATTGTACTCTAACAGAAATATCTGGATCATGTTAATAAGACTGACTGTGAAACGTTCACACGTGCGTTTGTGAAATGGTATAATAATAATTCCCACGCTCATTAAAAAGTCATACCAATGATAATAAAATCAAGAATACACTATGTATATTAAATACTACATTCGATATGAAAAATGTAATCGTAACCAAACTAAATGTGTGCAGATAAATGATTTTCACAAATCCCAAAACAATCAAATCCACTTATCGCGTGTACACCCGTTGATTAATTAATAATTACCAAAGGCTACAGGCTGCAAGATTTCGGATAAAAGATGTGGGCAGATGCCGAAAGGAGAAAAACGTAACGAATCGGTAGTAACCGAATTACATATAAAAGGATTAGAAAAGTATACAGGAAGCGAGTGTACAGAAAAAAGATAAGGGGGGAAAGAATTAGTAGAAAAATAGACACTCAGCCATAAGAAAAAGGCTAATTGTAGGAAAGAAGAAAAGCACCGGTTTTCCGGTGCGAGCCACGTTCTTCCATTCTCTGCCCACCCTCTCCCCCCCTCGTCCCTACTCTCTCTCTTTCGTTCGCCATACGTCTTGCAAGTCCCACGCATTTTTCTTTTCCCTTCCCTCCTCTGAAAGCTTTCTGATCCACCTCCAGCTTCTGGGACGCGCAACCCCGACGGCGTCTTGCAGGAGTCGGCGGTTATGCACGTCCCTATGGCTACCCCTAAGTAGAGGGGGGGGGGGGAGATTCGCGTGAGTAGCCAGCTTGCGACGCGGTGAAACAGTAGCGGAGAGACAAGATGGCAGTGAAAATCAATGGATGGCCCGCTCTCTCAGTCATTGCTATGGTTACGTCCCTCGCTCGCAGAGCCCTCACGGTCCTCACAGTCCTCTTCGCTGACTCTGCTGAGCTTACAGGACCGCTACACCTCGGTCCCTGCTTGGTTTCGCCGCGTACCGCGCGGTTCTCCCGCTGAAACTTTTTGTGCACACAAAAGTTTGCCTTGCTTCCAACCTCCGATGTATACATAGATATATGTGTATATATATATACAAATCTATGAAATGTACAGCAGAGAAAACCGAGAGGAATTACAGTAGATGTATAGATTATGGACTCTTCTCTGTCACCTCTATAAATACATCGTTATCTGGAAATTTTTAAATCGTCACGCCATTCGTTGAATTGAAAATTGAACGAACAGCTTATCGGTTCGATTAAGTCATTGAAATTCTGTTTTCATTAAGGCAATCGGATGTACGGTCTCGAGACGAGTATACTGTAATACGATAAAGAACGAAACGTATGTGTGGTACCTATGGTAGGAATTATTGCCATATTTAACGATGTATGTTTTGTTTTTTATGCAGGCGGTTTGGGGTACAAGGCGTACCCGGGGCACGACGGGCTCGCCGAAAAGAGGAAGCAGCGTCGGATACGAACGACCTTCACCTCGGCTCAGCTCAAGGAACTTGAACGAGCATTCCAGGAGACTCATTATCCGGACATCTACACGCGGGAAGAAATCGCGATGAAGATAGATTTGACGGAAGCCAGGGTACAGGTAAGAGGAAAAATGATGAGAAGGCGCGCGAGAGACAGCGAGAGAGAGAGAGAGATAGTTGTTAACTAATTTCTGTTTCTTGTAAAAGTGAAGTGCGCTACAACTGATATTGATATAGATATAAGCAGCTCTTGTACAGATACAGTTTTGTTTTTCTGTGTTATGTTGTTAACGATTATTTTGGAAAAGCTTTATAGTCATACACTGCAGCGATAGTGTGTCAGAAGCGTTGAACAGTTTAATCCGTCAAGTCGGGACGCGAAGTGCCCATGAGGACGAAAACGGGATGTAGTAATGCAATTACCAACGGCCACTCACCTCCCTTTAACCAAAAGGGAACGTGAGCGATAGGATGCGATGCGATACTGGGTTGAGGAAGGAAGCGAGCTACGGGAAAATAATTACTCCTCATTCCTATATCTTAAAAGTAGTAGATCAACTTTTCTTCCCTCTGCATCGATATCTTATTTTAACATGCTAATCGCAAGTATCAACATTATACCCTTTCGTATGAAAAACAAAGAAAAATAAACCAAAGAAACTTTAATTCCAATTATTCATCACTTAACATAACATTCTTGTTGAAATTGGATCAGTTTTTAGTCAAGTGAATCCGTTATCATCTCGTTCAATGACCTATGAAAATTCTATGAGTAAGTTCAGCCAACGGTTGCATTGCGCCTAAATGATGCAGAGCTCTGATGAGCTAAGTTTAGCATGGCGGGTATATTCGATCCACTGTCATTCAATCGCATTATCGTAATTGTTGCCCGCACGTTTCTCGGTTCTTGAATGTCGCCTGGTATCTCGTCTGACGCTTTCGTATCAGCTTGTACATAGCTCATTATCGCGTCAATCAACCTTCGACGAGTCTACACCTGCATTCCAGTTGAAAATGAGGATAAAACGAGACTTCGATCTATCCACACGAGGACAACTCATCTTCAGTGTCCATCTATCCATCTATCCATGAATCTATCCGTCATCAAGATGCCGGTTCGAATTCTCTCAATCGTGGAGTGAAAACGATAATTGTAACCGATGCTCCGAGAAGATTAGGGCAAGTAGTAGTTATACGTGACCAGCTCGTAGACTATTCTAATTAATTAAGCTCCATAATTAACCCTGAAATAACAATCAATTTTACAGTAGTTTGCGGTGCGGAGAAACCGCCCACCGACCGCGAAGGTAGGCCTCGAGTTATCCTTTGTTGGCGAGAATTTCCTAGGTGAGGATGAGGTGAGCCAAGCCTCGTCTGGGTAGGGTTCGGTTCGTTTCACGTCAGTTTGGCTCAGTCGGAGAGCCGAGTTTCGGCTTGGGGTTTCGCATTGGCTTTGGCTTTGGGTTTCGCTTCGCTCTGGGACTCCCCCGTTTCCTCCTCATCGGTTCCAGCTCCTCTTCTCGTTGGCTCGATTCAATCCTGCACCTCCGCACGCTGGCCCGTTTACTCGATAAATTTTTCCGCCATTCCTCGGCCCTCCACCCTCCTCGTATTATTCGGCTCTTCATCCTCGCACTTTTCCCCTCTTTTTACCTCGCCAACACCAAGTTTCCTCGGTCTGCCATCATCGGCTCCTGCAGCACCAAAATCTGAAACCCCTTAGTTTTGCGAAATTTAAATTGAAAAGGAAAAAAAAAAAAAAATGTACCACCCTCGACTAAATTCAACCATTCATCGACGCGATCAGCTCCTCATCTTTGCATGCGAAATGTGGATCTACACTGGTAGAAAAATTGAATTAAACATAATGTCCCAGCAGATCTATTTTATGTTTGTCGTATTTATTACGTTTCTGTTAGTAAATATAACGCATAAATTTTACGTAAGTTTCTTTTTCACTTAGAGTAATACATTGAAAAATTGTTAAATCAATCCAAAAATTTTAGTCAACCTGCTGGGACATTTTTTTCTAATCGTATAAAGTTTATAGCATGAATCCGAATCAATGTGCGCAATATATTTTCCATTCAGCACCCCGGGATGTAAATGTCCCGTGATGGGAACGCGTTAATGGATCATACAGTATATTATAATTCTTGTGAACAGCATTCGACTGACGGGTGATTCAGAACTCTGCATGCAGGCCCATCGCAAGAGATGAGAGAAAATCCGTACCTACCCCGCGGTATGCTTCGAATTGCACACGCGGCGGGGCGGGGGGGGGGGGGGGGGGGGGCAGCTTAGAATTGACGTAGTAGTTGGGACACGAAACAAACCCCTGTGCAACAGCCACGATGTCACGGTATACGACTTTCGGTCTCTCCGTGGGGAGAAACCAACCCCAAGTCCCCCTGTTCCCCTCGAGAGACAATTGCTCACTTGTATGCCCCACGATGACTGCAGTATCGTATGTGTGCACCTCGTCTAATTAGCTGATTACACACATCCATATAGTGAAGATATTCAACAGCATAGCTGCAGCGAAGGTTGACGGAGATCGAGGTTCTTTATAGCTTAATTGATTTACGTCGAACAAGTTTAAGTCGATTATTGATCGGAGATAAAGATTTTTTTCCTTTAACTTTACAAGGTCCTTTAGAGTACCTTTAAGATAGGTATGAAGCTTGTCGATCGACAGATACCTATGCTCGATATTTTTATCCATTATTCTTATTTTCACTCTATATTCGTGCGGTAATTAGTTATGAGTTGTGTAACGTTGCCCTTAAGTGAGCTGTCGAGTGTTTCGGGGATAGAAGGTGCAAGTTTATTTCACGCGGGGACCGAGACGGTGGTGGTGGTGGTGGTGGTGGTGGTGGAGGGTCATGGGTTGAGGGAGCCGAGGATGGTGGGCTGATACACAGGGGGGCCATGCAGAAGCGTACCCTGGTAATTGCCGGAGCTATGTAGATCCACTTACAGTGATTAAAAACTGTCCTGCTGAGTATCATTTCGACCAGCACCAGTTCCCAGACCCAACCCACCAACCATCACAAGCAAACCCAGCAGCAACAGCCGGAAGGGTCCTAGGAAACGGTTCTTCTCATTCAACCAGGAACGGCGATTCAGAAACATCCGCTTATTCCTCTATCCATCGCTTTTCCATCAGATTCAACTTAATTTCTTCAGCTATCTTAATCGCGATTATCGTTGAGTCAGAAATTGCAGTTACTACACGTTTTCCTGTTCTTTTCATTGTTCTCAAAAAAGGAGGAAGAAAAAAAAATGTACTGAGGTGAGTGTACCAGTTATTGACACGCTTAGACCCAATTATTCACCCTTTTATCTTCCAAAACTATAACTATTGAGGGCACTAATTTTGAATTTCTTGATGACTTAATCCAACTGCTTGAGAGTTAGACACTGAAATAGCTATTTATGTGGCATGCCCGTAAAGCGCCTATTTTTTTGGCAAGGATAAAGATTTCAGGATGAGCTGAAGGCGAGCCGGAAGCGAGTTCTGAAATTATCCGAGCCAAAATACGGTTTACGGGCATGCCACATACAATATTTTTTACGGTATGGGCATTGAAAAGCAAAATGAAGAGTGAGGTTATGTCGCGATCTGTTCGACGAAGCTACTTTATTCGGCAGTTTGGGATGCGCACTTCGAACTGCGCATCAAAACTGCGGAATAAAGACTTTATTCCGCAACTTTGTTCGCTGCCGTATAAAGCGTCACTTTACGGAACGTAAACTGTCACAAAAAGTGAACTTTTCAATGCCCATGCCGTAAAAATTTATTTTTTGGTAAAATTGAAAATAAGGATCAAACAGATCCCATAAAAAAGGTCAATAATGGGACAGGATCAATGACTGGTACACTTACCTTAGTCAAGATTCCAGAATTGTATCATCTCAAAAATCTCGGAATTCACGAAATAATCACCCGAATAAAATCGCGTGTGTATGTATACCTATGCGAATCGCTTCACGCAATGTATCGCACAGCACCCATACAATATACATATATACGTTTGGCCTCGTAATTGGGCGAGGAGAAGGCGTTAAACGGGGTAATTTTCTCACGTGAACATAAACTACGTCACAGTGCGTATATAATATACCAACCGTGCTACTGTATGAAAATTTATTATTTCGGACAGGTAAATTCGTCTTGCCCACCTCTCGCGAACCACTTCCGCGAAGTGTTAACGTAGATTAATGCAGAATCGTGTAACTCTTCTAAATAATACCTCCGCGGCTATACCGTGCCGTGGGGTGTTAATTAAGATTCCAGGGTTGCGTGGCTGGTAATAATTGGCGCGTTCCCAATTACCCGAAATTTCTTGATTTTTAGTTCACCAGCTCCTGTAGGCAACCGTATACATATACATATATACATATGCTCGTGTACCTATACAGGGTTAAATGAAACAAATTTCAAGTCTGCCGTGCATGCGCTAACCGTGACGGTAAACGCAATCACGGCGTGATCTGTGATCAACATTTTGGATGGTTGTAAAGTAAAAATAAAAATTAAAAATACGTAAAAGTAGAGACAGAAACTGGGAAAATCAGTGACATGCTGTCGCGTACGAAAGGGTCAAACCTGTAATCAACGAACACGTGTATCTGTGCAATCGAGAGAAAACAGGTAGATCAGAGTGGAATTGGTATATACGTAAAATACTCACCGCCATCCCACGCTTCGACGAATCAACGTCATTCGATTAATGAGACATGTTACAGACTTTTCCACACGCCGCGCGTTGAGCAAAGGAAATAGTTGTGATAAAAAAAAAGATATGTTAAATTAATGATTTTATCGTCGTGTTCCGCTATCGCATATTGGAAGCTGTATCGAAATTCCAGCTTCAGCCTCGGACTTTGCCGCGATGAGGTGCGCAGATGTCCCGGTGTTTGCTTTGTTCATCGGAACAAGGGTCGGCGTTGAGCGTCACCCCAAATAAAGCAGCGATTAAATATTTATCCTTGGCAAGGACATCTGTCATCCCCCTTCCCTCCCGAGTCCTGGTCTTGTTACATTTTATTTAACCAAGTATTTGTTTAACATTAACACCCGAACAGTCCCAATCCCCGGCAGCGTGAATACACACACACGTGCCGTTGATACACTGTGGACCTTATAGTGTGCAGACCACTGGCTATGCAAACATACGCATATGTCAACCCTGAGTCGATTTTGGGTCTTAGTTCAGGTAGCAGGTAGATAAACAAATTTACCATCATGCCGGGTATTTAGTAAGTGTATATATATATATATATATATATAATGTACACTGTAAACTGTGTCAAAGTGATTAAATGGGTGTAAAGAATGGGGGAAGAAACGTAAAAACAGGTGAAACGCTACAATAATGTTCAAAAAATTTTTCACCCTTTACTATACAATCGCACCATCCGTGTAACACGTTCCATTTTCAACCAGTACTGATTATGGAACAAAGCCGCGTTCGGACGGGGAATTGCTCGAGGTTCGGGGAGCTGCAAGAGTTGATAAAAATCTAATAGCAGTGTTTGTCGTCCGGAAAAGGCAATCACGTTCATCATGCTGCTCGCCCCCCTCCCCCCACACCTCCTCGTTCGGCATCATCCCCTCCGCGAGAGCGGCAGGACCACCTTTCGACAGGTTTGCCGGGGGTGGCTTGGAGCCGAGTAGGTAGTAGGTAGTAGGTACCTATGTATGTACATGGAACACTCCGTGTTCTGTATGTGCGAGGCCTTCGGGGGTGGAATTGAGGGGAGTAAAACCCCGTTACGCCTGGTCAGACAAACGGGAAAGCAAACAAATCCGCTACTTTAACATGCAGGTCACCGCCGTTTCGTTTGTTTTATTTGTTATACATATACTACACTATATTTTATTTGCCAAATAGAGCCAATTACGAGGTTGCATGTGTGTGTGTGGAGGGGGCGGGAGAGGGTGTAGGAACAAACCGGAGAGAATCGTGGCACCCGTGACGAACACAATCAGTGGAAGTCGTTTTTTGCACGCATTTTATTTCCATAAATTTTCTATCCTGTTGCAACATCGACATGGTTGTCGTTGTTTTTTTTTTCACACTTTCGTTGGGAGTTTAGCGAACGACTCGCATAACTCTTTGTCTCGTTCAACATGATCTTCTCGTTACTGAATTTCCGTGAAATATTGGTGCTTCCAGGTTTGGTTCCAGAACAGACGTGCCAAGTTTCGGAAACAGGAACGTCTCGCTCAGCAGAAATCAACCGGGCAAGGTGGAGTCGGGGGTGACAGCGGCGCCTCGAGCCCAGTGGCAGGAAGTGTCAAGACTGAGGGACGCTCCCCAAGGAGCCCGGCAACTCCGCCAGTAAATTCAAACAGCGTCCACTCAACCGCAGAGGTTAAACCGATCTCGAATTCGAATTTGGGAAATTCGAAACACTCGAACGATGGAACTGGAAATTTGCAGTCCTCGCCGATCGTCCGTAGCGGAGGCGGAGGCGGTGGCGGGGGCGGGGGTGGCGGGGGCTGGGGATCATGCAGCCCGAGGCCGTTCTCCGCAGCCCTGCCACCCTACCTCCTAGATCCACTGCCTCTAAAAACTGCAAATCTTTACTAATCCAAGATCGACCGGCGAGGTGACATCCTAACGGTTTTTGTAAATAGATGTAACATGGTGGACTCCAGGACGAAGGATCAGAGACGGTTGTCAGGGATGGACATGTAGCTAACTAATAAGTTTCATCGAGAGAAGTCTCGTCCTGAACGACGATGATTGCCTGAATATTTCACTCAGATATTCACGATCCTTTATTCGCATGAAAAACTAATCTTATTCAATCACACTATCCGATCCTCATTTTGTGTTGCTGCATGACATACAGGTTCGAAATAGATTGCGCAGAAGTTGCGACGCTCCATTGAGCAACTCGGAGATGTGCTCTTGGTAACTATTGTCACCGATTAAAGCCACGAAATGAACCTGCGGTGTTCTCTCTTACTTTGTGAAAACTTGACCCCGAACTCCATTTATTGCTCTGAAAAGCAACGCTCGACTTACCCTCTCTGGGGTCAGGCTACGCCACCACGTGGCTTATTTCACTTTTCGATTCTCTCTCTCCCTCCCTAGTTCAATCGCTTGAGTGAACAGTACCCTGACGGTTTAACCGCATAACACAACACAGATCTGCAGCAGACTCCATAAAGCCGTTATTCCCCTAAACCCAGACCCACACTTCGGTCTATAGTTTATATTTCCAGAGCCTGAGCATTGATCGCTTGAGAAGCCGGCTCTAGACCTACTGTTAAAACATGTTTCATTGGGGAGGGGGGTGTCGATTCCTTTACATCACTCTTGTACTCGCGGGCGATGGTTGATCTTTCAATCTTCAAATTATGCGTTCGAATGTTCATCCGAATTATTTCGACATTATATCTTTGAGCGAAAAATTTCCTTCCAGCCAATTGTTAAGGCTAACAATAATGAGCCGTCCATCGGTCGATCAGCTGATCACGCGATTCAGCTGCGGTTGTAGATCGTTAAATTAATTTCAACGTTTGTTTCACACTTTTCGCGGTCTTACGTCTTTTGGAATACAGTAAACGTGCACGATTATAGTGACTTGTGGTTTCCAACTCCGCGTGCAATCCGTACACAACTTAGATTGTATGTATGTGTAATACTCGGTTCCTTGCAGGTAACTTTGTTAATACTCCTAAGCGTGTATATGTGTAATATATATGTAGTGTTCGAATGAAAATAAATCGCTCAAAGTTACCGTGTATCCCTACCGCAGTAATTGGACCGGGTTTTGTAAAACCGAGTCAGTCTTCGTTATTTATATTTATAGATGCGATAATACCTTCCTTCCAAATCAAAATCGATACCGAGACCAAATCCCAGTTATGTATTCGAAAGGTAGATCTTTCGTCGATAAGAATCGATATTCTCAACGACTTTACCAATAGTTGCAGAAAATTGGAATGATCTTTAATCGTCATTACGGTAATTAGTTAACGCGCCAATCTATAATACGTATACATATAGTATCCCAGGGTAATCAGTGACACGCGTGAAGATAGGCATGGAAAAATCTCTATGTAGAAGCCGTAACGATCAGTACTTGATCTGGCAACCGACTCTGAACAATCCCGCAGATAATTCCGTAATAAATTATTGTTAAGAGTAAATATTACTATATCATTATGTGTGACTGGAACTTGTACAGTTGTTGCTATAAATATATAAAATTAGTGTTTTACACCACATCCAAATTAATTACTTACCTTGTCTCAATCTATCAAGTCGCACAGACAACCGTGAGTTCCTCTTACTTGTATTATCGATTATTCTAATAACTTGTGTATTTTTTTAGGTTCTCAGTGTCGTCGAAAATGTATAACATTTAGAAGACAGACTGAGTAATTTCGCATTCGGAGAGACGATGAATTCTTTTTATGTGTGCCCTAATTTGTGTTCTCTTTGTTTCGTCGGAGTAGCTGAAATTCAGGTAAATTTCGTTTAAGTTTATTATTTATTCATATTTTCACACTGGATTGTCGTAAGGTTGAATGTTGAAAAAAGTCTGTTGAAAGTTTTTTTTTCTTTCCTGTTTAATAGCGAGCGAGTATTAAAAATCTTTTTGAAAAAAAACGATGGATAGTATATAGCAAAAATTACATATACAAATACGTATCTGTATACACGTAGAAAAGGGAAATTTTAATAACATTTTCTTTCTGTTTTTCTGTTTAAATGAAATTTGAAAAAAATATCCGTAACAGGTGAAACAAAACTCGTTATGTCCTACCTCACAACATTTCAATTCATCTCCCCCTCCCTAAAAAAAACAACAACAACAACAACAACAACAAAGTGCGGAACATATATAATGTACGGTAGCTTCGAAGAATATAAAAAAATTGAAAACAAAAGCAAACCATACTAAATAGATTATAACGATATTTGATGACCAAAGCAGAATGAACAACGGAATGTCGGTGCAGCTTTATCGTTAAAAAAAGATTTACACGTCATCTTTGCAGCTGATATTGCAGAATTACAATAGTTATATATGTATACGAGATGAGAATATTATATATATTTATATATATATATATATATGACGTGCGTATATAATGACGTATGTATTAATGATTTCAAAAAATATTTATTTAAAATAATATTTCTCCCTAAGTCGAAATTACATAATAAATATATACGTCGCGACGAATTATACACGTGTTTAGGTAGGTATGTATATAGCGATACAGAAAGTGTTATTATGTGGTGTATATGTGTATATATATATATATATATATATTTATTTATATATATATATATATATTATTGATGTGTGTATGAATTGTTGTACTTGCAGAATTTGTGTCTATAAATTCGCATACTAATAATATAATGATGGTGGTAGTAGTAATAATAATAATAATAATAACAACAATAGTAATAATAATAATAATAATAGTAATAACGACAACGGTAAAATATCGTTCAAGTAACTGTGATGTGCATACATATTTTCGAATCTCGTAGTAGTAGTGCGGTGAAAAAAAAGTAACGACACAAAGCAAAAGTGTAAAAAAAAAAAACAAAAAGAAAGAAGAAATGGAAAGATAATACGTAACGTTAATTATTCAATATAGTTGCGTTCGCCATCAGTGTCCAGCTGGTCGTTCGTGCGTATATCCATGCGTATTATACATATACATATATATAGGATACATTTCAACGATTACCATTATTATTGTTATTATGTTATAATTATCATTATTAGTTTCGCCCCTGCTTATTATTTCTTAACTCAATTGGCAGGTATTTGTTTAATCTTATTCGTCGACCTCCGTCGCCATTGTCAGCATATACTTAGCTTTCGTCCTCATATATTGAGGTATACAGTTCTTCCGTTTCGAATTAGAGCCAAGCAAGCAATCCGCGATATCTTGGACCTAGGCCATGGAGAGAGTACCGGCACCCATACCGAAGCCGACACCCTTAGGACCGAAGTTTCTTCCGTAGCAACTGCGGCAGTAGATATCGCCGTCAGGTCCGTCGTTGAGGTTCGTCGAGTCGAGGGAACGACGGCAATCCGCACAGCTGAAGCAACGCTTATGCCAGACCCTGTTCTTAGAGATCATTTGTTCAGCGGCATAAACGGAGTATCCGCAGCGCGAGCATCCGTTTCCGTCGGTTCGCTTTTGACCAACCTTCGGGTTTGAGTCGATGCTGAAATTGTTGTTTTTTGTTTTCAATTGATTTCGATTTTTTTCTGTTTTTTTTTTTTTTTTTTTATCGTTTGTTATTTAGTATTCACAGATTAGGTTCAAGCAGCCCCTTCATATTTACGAAATTATTGACTACTTACTAAGACGGTGCGTGATCACCGTTCGTTGACACGAGAGTCGGAGTGTGTCCAAATCCAAATCCTTTCGGGCCAAACAGTTTGCCGTAGCAGGAACGGCAGTGGATTTCCTTGTCGGGACCGTCGCACGCCAGCATCGAGTCCAACGGTCGGTGGCATTCGGCGCAGTTGAAACACTTCTTATGCCACATCGTGCCCTTGGCCAGCTGTTGTTCAGCCGCGAAAACCATCCCGCCGCAACGCGGGCAGCCCTGACCTGGGGGTGCCTTGATCGAGGTAGTGTCTGGGTTGTAGAACGGACGGCTGGAGGAGATCTCGTCCTCGCTGTAAGGGGTAAATGGTCAGCATTAACATTCGAGGATTTCTTCGGCTATAGATTTATCGTGTATATATATATACTCGGTAACTCACGTGAGACCGTCGGTCTGGAGGAAACCAGAGCCGCACGCGAAGCCGTAACCGTGTGGTCCCCATTTCTTGCCGTAGCAAGTCTTGCAGTAAATGTCTTTGTCTGGACCGTCGCAGGCGATGATGGAGTCGAGGGTCTTGCTGCAGTCGTGACACTTGAAACACTTTCTGTGCCATTCGCTGCCCTTGGCTAGTACCTGCTCGGCGGCAAATACCACGCCTCCGCAACGTGGGCAACCTTTGCCAGGTGGCGCCTTGATGATGGCCGTATCGATCACGGTCGTACGGGGAGCGGCGTCACTGTATGTCACAAAATTCTTCATTGTAGACATGAGTTTACAGTGCGTAACGCGAACGTTGATGTTAATACTGTATCATTTCATGTTCACGGTTCAACTTTGAACACTGGATGAAAACATTGAGGGAGCCAAGAACGAACGATCGGTTTATCTACACGGAAAATTTTACACCACGACGTCATTCTCGCACTTCATCGTGCGAGAATGAAGTAGCGATGATGTATCGTATCTTCGGAATATCTAGTAACGTGACGCGATCTGAAGGGGAAAACAAAATGAAAATGCAGAAATCCAATGACCGGCGAGAAAGTGACGAAGGTATAACGATTCAAGGTATGTGGATTGGTTTTTATATGAGAAAAGACAATGTATAACAGATTCTGTGTAAATCGTGACGTAGAGATGACGAGGTAGGTATGTATGTACACGTGAGGTCAATTGGCAGTATTAGCGACAGCGGCAACAAAGCGTTAGAGAGCAGAGGCACGAGGGAAGATTAAGATCTGAAGTTGAGGCGTACCCCTCGTCTTCGATATCGCACTGCAGGCCTAGCCAAACTACTCCAGCGTGACCGATACCGCGCGGTCCAAATTTCTTCGGATAGCAAGCTGTTAAGCAGATATAAGCGCATCATATATAGTCAGTGTATAAAAGCTGAGGGAGGTGGATTTTTCTGTTGATTTCTTTTTTTTTTTCTTTTTTTTTTTTTTTTTTTTTTTATCATTATTCAGATCCTTCCTCAGCCAGCAACCCACCCGTTGGCATAGCAGTCACTTTGAAGAGCGCCGCCACCCTGACCGTATCCGTAACCCTTCGGACCATATTTCTTGCCGTAGCACACTGAAGAGAATACAGATTAAGGTTTGCTTTTCTTGTCAATACTTCGTCGGCAGAGATACGACATCGCGTTAAACATCCGTACACATGTTGATCGTTAATTTCTTTGTTACATGCTTTATTTATTCATTTCTCAAAGGGAACGTCGTCGATAGACATTTAATGCACGGCTCGTTCAACTTGGCGATATCGTATCCTCGACGAAGCGAAGCCGAAGCATCAACTGGGGATCTTCTTCTTACCTTTGCAATAAATATCTTTGTCGCGACCTTCGCAGCAATTGACAGAGTCCAATCGTTTCGTACAGACGGAACACTTAAAACATTCCCTGTGCCATTGCTACATGAGACACAAACGGAATAATGATTGTTAGTCACTGAATGTCCACTTTTCGGGGGGCTAGTCATGATCAGAAGATTATACGTATCGTGTATATTAAATCGGTACACATGTCGTTGTTGTTAAAACTTTTGGCTCAGCTACGAGGGTTTGTCGGTGTTGTTTTTTTTTTTTTTTTTTTTCTTATTTCGTTTCTCGTTTTATTAATTATGTGCGAGCCATACAACAATGACGGAATTGACAAATTTCACGGACTTGATTCGTGCTGTTGTGATTAGTTAAGAAACTGCTTGCCCGCAGCTCTTCTACGATGGTACTTCAGGTATTTCACAATAGTTGGATTTTTTTTGTTTCAATTCTGCATTCTCGTTAACAATAATATTAGTATTACGAGTATTACTAATATACCTAATTGATTAGTCCAGATCTATCGACGTGTATATACATTACGAATATTACATATATTTTTCAAAAAGAAAAATTACGGGAGAACGAGGGAGAAAATTTTGTTGCAAAAAATACGGGTAATACAAAACGAATACGACGATTACAAAAAAAAATAAAAAAATTTTTTTTTTTACAAACGCGAACGACTTGAGTCCCAGTCGTCGTGACTGTGTGTGTGTGTAAAAGTTAAACGAATCACGGTGTACATAATCATGTGAGACATTTTGAAAAAAAAAGACGGACAACCGAATATGCAGTACTACCTCTACAGTAAATGTCTCGATCTGGTCCGTCGCAATGTAGGGTAGAGTCGAGGGTGCGCTGACAGATCTTGCACTTGAAGCATGCCCTATGGTAGCCCTGGTCACGAGAAGTGATAACAACAACAAGACCGTGAGTGGAGGGCGTGGTTTTTCTTTCTTCCGATCTCTAGCAGTCCGTATAGGCGGTTTTTCTACGATTCTCGATATTTTTTTTCTATTCGTCTACTTACCCTTCCGCGAGCCAGCATCTGTTCGGCAGCGTAAACGTAGCCACCGCATCGCGGGCAACCCTCGCCTTCGGGAGCCTTCGCTATGGCGCGTGGTTCCAGCACGGCCTGAGATCCTCGAGGGCTAAAAATACAATCGTCTATTGGTATTTCACCTCGGGGGCAAATTTGTAAAATGGTAAAAAATATGCGCGTCAGTTACATAACGTGTGTGCCAAATCAAGTCAAACCTCGCGATTGCGGTGGGACGATTTTATTTTGAATTCCCTGTCTTTATCTCTCTCTCTCTCTCTCTCTTTCTCTCTTTGCAAGTAGTGAGTTGACTGAAATCGTATTTACTCTGACTTTTTGGATTTAGCGAGATTTGACTTGGCTTGAGCTTATCGATTGGCAAACAAAGCAAGTATCAACAGATAAGTTTCTACGGAAGAAGAAGTAGAGTAACGGGACGAAGAATATGAGACAAGGAATAGGAAGTGTGAGATTAGAGTAGCGAGATGTGGTAATTGAGAAATGACAAGACGCGTGTAACAGCGGAAAAATACTGGACAAATAACAGTTTCAGAAAAAAGAAAGAAAAACTACCAAGAAAAACTCAACGATTCTACTGGTGAGAAAAAAAATTCAACATAGAAAAAGAAAAAAGAAAGAAAACATAATAAAAAAAAATCAACTTTACAGTCGAAACAGCGAAAACCACGGAAACAAACGAACAAAATGAAAAGAAAAAAATGTATGCAACTCTTTCTGTAAAATGAAGAGACCGGATGTTTCCCATGTATAGTTTGATGATATCCGGTGTAATTATATGCACTGCGAAATTCACGTATCGTTTGGGTTATGCAATATATTGTATAAAAATTATCTTCGTGCTGCAGCGGTCCTAAAATTAAGCCTGCGAACATGCGTTTGCGATGCGTTAATAAACGTAAAGATTACGGTAACAGCTGCGGATAAATGTGGATGCTAGTGGGTATTAAAAAGTTTTTTTTATTATTGGTTACTGTGTTAAAAAGAGATCCCCAACCACGCGCGATACGCTACCGCCGAGCCCAAGAGGATAGCCGAAAAGCAGAGCTGATAATTACAGAGCAAAACTAAACCCGTCGAAGGTTGAGTTTAGCTGCAGTTATATAGCCGAGGCGGTTGGCCGATTGGGCAGGCGGGCAGGCAGGCAGAATTGTTAGGGGGGTGGGTTAAGGGGTTAATGAGCAAATGGTGTAACATTGTACATTGGTAATGGCGGTGGTGTCAAGAATGAATGAAAGAAAGAAAGAAAGAAAGCAAGAAATGAGGAACGAAAGACCGAGAAACAGATGGAGAGCTTAAGGACGAGAATTGGTGATACTGTGAAAATGGGAATGAAAATAATAAGTGAGAGAATAAGATATTACATGGGGCAGCATGCAGGCAGGAAAAGAGAGTATAATATATAGGCGGGCAAAGCAAAGCGTCACGCGGGCGCAATACTCGGTTGCTCACCATATAATCGCGTGTGTGCGTGTGTGATCGAATATATCAATGGCTGAATCCCAAATGGCTTGAACTCGGCGGGGCTGGCGGGGAGAGGGGGGTGACACATCACATATTATCGCGACAGTGTTTCACATTTACAGTGGTTATTTATTAATTAATAATAGCACTTATTACAGATGGTACAAATTATCCTAATTCTAAAAATTATTATTTTATATATCCATACTGAACGTAGAACGTTTATGCGTTGCCGGTGGGCAAAGAAAGAAAAAATTAAAAAATTTATCTTTTGTTTGTTGGTTTGTTGTTGTTGTTGTTTTCTTTTTTTGGGAGGTTTTTTTTTTTGTTGTTGCTTCTCTTTTGTTCAAACAAAATCTCAACCGTGTAAGGAAAAATATGCAGGCCTTCTTTTGTTTTTCTTTTTCCTTATCAAGTTTTGCATACCAAAATATAGTTTGCTATATAATCTGACCGATAGACGTTATTTTTTTTTTTTTTTGTTTTTTTTTGTTTCTCATTTTTCTTCACTTTTCGTACGAAGTACATGATTGATTATTATCGTTACATCTCGACGAAGTGGTAGTATTCTTCCGAGATATAAATATATATGAAGAACACGAAGAAGAAGAAAAATAAGAAGAAGAAGAAGAAGAAGAAGAAGAAGAAGTAATGTAAAAATTTTGTTCGAGATGAAAAAAAATAGAACGTGAGAGAAAAAAAGAACAAAACAAAATTCGACGAATCAAAAAGTATACAGAGAGAACAATCGAATGAAACGTAATACCTGTATTATGTATTATTATATTATTATATTGTATAATAATTATAACACAAAATGTTTTATCAAATTGGATGGTGATAGGTAAAATTAAGAGAAAGAATAAAACGGAAAACTGGTGTTATACGTTTGAAACTTTTGGCGGTAGTAGTGGCGGTGGTGGTGGTGGTGGTGGTGGTGGTGGTGGTGGGGGTAATATAGAATATATATGTAGAAATTGAGGGGGGGGGGGGGACATGCGGTATTCTTCAATTTGGATACAATTATTGTCAGTCGTTTATATATATAAAGGTGTAAAATTATATGTCAAAACTCATAATCATGTGCATTATAATTCCGTGCAGAGAAGTTAATCTGCGGGAACGCAGCTACATTCAAAATATGTATAAGACATATATGTATAGTATATAAGTGCAGAACTCCATGTATGATGTATATTATTATATGAAAACAATATTCATCAAATGAGTGTATACTGCAGTATATATATATATATATAGAATACAACGTCGTGTAGGATGATGTTCACGATATGTAACCATCAAGAAAGAATATCACATGCACGTTTGTTCTCTGTTCAGTGTCAGTTGTTGTTGTTGTTATTGTTGTCACTGTAACTTTGGCGTAATTTTTTTCTTGTTGTTTTTTTTGAAGCTTTTGTTTTTGTTTTTTATTCTCGTGGTTTGTTTTTTCTAATTGTTTTGTTTTTGGTATGTACAGGGGGACCTCGAGAGAGAGAGATGGTTCGGGGGTAGGGAGGGCGACCGCACTCACTCGGAAGTCTCCTTCAGGTGTTCACCGGAGTCCATGGACAAGCATCCGGCACCACCACCGAATCCGTAACCCTTGGGGCCAAATTTACGCCCGTGGCAGTTCTTGCAGTAAAGCTCGTTCTCGTGCTCGGAGCAGTTTGTGGAGTCGAGCAGTTTACTGCAGAGCCCTGCAATCCAACATATACTCGAATTTAAATTATTAAGCTCATTCGATTCGACAATTTTTACCGCGGATAATAATTCGTTTCGTCAAACGTTAGGGAACTCTAGAGCGTTCGGGAATGTATATATATATCAATTATCCTGAGGATTAAGTTATTGTATAAACGTTGTTGCATTCTACGTTGTTCTATGTTGTTGTATATTCTACGTTGTAGAATTCTAAAATTCTGTAATAACCATTTTTTTTCTCCAGATGATTCGCTACGTTAACGTTGAAGTTACTAACTTCAGCTTGTTAGATTATCGAGAGGAAAATTCTTGTCCAATTGTCGCTTTGCTCACTTGATGAATTTAGAGAAGAATTTATTTATCATCGATAGTGAAATTCTCGTCTCTTGTGGACGTCTCGTTTTGCTTCTCTGCGCTATATAAGAATTTTACGCGATAGCTGAAGAATATTGGAAACCAATGAGGCATAAATTTCCACAGAATTGCACTTAACGAATGCCGTTATCTCGACTGAGAATTCATTACGTTATTTTTCTTTTTACGAGCACAGAAGTAAACATCATCCCTTATGCGTGACTCAGATATTTCTTATTTTAGCGCATAGCTTCGGACTATAGATAAACGCGACATTAGATTGTCAAAGCCAACTTCGATGAGATTTTCCACGCGGCATAAATTAGTCCCGAATCTCTATCTCCCCTTAGATTCTATCGCACCAGACGAGAAAATTTCTTTGACGAAATTGATCGCGATCCCATCCTGCATGGATCAGGCTGTTCCCCAGGTGTTTACAGACTTGGAACCACTTCGCGTTCCGGTATTTGGCTTTGGTTTCCGGGTGTAACGAGATACTCGCGACAGAGTCGTGAAAGTACCGCTCATATTATATACTCACCGCACTTGAAGCACATCTTGTGCCACTTCAATCCACCGGCGACGCGCTCCTCCGCAGCGTAGACAGATTTGTTGCACTTGGGGCATTTCGGGTGTTCGACTGGCTTGAAAGGCATTTTGCTTATTCTGAAATGGGGAAGACATAAAAAATGAGTCATCGTGTGATCAAATTTTCATTTCGTATTTTTCGACGCGAGAGGATCATCTCAAACCGTAAGCTTACGATCGCTCGCCGAGTTCCAAAGAACCGCACGTCGCGTCTCTCGATCATTGCAAAGTAACTTTGTTCAACCGCCCTCAAAATTCCAGCGAATCTCAGCAGAGGCGAGAAAAAAAAATTCCCCAATAATTTACGACTTTTCCGTTTCACCTGCTATCCCCAACGTCGTGAAATTCAAGCTTTAAACACAATATTTTACGAGCTACGGGGTATGAAGATGGCATGGAATGCCGGCAAATTCGCCGGGCAGCAGCCGGATCTATTTCCGTAGATACAGGCTATAGTGTCGAAAGAAAGCTAGGGATGAAGATCGAAGGTGCGGGAGCGCGGTGCTCCGGTGCTCCGTCGACCGTTGGGTGTGGGCTATATTTGTTACGACGTAGCCCAACGTCGGCGTCGTAACCCGACGACGCCGTATTAGGGAGCGCACGGCGTCGCGGCGCCCACCTACCCTCCCTCCCTCCCTCCCTTCCTTATATTCCCCCTCCTCTCCCCCCGGCCGACGCGTCCTAGTTACCCCGAAATTCCCCCTTCCTTCTTTTACAGAATCGAAAATAAGAATATGAATGAGTGTTACAGAAGTTTCGTTTCTTTTCGCCCGCGCACTTTCGACATACGTATAGGCATACGTTCCTGTATACATATACATTGAGGTACGGGTATAATAAACTTATTACCAGAGGAGCTCGCGAGATATATAAGTCACGGTCTGTAGGCATAGTCGATTCAGTGGCATTAACAGGAGGCCACCGACCACCACTGATTTCCCGCATTTCTCTTCTTTTTTCTCACACTTGACGCCCCCCCCCCCCCCCCCCCCGTGATACGACGTACGTTGTTACGTTCTTCGTTATACTTTATCGTACCGCGATTTCTAAACGCGAAACCTTCATGTTCGTTTCTTCGGATGAAAATGCGACGTAGGAAACTGATCAAGGAAAAATCGACTCGCTCATCCGACGGCGATGACGATGATCGGCGAGCTGCGGCCTAGCGACTTCGGGTCGATATTCACTTTCGGTATTTACTCTTTACTACTTACTCACCACTATGTTTCGGCTTAATCGGTCGAAGGTGAGAGTCGTGGAGTTCGCAACACCGTAACACTCTACACCGCACTAATACTGGATTCGAATGGCTGATCCGGCGCGGTGCGAGGCCTAGTCATACCAAGGTTTGCACACGGCACGTGCATCGCTAGAACGATGGAGATGACGCCGGCGGCGGGGCGTCGGCCATCATCGAGGGTGCGGATGCGGGGAATGCGGGCTGCGACGACGTGGAGGCGGAGGAGGCGGAGGAGGCGGCAACGGGAACCGGCCGCTATCGTCGTGAACCGGCCTGGCCTCTGCAGGTCCTCGTTCCACGCCGTTCCAACGCCGGTGGAACCGCCGGCACACTCATCTACTATTAATAAATTCTTGCTCAAATATCTATTTTTAATCCGGGGGATGTGTATAAATGCCTTAAATCCCGCCAACGTATTATAATGAGATCGGTACGATAAATATGGACGGACGGCCCTGCACCTGCCCGATGAATACTTTTATTTTCATTTTATTTTTCTCATCTTTCCGTCTAACTTTTTCCCTTCACCTATACAATAATTTAAACAACGATAGCGAGGATCAAAAGAAAAAAGAAATTATAATTGTAACACTTTGTTCCAAAACGCGGTATAATCGATACTTTATGATCGTACCATTAACCTATTTTTTCATTCAGGATTTTCAATAACACCCTATCATTGAATCCTTCCAACTGCAGTTGTGAGGCGAGACGTTAACATGTGTTGTATACATATAGTATATACTGTGCACACGCATCAGTTTGAGCTTCGTTTGAACAGGCGATCTCAAGTTCGAAGTTACAGAAACGTTTCTTTGATAAGAAATTTACTATCACGTGCGCGTGTGTTCTCGTCTCTTTGTTTTCTCTATGCTGCGTTCTTTTTTTTTTTATTTTTTTTATTTTTTTTATTTTTTCATTCTTTTTTCATGTTTTTATACTCAGGAAATTTTCCTTTCGACAATATTTTACGTTTAAACAACATTATCTCGACGAGTTTCTTTCTCACCCTGAAGTGGTATACCTATACTTATAATTTACATCTTATACTACGCGTTGAATTAATCGCTCGTGACAAACGCGAACGTTCCTGTATATACAGTCTATTAATATTATTGTCTTCGAGTGAGTTTTTAAATATCCATGTCGTCACGTTTACTTCTGTATTTTATCAATTCATCCGAATCTAGTGACTGCGTTAATGAAATCGTTTAATGTTGACCTTATAATCGGTTTACATTTACCACTCGACAAAATCGCAATGAACATTTAAACTCAAATTTTTTCGATTCCTTTATACACCTGCTTGCAGTTAATCAAATTTCACTCGTCGGTGTTGTTCTGCAGTTTTGTTCGTTGTAAGGATATGATAAGCCTGTCATGAGTACTCCAGTAAAAAACAATTTTTGAAACGATTCTATATCTGGGTTGATGTTTGTTATTTTTAAATAAAAAATACAAAACACGTGCAGGCTTCCGGTCAACCAAATCGTGGCCTTCGGCGCACATTGACAGGCAGGTATAAAGTTTAATTTTTTAATAAAAAAAAAAAAGGAAAACACCGGCCTTTCGGATTATTCAAAAAACCGCCAAAAACCAATCGAATGTCTCGCGAACCGAAGTATGATCGTACTGCGGTACGAAGTTATACCTATTCGTAATATCGCGGGAGAAGACAAGACAGCTGCAAGGCATGTGTATAAATTTAATCCGTTTCTCCAATAAATTTAAGCAGAATGCATCAACTCGGGTACATTTGCACGGGATTAGGTTTGAATTAAAAAATGTTCTATTTTTCTGTCTTAAATGGGTGAGGAGAAGCGAGAGAGAGAGCGAGAGAGGAAAGTAGCTTTATTCTCGAGGAAATGATAAATTTCGAAGAAATTTGTAAAATTGTGAACCGCGGAAGATCGCCGGCTGGTGTATGCATGCCGTATCGCTTCTACTGAGTCAGCGCAAGTGTCTCGAAGGCGTCTGCTGGTGACTAAATGCTAAATTTGGTTACCTTAGGGCCGGGATTGTGTTACATGCGTGGGATATTCTAATATTTCGGGTGGCTGCTAGCTAGGCAACTGGGCCATCATTTTCTATATCTATACTCCATGCCCGAGCCTTACGCTGCAGAAAACGAGCAAAGATGTGATGAGGGAAAGAAGTTTACGAGCCAGACGAATCGGCTTAACTAAGTCGATAAAGAGCCTACACTCAAAGTTGTGGTTTTAAAAAACCCACAAGTGTACAACAGATTCCTTTTGCAGTTCGTGCGTTCGATTTTACGCTGTAAAGTAGATATTTTGAAATCTCCCATTCGTTGGAGGGTAAAGTAGCTGCACTTATGCAGCCGAGGTTTCAATGAGCTTCGGATGCAGTGGAACGAAGGCGAGCTCTGCGGCTCGATGTTGTAAGTAACGGAGGAAGTTTCATTAATGGTACAATTAACTAGGCACATAAATCCTCAAGACCAATTCTGAAATAATTTTCAACCCCAATCTCCGTCTAGGAGAGAATTTATAGCGGAGCTATGGATCATATGGCGACCATCAAACATCATTTACCCACCTATCCAGATACCGCAACGACGATGTGCAATTATTAAAAGCTAGGCACGTGGCCAATTTTTTCTGCTTAACCTCGCTAATGGCTAACAACCTTCAAGGTGAGAGGCGCAAATATCTCAGTGACTCTGTAACGGAATTGCGAAGTTGAGGAATCGCGAATACAGGGGAAAATAAGCGATATACCTACACGAATTTTCCTCCGTGGATCACGGGGATCCGATAGATCCGTGAAGCGAAATCTTCCACCTTTCATCTACGCGTGCTGCAGAAATTACCTGCGAGAATCGTGCTCGTTACGCGGGCGTAAAATAAATGGTATAGACCTTACGCTACATAAGAGGCATAAGACATTCCGGTAACAGCGCGGTAGCCGAAGGTGCAGATGGTGTTGAGTCAAAAATAAATTTGGTGGATTTTGGCAATATCTCAGTGAAGCACACTCAGTACGCATATACATAAACGCGGGTATCTTCGGTCAATGAGTCACTCGCAGGAAAGAATATCACCGGACAGATGGGCTCTGTTATATTTGCGTAAACAAAATTTTTCTTCTCAGCTCCTGTCTCTACCTTCCGTCCACCTCTTAATCATCTAATTCTACTAATTGAAACGCGCCAGATTATCACAGCCGTTGCTTCAACGTTCGCTTTCTAATCCAGATAACTCCAGGTATTCAACAGTCAAAACGCCTCATGAAAATGAGAGAGCGCAGTTTTCCTTGTGATACGATTCGGGCAAGTTTCTGAAAATGAATTGAAATGAAATGATAATTTTTTTTCTTTTCCTTCTTTCTTTTTTTATTTTTTAATCTTTCCCCCAAGAAAAAATGTCAAATAATTATGTAACGCCTTGGAATTTAGCATTGGTGGACTGTATATATATATCTATATATACACCTACCGTATAGAATAAATAACGCGATCTTGAGCAATGAAAATAAATGGAAATCACGTAAGTTTGATTCGGTTGATAAATGAGTGGCGTGTATATGAATATGCGTTTCGTATGTAGGCATATACGTATACCTACTGCAGAAGCTTTGGACGCAGGTCCGTGTAACGAAATTAAAAAGATTTGCTAAAATTAGCAAAGATCGTCGACCTCGCGCATACACGTATAACTATATGTATAGTGCATCCGTGCGTCCGGCTGCACTTTATTTGTTTTGCCCCTTCGCGTCTTTCGATTGGTCGGCTTTTCTCCCACCAGTATAAATTCACGTCGTCGGTATATTCTCTTCCTTCCCTCTCCTTGAGCTGATACGCCCGCGCTGTGCAGCCGCGTTGTCAAGAGGAACCCCATTGTTTCTGGCTGTAGGAAAAGCTCGACACTCGACGAGTCGCCTTCGCAGGGACACAGCAGAGCTTTTTGAATAGAGTTTTTCCCACAGTTTTTCGGATAAAGCATTCTGAGCTTTTATCCCACGTACGTACATCAAGAGTGCGATATAATGCAGAGCGTATATCGCGGCGAATTCGACGATTGAATTAAGGGGAATCGGGAGGAGGAAGTCGAGGATCGAGCCAAGTGTTACGCGGGATAAAAGCATCGCCGAACTCCCGGTGAAACAATGCCACGAGGCCGATCTCTGATCCCGTTCGACCGAGACGATCGTTTAGCTGTTATCACTCGCTGCCTTTTTCACTCCATTTGACAAACTTGCAGGCCACCCTAATTCCGTTGCCACCTTGAAGCTCACATCCACGTATATTCGTCTGATTTGCCTACGTACCCAAGATTGCTAATATGTGTGAGCGAATTTATTTATGGAACAATAATCTTGAGGAGAAATAGAATTTCTGTTAAACAAATAAAGAAGAGAATTGGGTGTAGGTATAGTATATTCGTATACGTGTAACCCACGTTTATGGCACGCGGTGTTCTTCCATTTGAACTTAATTAATGATCCTGTCCTGCCAAAATATAATCTGTACGTCTAGGTGACGCTCAAGAATATGAGAAAGAACGCTGGTTTTTCTATTTTACTGTTCAGTCAATTTCCGTACTATCAATTCTTGAAATTATCTTACGAGAAAGCAATGAATAAAATTTCACATCCGTATCCTGTTGATGCGTGCAATTTATTGCAGATACTCGACGTTCAATAATGATTGCGATATAAATTCTGCTGGGGTCAAGTGTATAGCTACTGCGACCCATGGATTCTATTATACGTTTTGCAATACTGGTTCTATAGATACGAGAAATTCGTTTTGTCTGTTTTCTAGAGTAAACTCTAATGTGGTACTTCAGGGTTTATCGCAACTCTCATTAATGTACATTATTCATACGCAGTTCGTAATCGCTGTACGAAAGTTCACGACGCGTCACGTCTATGCCTGAACAAATATATTCATCAGCTGTTAATGTTATATTTCTTTCAACTTGGAAATCTTTCGCCACTATTAATCGTGGTGGTAAAAAATGCAATAAAATACTCCGTTCAACGTCATCTCCGATGTGTTTTTGTTCGTATACCTACTTTTATCTACTTTTAAACAGCTCAGAGGCTTGTTCAGCTCAGTTTAACTACTTTACACTACGAGTATCTAAATGGCCATACCATAGAGTTATAACGTTTTTCATACTGGTCTTACGATTAGTTTGCTTTTAGATCACATGAATTACGTCTCGATTTTTTGGAACACTCAGAGATGCACTGAGCCAGCTGATGTATGCGACACCGACCACACATTCGTGCACGATGCGCTAACGGACGCTTTGGTACATGATTTATTTCTGCGTGTATTTTCGAAAGCAAGGACATTTTTCACCGCGATTTATACATCGAGAAAAGCGGACGTTCAATTACGTTTAGAATTACTTCTTTAACCGCGGAATTGAATTTTCAAAACTCCCTGAAAATGTCCTCGATATCTGACCTGCAGATTTATTCGCTATATAATGTTTAAATAATTGTGTCTACGCCACTCCAGTTTCCGGTGTGAATGGTTATTTCTATTAAATATGCAATCCGAGTCCCCGGACTGATTTTCGAAAAGAAAATTGTACAATCACGTCCATCAGTTGTCGAATAACTTCGGCTGCTTCGGCAAGTTTTTCGTGCCGATATAAGGTGATGTAATTTCAGCTGCCTTCGTAATTATTTCGTTACAACATTATTCGGTAATTCCGTGTATCCCCCTATAAATATTTGGCAAGAGGAACTATTTATAAAATCCGAAATAAAACTGATTCACTGTGTACCTAACTATACGGGCAATAAATAATCAGCCTACACGTATATCTGCGGGGTGTATTTTATCCCGCAGAGCTTATTATACAATCCGCATCACATCCGTCCGTGTAATCCTGCAGCGCAAGCTTGGTGGAAATCCCGGAATTATGTAACGGCGAGAGAAAAAAATAAATAAATTCAGCCAAGTATTAACGATGAAGTAAATAAAATTGACCGAGAAAAAAATCTGGAACAAGATGCAAAACTAACGTGAAATCCGATAAGCCATCGGAGATGATATCAAATATTCGAATAACTATATTTACACCAGACCTTGAATCACAGGCATTTGAAAATATGTAAAACTAGTCGATGACGGAGGTCCTGCATCACTCTTCAGAATTTTGGATAGGTAGGGGAAGACGATTAAAATACATCGAATTTTCAAGGCTGCCAAGACGATTATCAACGGTTTTCAAAGTCAATTATCATTCCCAACTACTGCTGATAAATATGAATATAATATCTATGATAAATAGTGTAAACATATGTGTAACGATTCTGCTGTTTCATCCCTTAACCAATATAAGTATGAACAGTTATAATACTTATTTATAAACGGTGTGAAAAGTTCGCGGTGTTTGAAGGGGGGGTTGGCTGTGGTTGTGTTATACCCTAACTGTTGGAAAGTCTCACGTTCGCACAGATATTATTGGAGTCTGACGAAACTCTCGTCGATGAATGTATTTCCATCCAACGCATACCTAGACGTACGTAAAATCCATGCGCACCTACCTTATATGTACGTATTTGGGAAAATTGTGCGCAAAATTTTGTGCTTTGTTAAAGCGAAAATTACACGTACCTATCAAATTTCAAGGATGACAGTCACTCCCTCGTTCGTGTCTTGGATTTAATTCGATCATAAGACACGCGCGGTAATTGGGTTATTCAATTTTGTCTGAATGTAAAATGATAATCATTGAATTGCGAACGTTCTCCGAATAATCCTATAATCCTATAACAAGCATGCTTGTGTTTAAGTCTCGAATGAATTATTACACATTTTGAGACTAGATTTGACTTTCGATTGATGGTGTCACAACGAGATATTTATAACGATCATTCAAAAATCCTTGAAAGTTCGCTGGGTCAATCTACACACGCATATACGCACTAAAAGGAACAAATTGCGGTGATTGGCTGTAGTAAATAACAAAGGGTGAGTGAATACGAACGAAAGTTTGGCTGATTTTATTAATAATTTACCTGTCTAGTTATAAAGACAATTATCATTGTGGAAAACTTTCGAATAATGTGTAAATAATACCGTTATATTATTTTTCAGTTACAAAAATTAAAATAAATAAATATATAATATATATAATATATATACATACAAAATATAAATTTAAGTTTGTGCCGACTGGGAGAAGGCATCTCTGCAGATATATGGTTGTCGATATCGTCGTTGTTGTCGTTGTTCTTGTTCTTGATGGTTGATTCATTTTTCACGTACGTTTATTACGATCGACTGTCTACTTTCCCAGGAGGATTTTGCGGGTTGCTCCAAGGCTCTGACCAGCCTGGGTGGCACCCTTGTTGGAACCAGCCTGAAGACCGATGACTCCTTGTCCTGCACGAAGGGTCTCCTCGGAGAAGTCGCGCTTGCATTCTTCGGAGGGCTTGGGTCCCAGGTAAGGTCCGGTCCATTCCGGATGTCTGTATGTCTGCGTAAAAAAGATTGAAAAAATAATCATAGGTATGAAATTTGTGTATCAAAGAATTGAGCGTGTAACTACCGGATGTTTTATATCACATCGCATAAATTTTTCACCTATAAAAAGCTCAAACTCGGAATAATTTATCGTTTTCTTCGCATCGAGTTGTAAAATGTTTATCTGCCGGTTTATTCGGCAGCAAACTTTATCGGTCGCAATAGTTTTTAGAAAGCTCGGAACGATTATTGAGCTAAGGATTCCAGAAAATTATCGCGAATTTAAAAGATTCGGTCGTCACTTGTCACAACGAAGTAAAAAATAATGTCTCTACTAGGATTTTGATTTCGATATGAGATATTGTATCGGCCAATTTAGAATTGGAAATAATTTTTCGTCGATTACAGAAAAAATGCGATAAAATTTTTTCAAGTTCTGTTCAAATTGTTTACACGTGATTCTGACTATTTATGTGTTGTTTGGAGAATAAAACTAATTTCAAGACGATTACTCGATTTGTCTCACGCTAAATCAAATAGTGCGATCAAATTTGACACTTCTGAATTTTCACGGTAAATATATTGTCTATTCGCAGGTTTTACCATAGTTCACGATTTTCATGTATATTATATACAATTCTATTATGGAAATAAAAAAAGTTACGTACAATGTAAACTAAAGATTACATAATATCTAGTTGATGTTGCGAATTAAGAACAGAGTGACGAAAGTGGGGCGTGAAGGCTTCGCTCGTTGCCTGGACCAGAATGGAATAGCAAAGATATTTTCGGTGATTTGTAAAATGGCTGATGCGCAGAAAGGCAAAACTATAACGAAGGTAGACACGCCAGTTCGAGGGCGGGATTCGCGATTCCAGGAATCAAAACGTTTGCAGAATTTTCGTAAGGAAAAATTCCGGTTAACCCAGCAGCGAATCGATGTAGCGAATAATGAATAGTTAACTCACCTGTCGACCAAGAGCGAAGAGAGTTGTGGTCACTTGGGAGATGTCCTTCTTCTCCCAAAGATCGACTGTCTGGAAAACGTCGACGTCTGCCACTCCGTATTCTTTCAGAGCTTTTTGGAAACTGCAAACACGACGAATCAATTATAATAACCCCGTAATAATTTTTGAGCGAGAAAAATGATTTAGAGTAATTCGAAACTAAAGGTGTTCAATTGTGCAACGATTTGCTCCCGATATTCGATCTAATTTCGTATAATTATACTCACACGTTGATGTTCTCCATCATTTTGAATTGTCCACCGGTGGTGTTGATCTTGGGGATGGAACCAGGCTTCAGCTTGTTCATCAGCTGGCAGAGGACTTGTCCGTCACGGAGAACATCTTCGTAGGCCTCGGTGGCGAAGATTTTCTTTCCAAGGATGGACTCGATCCATTCCTTGGCCTCTCTCTCCTGTTCGGGGTCGCGTTTTCCTGCGAGCTGTTACAACGACGATAAGTGTGAGAATAAATTGCATCACAGTATATACGTGTAATGAGAGTCGTCTGATTGAAAGAAAGGAGTGAGAAACGAAATTGATTTAAAAATAAAAGAATTGATGCTTTTTCAATCAGAATGATATTCTTTATTTCCGGTGAATGTAGCACGGATGTCGACGAAATCTCGTAATGCGTATACCTTGGCGCGGACTTGACGTTCTAGAGCCATCTTGACTTGCTTTCTGCAGAGGACTGAAGTGTCGAGGACGTTCGCCAACTGTTCTTATACCCCATCGCAACGCAGCGCAACGCAACGAATCCTGCCCACGCTTTCGTCTCTCCAACTCCGCGTAAGCTCACTGTTTCCACAATTTTCGATTCTAATATTAGCACATTATTCATTTGGGTATAACAACTCGTTGATGATTTGCTAAATACCGACGCCATCTCGGTATACATATAATAAATATAGATCGTATCCAGCCAGCGTTGTACCTACATTAGCAAAGTACGAGTGTAACTTACACGCGAATCTGAGTATAAATGGAAACAAAATAAAATTAAATTGCGAGAAGATCACAAACGCGGCATGCTCCAAATTACAGTCCTAGTTCTTTAAATAGGAATGCCGCGATATGGGGCAGGTTGATGTTGTTGTTGTTGTTGTTGTTGTTGTTGTTTTGGTGGTGTTTGTTATCATTATTATTATTCAACTCATTACGCTACGTGCACCCCGTAAAGAGTGGCGAGTGTAATGGAGTTTTAAAACTCTTGACAACGGCTGAAGGGTAAATTCGTGAAACTAGGGTAATCCTTTGTTTACGCTAGACGGTAAAACTAATCGACATTTAGGAGTTGATGCCAATGTGCATACGTAATATGCACAATTATGCAATACCCCGTTTAGTTTAATTATACGAGAAATATTTACTTCTGGAATAACTCGGCAGTTGACTCAGGTTTAAATATACCCCGCATCTGCGGGGCCCCGATTATAATTATAGGTATATACCAGTCGCTATATAATATTCTCCAAGATACCGAAAGGTTTTATGACATTTTTACGCTTTCAATACTGGTCGCAAGTCTCCGCGGTGCTAGGAATTTTCAACATTCACAGCTTACATCCTTCCAGCCGTTGCTGTACGGCTATTGTTTTCTTTGAAACATTTTTACATCTACATCTACAAGAATCAATGTAATTATAGAACGAGGAAAGCGATATAACGATTGAACGGAAAACTAAAAATTCGATGCCTATTCTACGACGCGTGAAACATGGGCGAAGAATGTCGTACGTCGAGTAAGAAGAATAATAGTTTACACGAATAGTGGTTGGTTAATGTTGGTGAGTAGAACCAGCGAGGTGGCAAAAAATAGAAAAATGTCATAATCCATGCCCTAGCTCAAACCTAGATACGAAATGGGCCAGGAGAATTTATCAACTACACAAAGTGTGACCTTGTACTAATTTATGTGATATCTTTTCTTTCCGACACAGAATTCAGTTGACTCTCAAGGGTGTCGTAGAAGGACGGTCCCTTCTGCACAACCTTTAGTGTACAAGTACTCTCAGAGAATACACTGAGAAGTCGTAATTATAACGAGGAACCGCACTTCCATCTGCTAGTCAAGGTTTTATTCATTTCTATTAATATAACAAATGTGACAGTTGTTGCAATCAATTCTCCTATGACAATATTATACGTAGACTAATTTCCACATAATCATATACTATATATTTTCTCTTTTACGAAATACTCGCGTTCAGCTTCAACATTAGAAAACCATCTAACAGTCTTCTACTTTGTAATTGTTTGCTGAGATTTATATTCATGCAAGTTGTAGTTCTTACGACTTGCTGTCGCGCTGCCAAGGCAAGTTTAAACTTGAATAAATGAATTTATGGCGTGTGTATAATGCTGTGATGTAGTTTTGAGTTTGTATTTTGTCTAAATTTTATCAAGTATACGTATAAAAAAAAAGATAGACCAGCAGAGAAAACACGTGGAAAAAAATACAGCTGACTTTCTCCTAAGTGACAAATTGACCCGTTTTGGAATTACTTGAATTGACGATCAAAGCCGCAAATTGGTTTCTAATTTTGAAATCTCCGGCGACATATACTGTATGCATAAGAATTTTGCAGTGTGTGTGTAAAAAAAGAAATTATTTCCTATGAATTCTAACAATCTTCTTTATTTATTTATTTTCACATCTACAGCGTATATAGTTAAACAACATAACATCGGGGTTTTGCGATAGCTATCTTCGTAGTCGTCGGTCAACTTGTAATAACGTAGAGAATTCGGCAGTCAAAATCAGAGGCAAGGTTGGTGAGCATCAGTTGAGTGGGTCGAGGGATATTTTTTACTTTGTTGGTCTCCGCGACGACATTGGTAGGCGTTCGTCGCTCACACGAGCTGCAAAATTCTGCAGATTGATTGGAGGCTATAAAAATCACAGGAGGCCGCATGCGCTTTTTCCCCCTTAAATCTTTGCCTAAAAAGGCGCGAAACATTTTTCATTGCGAATAATTCCCAGCGATCCTCGTCGAGCGATACGTTTTAAATTATGCGTAAAATTTATATTTGAAAGAATTTTCTTGTCCCTCGTTTTACACATTTTTATTTTTCTTCATTATGTTTCATAGACATAAGCACAAGCTGCGAGTTGGATGACGTCAGGGGCGCGGAAATTTCCTTTCCAAAACTTTGCACGTTCCGCGTATTATGCCTTCGTATCTTAAAATAGGAGATATCGGTAGACTGTTTTCTAGCTCTTCAGCAGAATTCAAACGTCGATGAGAACAGAGTTGAACATAAGCCTTGGATTAATTAAAGATAGTCACCCGATTTTTCCTCCGATAATTCATACAATCTGAACAATCGACTTTCCACGTTAAAATTTCAACTAGTAGAACAGTTACGAATCGTAATCAGATTTGAAACGTAGCGAAGAGAACATCCAACGTGTCTGAGAAATGAAAGAAATGTTTAGATAATCGGTCTTCAGGCTATGCTCGACTCGTTATACGTCAAACGCATTTAATGGAATAAAATGTAGAAGTATAGCCAATAGGGCTCGTTTATTAACAGATCACTATTAACCGACGTACGTGAAATCAATATCAGGCTACATTCGTATTAATATTCAATATTTTTTACGTGCACCCGGTACATTGAATTCAAGAACTAGTCTGATGTGTTACAAACGAATAATAATTGGTCGCTCATAGTCATTATTTGTATTTCTTGCGGAAAACGAAGCTAAGACGGGAGCGAGTATTATATGGATTTTCATAAGTTTGTGTTGTTACTCTTATTTGAGAATATAAATCACAATCTAATATTATTTGGCATTATATTTCGCAAGCATTTCGAAATATGTTATAGTAGACTAATACTAAAAGACACGTATTTTTTTATCTGCCGTCAAACACTTTAAGGGGGTGAAACGAGCCTCCAAGGTAAGGCATGCCAAGGAGCAATTTTTTTTTTTTTTTTTTAATGGAGAGAATTACATTTTTCATTTCTCGTTACGAGAAAATTTTTCCGGTTGGATTGGTTAAAAGTTATTATGTCTTCTGAGTGAAACTGTCAAATCACCCCTTGACATGCCTTTCTTTGGAAGGTGGTTTCACCCCCTTAAAATGTTTAATGACGTATAAAGAAAAATACCTGTCGCTTAGTTTTTAGTCTACTGTAACATATTAAAACAGAAATAAAATTGGAGAGATCGACCTGGGAAACCTTTCTTGTGAGTAAAATTTTGACTGTTATATAAACATTTCATGCAAACATAACCTCACCCTAATAATCGATATTTCGAATTATAGTAACACAGCTGAGCTTTTCTCAGGTTGACAGATAAAGCAACCAATCTTGTTAATATCTAGATTGTCCAATAGTTTTGAAGTTGTCAGTTCTCTTATTAATCAATCGAAATGTAGTTCCAATTATCAGTAGTTTATCGATATGACTTCAAAATTGCCTCAAGTAAATAATAACTTGACCAGATTGTGATTGCTAAAAAGTAGGTGATTAAAAAGATCGAATAATCAATGATAATTCCGAACACTTTGAAAGAAAAGGATGGGATCATAGTATCAAGGACAGGGCAACAATATATGAACAAAAACTGTGTTGATATTAGCCAAAATTATTTATTGCTCAAGAATAAATTATTCTTGACTAGCATCCACATTTTCTGTCTGGAGTCCCTTGAAGGTGGCAACAGGGATGTATGTAACTAGTGTGTACAATTTGTTTGCAGAGTCTTCATCGTCGTTCCTTCTCCTGCTAAGACGTACTCGAACACGGAAGGGGACATTTCTGAAAACAAGAATGAAAAATGTTTAATACAATTTGAACACAGGTACTACAACAGCATTTGTTTCAATACTACAATGTCAAGGAGTTCAGTAACTAGACTGTGAAGCAATTGTAATTATATTTAGATAGAATGTGAAAGACTGCCATCTAAAATCAACCAGGACACAACTGCAGTTCATGAATCAATTACGAAGGGTCTCCTGAACCTTTTGAGACAGTCAATCAACATGAGGCTATCTGGGCGTATTAATTTCCGATAAAAAAAAGAATCATTATCCTATAAAGTGATTCGACTAGACAAACAAACTTATTCACATTTGCTGTTATATCTTACAGGCTGCAACCTTATCGATTACTTGCAGCAGCCAGCAGACCATAATGCGATGCTCGCAGTATTAGAAGTGGTGCACGTACCATTACACAGTAGGATTAGCTTATCGATGCGTTTGACATGCTACGTTTTCAGGAATCTATTTAATGGGTAACGTGCGAACCGGAGATTAACTGACAATTGTGTGTGTTCAGTCTGTATACCTGATTCCCTTGGACCACAGCTGCTTGTTAAGACGTGTGTCGATCCTAACGTCAGGTGTGCCCATTTGTTTTTCGGCGAACTTCCTTATTTCCTTGATGGCTCGAGGTGCCCGTTTCTTGAAACCGACGCCATGCAATCGTTTGTGGAGATTGACCGTGTATTCACGTGTCACGACCTCATTCATCGCGCTTTTTCCCTTCTTTTCGCCCGTGGATTTCGCCATCTTATACCTAACCATGTAAACAACGAAAAAGTGGTTAACCTCGTGTGCTCTAGTAAGATCACAGAATAATCCAATTTTCAAGCTACAATATTACTGAATATATATTTAATGGGGTATTGAGAAGCACTTGGCACTGCCGGTATTAATTATTATTCAACACAATCGCCGATGTTTTCAGATTTTATTTTCAACAAATTTCTCATTACCTCTCCGATAAAATGGAAGTACTCAAAAGAGCCACTAACCGCTTGTGTTCCGAAAACAATCAAGGATTTCCTTGGAGGAGGACATATTTCTTCACTGGAGGCCGGGAAAATTGGACAAATATTACATTTTTATCCGCTGGGGAAATTTTGCTATTAATTTGTCATACAATGTATCTAATCTTAGATATTTATAAAAATAATTAACAACCGCTGCAACATGAATATAGTAAAGAATAGAGTAAAAGTATTGTGTAAATGTAGTGAAAACTACAAGAATTTCAGCTGTTTCACTAGCAAGCATCTAGGGATTTTGTTTTTCGAAGAATGGCATATGATGCCCTGGGCTACTTTTCAACCAGTTTATGAACGCACACGCGAGCCTGTAAAATGGTCTCCGTTAACCTGCGATGTTGATACTAATGTTTGTAAGCTAAAATTCGTATAATTAATATTAAAATGGCTGGTAAAATATGGAATTCCGAGTTATGGAAATCATGGGATAAGCATGGAAAAAATGATTTGTAAGTGATTATCAAAATTGCGCCGCGCTCGCATTTGATTAATATTGAATTGATACCTACCTGCCTTCTCTGTGAAATGATGGTTGCAACCACCCAACTTATCTCTCCTGTTTCTCGCTCTTCTCAAGAGTTAATGTCAATTACCAACTGTTTGCAGCCTCAAGTTAATCAAGCAAAAATATAAGGAAGGGAACACAACAGGTATTTATGTATTTCAATATCCAATTTACGTCACTTCTACCACCTCACTTTGTCTTTGGCATCATCTTTTTGGCTTTATCCTTTATCTCCAAGCAACCTTATTCTTTAGCAGGAAACTTTCTCTGAATTTTGTTTTCAATCACCTGTCACATAATTTTGTATTTGTTTGAACTTTTCTATTTGTACCCTGGGCAGCTGACTGTTGTACTAAATGCATGATGCAAGTGATAGTTTCAGTCACCAGACAAAGTCAGATTGTATGCTTACGTTTTCTGCAAAATAACCTGAAATCAACCGTTGTCTTTATGCTTTCAATAATTTCAGAATGGAGAAGAGGTTTATACCAATTGATATCAAATGGGATCCGAGGAAACGTAAAAAAGGATAGTGTAGTTGCGACACTTGGTGAACTTATGGTAAGTGAGATGAATTCGTTGCCCTTGCAGCTCACATATCTCAAAACTATCGATGTTTCAATTCAAGCTTAGACACTGTACATAAAAAATAAGCTCACTACTGTGAATCTGTCTTTGCGAACTTTAATGATCATACAGTTACCCGAATCATTGTTAAATTATATATTTTTTTTTACAGAATATTGATGGTGCGATTCCATCAGCTGTTGTGGATATATTTACACTAATCGATGCTGAAGCGCATAATGAGGACAGAAACAATTTGTATTACATCGTTAAAGAATCGGAAAAGGTAATACTTAATTGCAAGCAGTAAAGAAGAATGTAGATCACTTCCTTAGTGTGACATATTAATCAGTATTTCTGTTTTTTAGTTTCTCACAGATAGAATTCTGAAAGAGCGTCTGGAAATAGATACTCTTCAAGATGTTGGGACGTTGAAGAATCGCAATTTTCAAACTAAGTTCATCAAAGTTAAAACCAAACTCTAGTACGTATGATTTTTTGTGAAGAAAATCATCTGTTACATCTCACTGGATTTAGTATACACAAATTTTGTCTTACCTCAAATTCTTACCACCTGCTTGCAGTAATCTATAAGATCAATTTATTATTTCAGCTACAAACAACGAAAATTCAATTTGTTTCGTGAAGAGAGCGAAGGATATTCTAAACTGATTGTTGAATTAAATCAAGAATATCAAGAAAATGAAGTTGCATCTACCTTGGAGATCGTCAAGTCTCTCATTGGTATGATATATGCACTGAGTATTTGACTTCCATTAAGAAGTTATTTCTTGTCCAAGATGTCGCAACGATGAAAAAAAACTTGATAAACTTGAGATAAAACTTATTCGCTCCTATTATAGCCCCAAGCGTGTAACTTTAAATTAATATATTGATATTGATTTCAGGCTATTTCAATCTTGATCCTAATAGAGTACTTGATATTTTGCTGGAAACATTTGAGAATCGGCCAGATGACGACAGTTTATTTATTCCTCTCATTCGTTCTTACATGAGTGATCAGCAAGTACTTTGCGAAGTTCTAGGCTTTAAATATCGGTCTACAACAGCAGCAACCCCATTTTCTTTACAGAAAGTTACAGCATTAATGCTGCAGCATCATGTTATCAAACTGGATGATATTTTACCCTGGCTTGTGCCAGACGACAAGGATATAATTAAGGATCATGAATTGGCAATGAAACAAGCTAAAGAATATGTTAGAAAAATGAGCGTTATATCCACTAAAGATAAAGAGGAAGTTCCTGAAGAAAAAGATGTTGTACAGGTTTGTATCATTTATTGTACTAAGTATCATATTGAACTTTTTTTGTATAATTTAAAGTCTAGGTACAGATGTCCAATAATTATTTATTTGGCAGGATAAATACATTACCAATCAAAAGTTTGGACTTTGTCAAGCATTATTAGAAGTTGGTGCATGGGAAATAGCACAGAATTTATTTAAACGACTACCAGACCATTGCTTTACTGATCAACGACCAATTGCACTGGCACTCTGCAGAATGATCCAGTCAATCATCGAACCAGCCTATAGAAAGTGAGTTAAGATCTTTCAGAATAGATCTTTTTCCCAAAACTAAAGTTAATCAGCTTGCGAATTGGCACTAAGATATTATTCTAAGCGTGACCCGGAACTATCACGCCATAGGCTACCAATGTATTCTTCATCTAAATCTGTAATTGAGACGTTTTTACTTCTGATAGGAAATTTGTGCTTTGCGAATTCCAGCTGTTTGAAATTGCCTTATCCGAGAGTATTTAAAGGCTCAGAACAGGGCAGGTGTATCGTCAGTTGATCATTGTGCACTGTCCTGAGCCATCAGATGTTAGCGAATAATAAATAATAAATATAAATAATAAATTCAATTATACTATGAGTTTTTCTAGACGTGGAACGATTTGTATGTCTGATTTAGGCAATATTTGTTTTGAAAATGCATGTGATGGCTGTGGCGGACTTGGTCTGTTCAACCTGAACATCAGCTGTAACTTCAATTCACTGAATCAGGTGCACGGATCGTTGCGCGTCTAGGAAAATTCACAGTATAGAATATAACATACCGCCAACAGTATACATTTTATCCAAAATAACATTCAGTACAGTTTCGATGATTTATTCAAAGTATCAATTTCCAGATACTGCATCATATCACCAAAGTTACCGGGTAGAAAAGTACCGCCAATGAAAAGTCCTCTGGCTCCACTGCCTTTTCATAAATTAGAAGACATACACGATCGTTTACTGCCAATGCTAATAACACTCGGACCTAACTTACATCATGATGCAATTTTGATGTACAAAATTATGCGTCTGTGTCACGTTGCTATTAAGCAATGCGAATTGGACTCAAATAAGCAACCTATAAGCAAAGAAAACAATCTTTACTATGATGTGCTAACAGTTTTGGACGTGGCACTATTGCCTTCTCTTTCGTTCATGGATTGCAACTGTTGCGTAGCTGAAGAGATTTGGAATATACTAAAATATTACCCTTACCAAAGCCGGTACTGTCTTTACGCACGTTGGAAAAATGATACACCTTTACAACATGCAGCATTGCTTAGAAAAAGAGCAGATGCTCAAAAAAAGATTAAGTCAATAATGAAGCGTGTCAGTAAAGAAACCATAAAACCAGTAGGAAGATCTATTGGCAAGCTAACCCATTCTTCTCCTGGAGTTTTGTTTGATTATGTACTGATACAAATTCAATTGTACGACAACCTTATTGGTAGGTAACAGTAGATAATATCTGCCAAACAATTCTGACTGAATTTTATTTTAGTAATAATATAATGTACAAACATTCTTCAACGTCTTAATTATTAAAACAATTGCATCCTCCTTAGGGCCTGTCGTGGATTCACTTAAATATTTGACAAACATTTCGTACGACATACTTGGCTATTGCCTAGTAGAAGCTTTAGCTGGAGCTGATAGGGACAGATTTAAACATGACGGTACAAGCATTTCTCTCTGGCTACAGTCACTGGCTTCTTTTTGTGGAGCTATCTTCAAAAAATACAATATTGAGCTTACTGGACTTCTACAATATGTGGCCAATCAACTTAAGGCACAGAAAAGGTAGACAGTTTCACTTTGTGCATTCAGTAATACGCTGGATTGGGATTATTTTATTTTAGACTACAGTCTACTACTAACGTCAGTTGAGCACAACACAAACTAGATACATTCTTCTGTCCCTACTTGCAGCTTAGACCTGTTAATCGTAAAGGAAATTGTGCAAAAAATGGCCGGTATAGAAGCTGCCGAAGAAATGACTCGTGAACAATTGGATGCAATGGCAGGCGGCGATCTTCTCAAAAATGAAGTAATTACATGCATGCTTTAGCTTACCCCAGTGGCTTGGTAAAAGTGAAACTAGTTATAACCCTAATCACATTTTTTCCAGGCTGGATATTTCAGTCAGGTTCGAAATACAAAAAAATCATCACAGCGTTTGAAAGATGCACTGTCGGAACATGACTTAGCTGTAGCTCTTTGTCTACTCATGGCCCAACAAAAACACTGTGTTGTATACAGAGAGACCGACAAGTCTCACCTCAAGCTTGTAGGTGTGTATTCAAACAATTAATATTTGACACGATTGGATGAAGTTTCCTTAAAGTTAAACACAAATCACTCATTTATGCAACAGGTAAATTATATGACCAGTGTCAAGATACACTCGTTCAATTTGGCACATTTCTTGGATCAACTATGACTGTGGACGAATATGTAGAAAGGCTACCGTCGATACACTCCATGCTTCAAGATAATCACATACATTCTGATGTTGCATTTTTTCTTGCACGACCAATGTTCGCTCATGCCATTAATGTAAGTTCTAGTACAACTCAAGTTTTTTTTGTACATATTTATGTAATTGAGAATCTGTGGCTTACAGATAAAGTACGATGCACTTAGGAAAGCTGATCCTAATTATAAAAAAATGTCAAGCGCATTGAAACAGGCAAAGTATGCTGAGGCAGCACAAGCTGTTATGGCTCCTGTCGCTCTTTCTGTCAGACCATTACACCCACTTAAAGTATGGGAAGATATTTCACCACAGTTCTTGGTGACCTTCTGGTCACTTACAATGTATGATTTGTATGTTCCTGTTGAGAGCTATGAAAGAGAAATAAACAAGCTCAAACAGCTTGCTTTACAGGCTGCTGATTCCAAAGATATGGTTAGTTACTTCAAAGTTAGCACTATAGACTTCTATGCTGGTTAAATTTGTTATTTATTTTTATTAACCAATTAATTTTACTAGAACATGAGCAAGGGTAAGAAGGAACAAGAACGTTACACGACCTTGACTGAAAAACTACAGGATGAGAAGAAAAAACAAGAAGAACACGTTGGAAAAGTTTTTGCCTATTTAAGGTGAATAAGATTCTATTCTTGAGAGTTTCAAGTCGCAGTACTTTCTCTAATATGACTAACTTCATTAACCTGTGTTAATACTGGCAATGCTTTCAGGCAAGAAAAAGACTCATGGTTTTTATCAAGGAGTGCTAAATCTGCTAAAAACGAAACAATCACACAATTTTTACAGTTATGTTTGTTTCCTCGTTGCACATTCACAACCGTTGATGCTATGTACTGTGCCAAATTTGTACACACTATTCACTCTCTGAAAACCGCGAATTTCTCCACACTTCTTTGCTATGATAGAGTAAGTAATTTACTAGTGATGTTCTATTACATTAACAGTTCAGCCATTTTGGATTTTGACCAATAGCTTTTGATTTTAGCTCTTTTGTGATATCACTTACTCGGTAACATCATGTACAGAAAACGAAGCTAATCGATATGGTAGATTTTTATGTGCTATGTTGGAGACTGTGATGCGATGGCATTCCGAAGAAGCTCTTTTCGATAAGGTATAATAGAAAAATATTTCCAACTACATTATTAAGGCTGTCATCTTGGTTAATGTTTGGTTAAAATGTATTATTCTTTCAGGAATGTAGTAACTACCCTGGTTTTGTAACCAAATTTCGTGTCAGCAATCAGTTCTCAGAAGCAAATAACATGGTTGGATTTGAAAATTACAGACACGTGTGTCACAAGTGGCATTACAAAATAACAAAGGTATGCTTTCAAAATTTCAGACCAAGACAAAGGTATGTTTGGTCATAGGTCTAATGTTCATGAGCATACATAATCATGTTTCTGAGTTGTGCAGTGCTAATGCTGATTATTTGTTCTCAGGCAATCGTAGTTTGTCTTGATTCAAAAGATTACGTGCAAATAAGAAATTCCTTGATAATACTTATCAAAATATTACCACATTTCCCCGTTCTGGCAAAACTCTCGCAAATACTTGAAAGAAAAGTTGAAAAAGTACGTGAGGAGGAGCGTGGTCAGCGCCAAGACTTGCATGTGTTAGCAACATCATACAGTGGACAATTGAAGGCAAAAACTCCAAGTATGATCCGTGAATCGGAATTTCATCACGTTGGCGATAAGGTCAGTATCGTTATTGCTCACTCGTGTGCGAAGTTGAAGTAAGTTTTCTTACATATGTCTTGAGACCTTAATACTCCTGCAATCCTTATCAATATAGTTCGTTAATTATATGGTTATTGATATTTGCATAGGCTGGAAAAAACCTCGAGTCGAATAATGATGATACGGTGGAAAAAGTTAGTAATGGAGTTGCAATTAAAGAAGTTAATAATGGAGACACACGCACGGAAAAAGATGGACAGGAATTACGTGAAAAACGCAGTATATCAGGGCAAGCCCATCAGTAAGAAACATATTTTAATTAGGTAATGGAAATATTATTCTGAAAAATATGATTTTAAGTTGCACTTTTCTTGAATAGTGACACTACTGAAAAACTCCGTAAAAAAGAAGAAAGTAAAGATCTGATAGAAGGAAGGGAGAAGTCAATTAAAAAAGAGGAACCAAAATCAGATGATACGGCTGATAAAAAGGAACGAAAATATTACAAGGTAATGGGAGGAGTTCTACTTTGTAAATTTATACGAATATGCTGCGTGATAATGAAGTGAATGTCAGAAGTTGGTATTAGAATCTCCGTAATTGTTGATCGTACTTAATTGAATATCATGTTTAAGGATGAACATTATTATGGTGGAGCTGTTGACAATTTGGATCGTGATCTTTCGAGTGTGTCTAATAGCAGCGGTAGTTCGGGTCCATCGCAAGATGCACCTGAGAGAGGTACGTGAAATATGTTATCTGTAAAAACACGAAGCCTACGAACATAAAGAAGTATTGCAAAACAAGTACGTGGTATTATTGGTATTATTCTGTCCGATTGTTTGATTATACTGTTACTTTATTTGTTTCAGATACTAAACGAAGGAAAGTCGAAAATGTTCCCAAAGTACGTTAATTACTATCATTTACTCCTTAACAACCATTGACATCTTGTCATTATCTACAGTATCTTATTCTTTGATTTTGGTGGTGCAGAATAAACAAGAGAATAGGAGAACAGAAGTAGCTGCTGAAAAGAAGGAACGTTCTGGGAAAACAAAAATACGAACAGACGAAGAGAAAGAACTTCGCAGAGAACGGAAACTTGGTCGTAAAAGGGTACGTCTGCTATCTCTGTTATTAATAAAATTTAGTGGCATATGTATAGATGCATTTGTAAAACATTTCTATCTAATTTCAGGATCGAACAGAAGAGTCTATTGTACCTGCAGAACAAAAACGAAGGAAAGATGACGAAAGAGGTAACTGCATAATTCTTATAGTGGCAAGCACTTGGCAGTCCCTGCATCCTATATTTAAAACTTTGTTTTGTCGTTTTCATAATGTCTCATATGTACATCTTGACCAAGTTCTGAAAGATTTATCTAATTGTAAGTCTAAACATTCAATTTGTTGATGGATTTTCCCTTTATTTTTATAAGCAGTTCGTTCAACTCGTATTACTTCAGTGATTCATCACATTTATTGTGTATAGAAAGTTTGAGGACGGTTACACATTTTAATTAGTAATGACCACACTATTTTGTATGAAATTAAACTCTGTTTCAGCGAAGGGAACGCATCAAAATGGTGATGTTCCAGAACACAGAGAAAAACATCATTATAATAAGGTCAGTCTTGAGTTTGGATTAAATAAGTTGTCTGAATTTTGTTATTGGGTGGGGGTACATAGTAGTAGTATTAATTTTTCCTCATCATTCCTTGTATCAGAATATATGGAGACGATGAATCCGGTTTAGTATAAATAACATTATACCCCATTTTAACACTGTTATTCAAGTTATTATTTCTGAGTTTGTTTCAACTGTTACAAGGTGATGTTTGGAATGCAATTTTGATTTAATCCTCTGACGTTTTGATTTGTGTTACTTTATCTAACATCAACTGCTTGGCCCCTCAGTTATTAAAGACGTCCGCATCAAGTATATTGAAAAGACGAGTTGGAAGACAATAACAATGCCCACAAAGAATATATAGGTGATACTAACAAGTACACAAGTCATTTTCAATACATTTATCCATACTAAAAACTCAGAACCAATATGATTTCAGGAAAAATCACCATACACAAAGGAACGAGTTCACGAACGAGAAGGTCGGGAAACACGAGATAAACAATATCCTTTTCTATCAGTTTTAGTGTGTTAATAAAAATGAAAGTGGAATGAATAAGAGAGTATAGTAATGAATCTGTTGGTGCTGCATCTGTGTATTGGCTTAAAAATTTTTACCAAAAACTACCGATAAATTGCAGCAGTGAAGGAAGCCCAAGAAATGCTCTCAGAAAATTAAACTACTCCACTATTTTTATCTTCATTCTGTAATTCCTTAACCTATTTTTACCAGGCGAAGTTCAGATCCGAAACGGAGGTGATGTAGATCAATGGAAGAAGTTTGACTTACATTTTATATCATATGTTTGAATGTTGTATGTAATTAAGATAGATTTCGGAAACAATAAAGAAGCATAGTGAATAATTTGTATATTACGCTTATATTCAATTTTATACAATAAAATAAATATTCCAAACTTTACATATTCTTAATTTCGGTATCATTACTTATAGTTAACTGAACATTCTTCATCACCTGTTCAGTCACCTGTTGTTATCATATTAAGCGCAATGTTTTGCGATTGTTGTGAACGCTATTGAAAGAATATACAATACTAGCTATAAGAATCGAATTCTTAATAGAAAAGTAAATACTCGGAGAAGTAGATTTACGAATTCAGTATGTGAAAACAAATTATAAATACTATATTAAATATTTAATTATTAATTCATTTATTATGGAGAAGTAGTTATACAGCTCTGAAAATATTGATCTGCTTTTAAACTTTCTGCTTCTAGTCGCCTAAGTCGCATTTTTGCATCTTGCAAGATATCTTCGGTTGAACTACTTTCGCTGAATCCATTATTCACATTGACATTTCTATTATCGGGAGGCCTTGATAATACAGCCTCCTCTAATTGTCTGGACAATGTAACAACGCGCAACGTTAATTCTTCGATTCTTGACTGCTGTTCTCTTATAAGACTAGATAATTCTTGTTTTTCTTCACAAAGCAGACGCACTTCTTCTGTGTTTGACGAGCTAACGGAAATACCTGTTTGTACACACCCATCTTTTTTTATTGTACTAAAATTCGCAGATTCAGCAGGAATTTCATTTCGAACTTTAATTAATTCTTCCTGCAGCTTTTTCATGTCTCCTTCAAACGTTCTATAACTAACTCGTTCTTTTTGTAACCTGAAAAATTGTCAAGAGTTAATCGTATTTTTATCAATGCGGTTTGTACTTATTGATTCAAATACTTGAGTAACAAACCTGTCAGCTTCTTGAGAAAGTAGCTTTTCTTTTACCGACAACTCTAGTTCTCTGCTCGCCAGTCTTTGTTCATTTTTCAATTTCTCTTGTGCCAGACGATTTTCTTTTGAATCCGCGAGTTGCATAAGGTTCTAAAATTGTCGAGTTATCAATTAACTTTTATAATGAAAACAGTATTTGATAGGTCAGTAAGATAAAAAAAAAAAATATGTTACTTTTTGACTATGGAATATTGTAATACATAAGTGATAGAGTGTGATGAAATAACAATATTATCATTTTTATGAATCATGGATGAAAAATAAAATTAACATACCTGCGCATGTTGGAGTTTTCCATTGAGTGTAGCTAATTGTCGTTCTATTGATAATGCCTGTTCCCTTAACTCGAATTCCTTATTCTTTAACTGAGTAGTAAAAAGTTCCTTTTGTTGAAACAACTTTTTCTTTGCATCCAACAGAGCAATTGTTTCGAAAGACTCAGTTGGAATGGTATGATCAGTTTGTATTTGTCGGTTATGGGTATGTACTTTCGCCGCCTCATTTTTATCAAACATTGTATTGGAAAAACATAGAATTAAAGATTTAAGAATGCACAGAATCAGTGGCGAATCACCATCAGCGTAACAAGACAGAATATCTTGTCCATTAGATTTCTCAGGGCTTATTCCCAGAGTTTGGAGTGTGTGATAAACGTAGTCATTAGGTAGCTTATTTTTCTTGCACTTTTCAGTGCTCTGAGTGTATGCTTCGGCTTGTTGATGAAGGTTAATTAGTAGAGGTGTTTCACTTGCAAATACCGATAACGTGTAAAAGTAATTATAATTCAACAAATATTCAGCAATTAACATGTCGTAGACATATTGCTTTGCTGATCTGAAGTCTGTCTTAATTTCACGAGAAGACGCGTTGTTTTTCAGAGCAATTACCAAATTTTGTCTAAGATGTGTTCGTATACTTGATATGACTCCAGACTTTTCGAACCTGAATGGAGAGGTGAAGATTGATTAATAAGTATAAATTTCAGTAAAAATATAGAGTGTAGACTAAAATTCTTATTGTATAAATGAAAACATTTGATACCATGAATGTACTTCTGAGTAATTACTGTTACTCATGCTGAAATTATTTTGTGAACCCCATTCCCGAGAAAAAAAATATTTTTTTTGCTTGTTCAACTTCTGAGTAAGCGATCGTTCACATTACACGAAAAAAAAACTCGAGGCACTTGAGTTCACGTCCAAACTGACAGCCCGAATCGTTATTGTGATGTTGTCAGTTAGAATGTACTCGTATCTATGGATACCGTTGCTAAGTACAGCCGCTTTGACACGTCCTCCACGTCCTCCACGAGGGAAATAGGAGGGAATAGCCACTGAGGAAGGAGAAGGTGTGGAGGCTCCGATGTTTGCATGAGTGGTGTAGAATGAAGTCCTACCCTACTCCGTGGTCCCTTGAGAACGAAAACTAGGATTCACCGCTGCATGTGATTGGAATACATGCGAACCAAAGACGTTTCTGAGCTAACCGAGAGGGTAGGCCGCTCTTTGATTGCGATTATGAGTCTGGCCTTATTATTTGTTCAAGCCAAGTGTTCTGTCTCGGAACCGAGACGGGGTACCCTTTCTCAACTATTCGAACCCGAGGAACTCTAAATTCGTGTAAGGAAACTCGTGGGGCTAACAGCACAAAAATAGCGATTGAAATCCTCAGTTTTTCGGCTGTAACTTTTGATCCGCTGCTCGCAGCGTATTGGGACTGCGCTCAATCGATTTCTCTCGCAAAATTACGTCGGAATAGCGCCCCACAGAATCGATTGCAGCACTTTTCAAAATCGTCGAAATTTTCGTCAAAAATCCAAAGGGGTTAGCCTTACTTTTTTTTGCGATTTAGAAGCTGAAAATTTCTGGTCTCCGAATTGATTTGTATGACCGTTTCTAGACTAATTGGGACCCCAGGAACTCAAAAAACACTTTGAAATAAGCGTAGGAACAACAGCAGAGAAATGACGATGAAAATCTGCAGTTTTTCGGCTGTAACTTTTGATCCGTTGCTCGCAGCGTATTGGGACTGCGCTCAATCGATTTCTCTCGCAAAATTACGTCGGAATAGTGCCCTACAGAATCGATTGCAGCACTTTTCGAAATCATCGAAATTTTCGTCAAAAATCCAAAGGGGTTAGCCTTACTTTTTTTGCGATTTTTGGGGCTGAAAACTTCTGGTCTCCGAATTGATTTGTATGACCGTTTCTTGACTAATTGGGACCCCAGGAACTCACAAAACACATTGAAAAAAGCGTAGGAGCACCAGCAGAGAAATGACGATGAAAATCTGCAGTTTTTCGGCTGTAACTTTTGATCCGTTGCTCGCAGCGTATTGGGACTGCGCTCAATCGATTTCTCTCGCAAAATTACGTCGGAATAGTGCCCTACAGAATCGATTGCAGCACTTTTCAAAATCGTCGAAATTTTCGTCAAAAATCCAAAGGGGTTAGCCTTACTTTTTTTGCGATTTTTGGAGCTGAAAATTTCTGGTCTCCGAATTGATTTGTATGACCGTTTCTAGACTAATTGGGACCCCAGGAACACAAAAAACACATTAAAAATAGCGTAGGAACAACAGCAGAGAAATGACGATGAAAATCTGCAGTTTTTTGGCTGTAACTTTTGATCCGTTGCTCGCAGCGTATTGGGACTGCGCTCAATCGATTTCTCTCGCAAAATTACGTCGGAATAGCGCCCCACAGAATCGATTGCAGCACTTTTCAAAATCGTCGAAATTTTCGTCAAAAATCCAAAGGGGTTAGCCTTACTTTTTTTGCGATTTTTGGAGCTGAAAATTTCTGGTCTCCGAATTGATTTGTATGACCGTTTCTAGACTAATTGGGACCCCAGGAACTCACAAAACACATCAAAAAAAGCGTAAGAGCACCAGCAGAGAAATGACGATGAAAATCTGCAGTTTTTCGGCTGTAACTTTTGATCCGTTGCTCGCAGCGTATTGGGACTGCGCTCAATCGATTTCTCTCGCAAAATTACGTCGGAATAGTGCCCTACAGAATCGATTGCAGCACTTTTCAAAATCGTCGAAATTTTCGTCAAAAAAGCAAAGGGGTTAGCCTTACTTTTTTTTGCGATTTTTGAAGCTGAAAATTTCTGGTCTCCGAATTGATTTGTATGACCGTTTCTAGACTAATTGGGACCCCAGGAACTCAAAAAACACTTTGAAATAAGCGTAGGAACAACAGCAGAGAAATGACGATGAAAATCTGCAGTTTTTCGGCTGTAACTTTTGATCCGTTGCTCGCAGCGTATTGGGACTGCGCTCAATCGATTTCTCTCGCAAAATTACGTCGGAATAGTGCCCTACAGAATCGATTGCAGCACTTTTCGAAATCATCGGAATTTTCGTCAAAAATCCAAAGGGGTTAGCCTTACTTTTTTTGCGATTTTTGGAGCTGAAAACTTCTGGTCTCCGAATTGATTTGTATGACCGTTTCTTGACTAATTGGGACCCCAGGAACTCACAAAACACATCAAAAAAAGCGTCAGAGCACCAGCAGAGAAATGACGATGAAAATCTGCAGTTTTTCGGCTGTAACTTTTGATCCGTTGCTCGCAGCGTATTGGGACTGCGCTCAATCGATTTCTCTCGCAAAATTACGTCGGAATAGTGCCCTACAAAATCGATTGCAGCACTTTTCAAAATCGTCGAAATTTTCGTCAGAAAAGCAAAGGGGTTAGCCTTACTTTTTTTTGCGATTTTTGAAGCTAAAAATTTCTGGTCTCCGAATTGATTTGTATGACCGTTTCTAGACTAATTGGGACCCCAGGAACTCAAAAAACACTTTGAAATAAGCGTAGGAACAACAGCAGAGAAATGACGATGAAAATCTGCAGTTTTTTGGCTGTAACTTTTGATCCGTTGCTCGCAGCGTATTGGGACTGCGCTCAATCGATTTCTCTCGCAAAATTACGTCGGAATAGCGCCCCACAGAATCGATTGCAGCACTTTTCAAAATCGTCGAAATTTTCGTCAAAAATCCAAAGGGGTTAGCCTTACTTTTTTTGCGATTTTTGGAGCTGAAAATTTCTGGTCTCCGAATTGATTTGTATGACCGTTTCTAGACTAATTGGGACCCCAGGAACTCACAAAACACATCAAAAAAAGCGTAAGAGCACCAGCAGAGAAATGACGATGAAAATCTGCAGTTTTTCGGCTGTAACTTTTGATCCGTTGCTCGCAGCGTATTGGGACTGCGCTCAATCGATTTCTCTCGCAAAATTACGTCGGAATAGTGCCCTACAGAATCGATTGCAGCACTTTTCAAAATCGTCGAAATTTTCGTCAAAAAAGCAAAGGGGTTAGCCTTACTTTTTTTTGCGATTTTTGAAGCTGAAAATTTCTGGTCTCCGAATTGATTTGTATGACCGTTTCTAGACTAATTGGGACCCCAGGAACTCAAAAAACACTTTGAAATAAGCGTAGGAACAACAGCAGAGAAATGACGATGAAAATCTGCAGTTTTTCGGCTGTAACTTTTGATCCGTTGCTCGCAGCGTATTGGGACTGCGCTCAATCGATTTCTCTCGCAAAATTACGTCGGAATAGTGCCCTACAGAATCGATTGCAGCACTTTTCAAAATCGTCGAAATTTTCGTCAAAAAAGCAAAGGGGTTAGCCTTACTTTTTTTTGCGATTTTTGAAGCTGAAAATTTCTGGTCTCCGAATTGATTCGTATGACCGTTTCTAGACTAATTGGGACCCCAGGAACTCAAAAAACACTTTGAAATAAGCGTAGGAACAACTGCAGAGAAATGACGATGAAAATCTGCAGTTTTTCGGCTGTAACTTTTGATCCGTTGCTCGCAGCGTATTGGGACTGCGCTCAATCGATTTCTCTCGCGAAATTACGTCGGAATAGCGCCCTACAGAATCGATTGCAGCACTTTTCGAAATCATCGAAATTTTCGTCAAAAATCCAAAGGGGTTAGCCTTACTTTTTTTGCGATTTTTGGAGCTGAAAACTTCTGGTCTCCGAATTGATTTGTATGACCGTTTCTTGACTAATTGGGACCCCAGGAACTCACAAAACACATTAAAAAAAGCGTAGGAGCACCAGCAGAGAAATGACGATGAAAATCTGCAGTTTTTCGGCTGTAACTTTTGATCCGTTGCTCGCAGCGTATTGGGACTGCGCTCAATCGATTTCTCTCGCAAAATTACGTCGGAATAGTGCCCTACAGAATCGATTGCAGCACTTTCCAAAATCGTCGAAATTTTCGTCAAAAAAGCAAAGGGGTTAGCCTTACTTTTTTTTGCGATTTTTGAAGCTGAAAATTTCTGGTCTCCGAATTGATTTGTATGACCGTTTCTTGACTAATTGGGACCCCAGGAACTCACAAAACACATCAAAAAAAGCGTAAGAGCACCAGCAGAGAAATGACGATGAAAATCTGCAGTTTTTCGGCTGTAACTTTTGATCCGTTGCTCGCAGCGTATTGGGACTGCGCTCAATCGATTTCTCTCGCAAAATTACGTCGGAATAGTGCCCTACAGAATCGATTGCAGCACTTTTCGAAATCATCGAAATTTTCGTCAAAAATCCACAGGGGTTAGCCTTACTTTTTTTGCGATTTTTGGAGCTGAAAACTTCTGGTCTCCGAATTGATTTGTATGACCGTTTCTTGACTAATTGGGACCCCAGGAACTCAAAAAACACTTTGAAAAAAGCGTAGGAACAACAGCAGAGAAATGACGATGAAAATCTGCAGTTTTTCGGCTGTAACTTTTGATCCGTTGCTCGCAGCGTATTGGGACTGCGCTCAATCGATTTCTCTCGCAAAATTACGTCGGAATAGTGCCCTACAGAATCGATTGCAGCACTTTTCAAAATCGTCGAAATTTTCGTCAAAAATCCAAAGGGGTTAGCCTTACTTTTTTTGCGATTTTTGGAGCTGAAAATTTCTGGTCTCCGAATTGATTTGTATGACCGTTTCTAGACTAATTGGGACCCCAAGAACTCAAAAAACACATTAAAAAAAGCGTAGGAACAACAGCAGAGAAATGACGATGGAAATCTGCAGTTTTTTGGCTGTAACTTTTGATCCGTTGCTCGCAGCGTATTGGGACTGCGCTCAATCGATTTCTCTCGCAAAATTACGTCGGAATAGCGCCCCACAGAATCGATTGCAGCACTTTTCAAAATCGTCGAAATTTTCGTCAAAAATCCAAAGGGGTTAGCCTTACTTTTTTTGCGATTTTTGGAGCTGAAAATTTCTGGTCTCCGAATTGATTTGTATGACCGTTTCTAGACTAATTGGGACCCCAGGAACTCAAAAAACACATCAAAAAAAGCGTAGGAACAACAGCAGAGAAATGACGATGAAAATCTGCAGTTTTTTGGCTGTAACTTTTGATCCGTTGCTCGCAGCGTATTGGGACTGCGCTCAATCGATTTCTCTCGCAAAATTACGTCGGAATAGTGCCCTACAGAACCGATTGCAGCACTTTTCGAAATCATCGAAATTTTCGTCAAAAATCCAAAGGGGTTAGCCTTACTTTTTTTGCGATTTTTGGAGCTGAAAATTTCTGGTCTCCGAATTGATTTGTATGACCGTTTCTTGACTAATTGGGACCCCAGGAACTCACAAAACACATCAAAAAAAGCGTAAGAGCACCAGCAGAGAAATGACGATGAAAATCTGCAGTTTTTCGGCTGTAACTTTTGATCCGTTGCTCGCAGCGTATTGGGACTGCGCTCAATCGATTTCTCTCGCAAAATTACGTCGGAATAGTGCCCTACAGAATCGATTGCAGCACTTTTCAAAATCGTCGAAATTTTCGTCAAAAAAGCAAAGGGGTTAGCCTTACTTTTTTTGCGATTTTTGGAGCTGAAAACTTCTGGTCTCCGAATTGATTTGTATGACCGTTTCTTGACTAATTGGGACCCCAGGAACTCACAAAACACATCAAAAAAAGCGTAAGAGCACCAGCAGAGAAATGACGATGAAAATCTGCAGTTTTTTGGCTGTAACTTTTGATCCGTTGCTCGCAGCGTATTGGGACTGCGCTCAATCGGTTTCTCTCGCAAAATTACGTCGGAATAGTGCCCCACAGAACCGATTGCAGCACTTTTCGAAATCATCGAAATTTTCGTCAAAAATCCAAAGGGGTTAGCCTTACTTTTTTTGCGATTTTTGGAGCTGAAAACTTCTGGTCTCCGAATTGATTTGTATGACCGTTTCTTGACTAATTGGGACCCCAGGAACTCACAAAACACATCAAAAAAAGCGTAAGAGCACCAGCAGAGAAATGACGATGAAAATCTGCAGTTTTTCGGCTGTAACTTTTGATCCGTTGCTCGCAGCGTATTGGGACTGCGCTCAATCGATTTCTCTCGCAAAATTACGTCGGAATAGTGCCCTACAGAATCGATTGCAGCACTTTTCAAAATCGTCGAAATTTTCGTCAAAAAAGCAAAGGGGTTAGCCTTACTTTTTTTTGCGATTCTTGAAGCTGAAAATTTCTGGTCTCCGAATTGATTTGTATGACCGTTTCTAGACTAATCGGGACCCCAGGAACTCAAAAAACACTTTGAAATAAGCGTAGGAACAACAGCAGAGAAATGACGATGAAAATCTGCAGTTTTTTGGCTGTAACTTTTGATCCGTTGCTCGCAGCGTATTGGGACTGCGCTCAATCGATTTCTCTCGCAAAATTACGTCGGAATAGTGCCCTACAGAACCGATTGCAGCACTTTTCGAAATCATCGAAATTTTCGTCAAAAATCCAAAGGGGTTAGCCTTACTTTTTTTGCGATTTTTGGAGCTGAAAACTTCTGGTCTCCGAATTGATTTGTATGACCGTTTCTTGACTAATTGGGACCCCAGGAACTCACAAAACACATCAAAAAAAGCGTAAGAGCACCAGCAGAGAAATGACGATGAAAATCTGCAGTTTTTCGGCTGTAACTTTTGATCCGTTGCTCGCAGCGTATTGGGACTGCGCTCAATCGATTTCTCTCGCAAAATTACGTCGGAATAGTGCCCTACAGAATCGATTGCAGCACTTTTCAAAATCGTCGAAATTTTCGTCAAAAAAGCAAAGGGGTTAGCCTTACTTTTTTTTGCGATTCTTGAAGCTGAAAATTTCTGGTCTCCGAATTGATTTGTATGACCGTTTCTAGACTAATTGGGACCCCAGGAACTCAAAAAACACTTTGAAATAAGCGTAGGAACAACAGCAGAGAAATGACGATGAAAATCTGCAGTTTTTAGGCTGTAACTTTTGATCCGTTGCTCGCAGCGTATTGGGACTGCGCTCAATCGATTTCTCTCGCAAAATTACGTCGGAATAGTGCCCTACAGAATCGATTGCAGCACTTTTCAAAATCGTCGAAATTTTCGTCAAAAATCCAAAGGGGTTAGCCTTACTTTTTTTGCGATTTTTGGAGCTGAAAACTTCTGGTCTCCGAATTGATTTGTATGACCGTTTCTTGACTAATTGGGACCCCAGGAACTCACAAAACACATTAAAAAAAGCGTAAGAGCACCAGCAGAGAAATGACGATGAAAATCTGCAGTTTTTCGGCTGTAACTTTTGATCCGTTGCTCGCAGCGTATTGGGACTGCGCTCAATCGATTTCTCTCGCAAAATTACGTCGGAATAGTGCCCTACAGAATCAATTGCAGCACTTTTTAAAATCGTCGAAATTTCCGTCAAAAAAGCAAAGGGGTAAGCCTTCCTTTTTTTTGCGATTTTTGAAGCTGAAAATTTCTGGTCTCCGAATTGATTTGTATGACCGTTTCTAGACTAATTGGGACCCCAGGAACTCAAAAAACACTTTGAAATAAGCGTAGGAACAACAGCAGAGAAATGACGATGAAAATCTGCAGTTTTTTGGCTGTAACTTTTGATCCGTTGCTCGCAGCGTATTGGGACTGCGCTCAATCGATTTCTCTCGCAAAATTACGTCGGAATAGTGCCCTACAGAATCGATTGCAGCACTTTTCGAAATCATCGGAATTTTCGTCAAAAATCCAAAGGGGTTAGCCTTACTTTTTTTGCGATTTTTGGAGCTGAAAACTTCTGGTCTCCGAATTGATTTGTATGACCGTTTCTTGACTAATTGGGACCCCAGGAACTCACAAAACACATCAAAAAAAGCGTAGGAGCACCAGCAGAGAAATGACGATGAAAATCTGCAGTTTTTCGGCTGTAACTTTTGATCCGTTGCTCGCAGCGTATTGGGACTGCGCTCAATCGATTTCTCTCGCAAAATTACGTCGGAATAGTGCCCTACAGAATCGATTGCAGCACTTTTCAAAATCGTCGAAATTTTCGTCAAAAAAGCAAAGGGGTTAGCCTTACTTTTTTTTGCGATTTTTGAAGCTGAAAATTTCTGGTCTCCGAATTGATTTGTATGACCGTTTCTAGACTAATTGGGACCCCAGGAACTCAAAAAACACTTTGAAAAAAGCGTAGGAACAACAGCAGAGAAATGACGATGAAAATCCGCAGTTTTTCGGCTGTAACTTTTGATCCGTTGCTCGCAGCGTATTGGGACTGCGCTCAATCGATTTCTCTCGCAAAATTACGTCGGAATAGTGCCCTACAGAATCGATTGCAGCACTTTTCAAAATCGTCGAAATTTTCGTCAAAAATCCAAAGGGGTTAGCCTTACTTTTTTTGCGATTTTTGAAGCTGAAAACTTCTGGTCTCCGAATTGATTTGTATGACCGTTTCTTGACTAATTGGGACCCCAGGAACTCACAAAACACATTAAAAAAAGCGTAAGAGCACCAGCAGAGAAATGACGATGAAAATCTGCAGTTTTTCGGCTGTAACTTTTGATCCGTTGCTCGCAGCGTATTGGGACTGCGCTCAATCGATTTCTCTCGCAAAATTACGTCGGAAGAGTGCCCTACAGAATCGATTGCAGCACTTTTCAAAATCGTCGAAATTTTCGTCAAAAAAGCAAAGGGGTTAGCCTTACTTTTTTTGCGATTTTTGGAGCTGAAAACTTCTGGTCTCCGAATTGATTTGTATGACCGTTTCTTGACTAATTGGGACCCCAGGAACTCACAAAACACATTAAAAGAAGCGTAGGAGCACCAGCAGAGAAATGACGATGAAAATCTGCAGTTTTTCGGCTGTAACTTTTGATCCGTTGCTCGCAGCGTATTGGGACTGCGCTCAATCGATTTCTCTCTCAAAATTACGTCGGAATAGTGCCCTACAGAATCGATTGCAGCACTTTTCAAAATCGTCGAAATTTTCGTCAAAAAAGCAAAGGGGTTAGCCTTACTTTTTTTTGCGATTTTTGAAGCTGAAAATTTCTGGTCTCCGAATTGATTTGTATGACCGTTTCTAGACTAATCGGGACCCCAGGAACTCAAAAAACACTTTGAAAAAAGCGTAGGAACAACAGCAGAGAAATGACGATGAAAATCTGCAGTTTTTCGGCTGTAACTTTTGATCCGTTGCTCGCAGCGTATTGGGACTGCGCTCAATCGATTTCTCTCGCAAAATTACGTCGGAATAGTGCCCTACAGAATCTATTGCAGCACTTTTCAAAATCGTCGAAATTTTCGTCAAAAATCCAAAGGGGTTAGCCTTACTTTTTTTGCGATTTTTGGAGCTGAAAATTTCTGGTCTCCGAATTGATTTGTATGACCGTTTCTAGACTAATTGGGACCCCAGGAACTCAAAAAACACTCTGAAAAAAGCGTAGGAACAACAGCAGAGAAATGACGATGAAAATCTGCAGTTTTTCGGCTGTAACTTTTGATCCGTTGCTCGCAGCGTATTGGGACTGCGCTCAATCGATTTCTCTCGCAAAATTACGTCGGAATAGTGCCCTACAGAATCGATTGCAGCACTTTTCAAAATCGTCGAAATTTTCGTCAAAAATCCAAAGGGGTTAGCCTTACTTTTTTTGCGATTTTTGAAGCTGAAAACTTCTGGTCTCCGAATTGATTTGTATGACCGTTTCTTGACTAATTGGGACCCCAGGAACTCACAAAACACATTAAAAAAAGCGTAAGAGCACCAGCAGAGAAATGACGATGAAAATCTGCAGTTTTTCGGCTGTAACTTTTGATCCGTTGCTCGCAGCGTATTGGGACTGCGCTCAATCGATTTCTCTCGCAAAATTACGTCGGAAGAGTGCCCTACAGAATCGATTGCAGCACTTTTCAAAATCGTCGAAATTTTCGTCAAAAAAGCAAAGGGGTTAGCCTTACTTTTTTTGCGATTTTTGGAGCTGAAAACTTCTGGTCTCCGAATTGATTTGTATGACCGTTTCTTGACTAATTGGGACCCCAGGAACTCACAAAACACATTAAAAGAAGCGTAGGAGCACCAGCAGAGAAATGACGATGAAAATCTGCAGTTTTTCGGCTGTAACTTTTGATCCGTTGCTCGCAGCGTATTGGGACTGCGCTCAATCGATTTCTCTCTCAAAATTACGTCGGAATAGTGCCCTACAGAATCGATTGCAGCACTTTTCAAAATCGTCGAAATTTTCGTCAAAAAAGCAAAGGGGTTAGCCTTACTTTTTTTTGCGATTTTTGAAGCTGAAAATTTCTGGTCTCCGAATTGATTTGTATGACCGTTTCTAGACTAATCGGGACCCCAGGAACTCAAAAAACACTTTGAAAAAAGCGTAGGAACAACAGCAGAGAAATGACGATGAAAATCTGCAGTTTTTCGGCTGTAACTTTTGATCCGTTGCTCGCAGCGTATTGGGACTGCGCTCAATCGATTTCTCTCGCAAAATTACGTCGGAATAGTGCCCTACAGAATCTATTGCAGCACTTTTCAAAATCGTCGAAATTTTCGTCAAAAATCCAAAGGGGTTAGCCTTACTTTTTTTGCGATTTTGGAGCTGAAAATTTCTGGTCTCCGAATTGATTTGTATGACCGTTTCTAGACTAATTGGGACCCCAGGAACTCAAAAAACACTCTGAAAAAAGCGTAGGAACAACAGCAGAGAAATGACGATGAAAATCTGCAGTTTTTCGGCTGTAACTTTTGATCCGTTGCTCGCAGCGTATTGGGACTGCGCTCAATCGATTTCTCTCGCAAAATTACGTCGGAATAGTGCCCTACAGAATCGATTGCAGCACTTTTCAAAATCGTCGAAATTTTCGTCAAAAATCCAAAGGGGTTAGCCTTACTTTTTTTGCGATTTTTGGAGCTGAAAACTTCTGGTCTCCGAATTGATTTGTATGACCGTTTCTTGACTAATTGGGACCCCAGGAACTCACAAAACACATTAAAAAAAGCGTAAGAGCACCAGCAGAGAAATGACGATGAAAATCTGCAGTTTTTCGGCTGTAACTTTTGATCCGTTGCTCGCAGCGTATTGGGACTGCGCTCAATCGATTTCTCTGGCAAAATTACGTCGGAATAGTGCCCTACAGAATCGATTGCAGCACTTTTCAAAATCGTCGAAATTTTCGTCAAAAATCCAAAGGGGTTAGCCTTACTTTTTTTGCGATTTTTGAAGCTGAAAACTTCTGGTCTCCGAATTGATTTGTATGACCGTTTCTTGACTAATTGGGACCCCAGGAACTCACAAAACACATTAAAAAAAGCGTAAGAGCACCAGCAGAGAAATGACGATGAAAATCTGCAGTTTTTCGGCTGTAACTTTTGATCCGTTGCTCGCAGCGTATTGGGACTGCGCTCAATCGATTTCTCTCGCAAAATTACGTCGGAAGAGTGCCCTACAGAATCGATTGCAGCACTTTTCAAAATCGTCGAAATTTTCGTCAAAAAAGCAAAGGGGTTAGCCTTACTTTTTTTGCGATTTTTGGAGCTGAAAACTTCTGGTCTCCGAATTGATTTGTATGACCGTTTCTTGACTAATTGGGACCCCAGGAACTCACAAACCACATTAAAAGAAGCGTAGGAGCACCAGCAGAGAAATGACGATGAAAATCTGCAGTTTTTCGGCTGTAACTTTTGATCCGTTGCTCGCAGCGTATTGGGACTGCGCTCAATCGATTTCTCTCGCAAAATTACGTCGGAATAGTGCCCTACAGAATCGATTGCAGCACTTTTCAAAATCGTCGAAATTTTCGTCAAAAAAGCAAAGGGGTTAGCCTTACTTTTTTTTGCGATTTTTGAAGCTGAAAATTTCTGGTCTCCGAATTGATTTGTATGACCGTTTCTAGACTAATCGGGACCCCAGGAACTCAAAAAACACTTTGAAAAAAGCGTAGGAACAACAGCAGAGAAATGACGATGAAAATCTGCAGTTTTTCGGCTGTAACTTTTGATCCGTTGCTCGCAGCGTATTGGGACTGCGCTCAATCGATTTCTCTCGCAAAATTACGTCGGAATAGTGCCCTACAGAATCGATTGCAGCACTTTTCAAAATCGTCGAAATTTTCGTCAAAAATCCAAAGGGGTTAGCCTTACTTTTTTTGCGATTTTTGGAGCTGAAAATTTCTGGTCTCCGAATTGATTTGTATGACCGTTTCTAGACTAATTGGGACCCCAGGAACTCAAAAAACACTCTGAAAAAAGCGTAGGAACAACAGCAGAGAAATGACGATGAAAATCTGCAGTTTTTCGGCTGTAACTTTTGATCCGTTGCTCGCAGCGTATTGGGACTGCGCTTAATCGATTTCTCTCGCAAAATTACGTCGGAATAGTGCCCTACAGAATCGATTGCAGCACTTTTCGAAATCATCGAAATTTTCGTCAAAAATCCAAAGGGGTTAGCCTTACTTTTTTTGCGATTTTTGGAGCTGAAAACTTCTGGTCTCCGAATTGATTTGTATGACCGTTTCTTGACTAATTGGGACCCCAGGAACTCACAAAACACATTAAAAAAAGCGTAGGAGCTCCAGCAGAGAAATGACGATGAAAATCTGCAGTTTTTCGGCTGTAACTTTTGATCCGTTGCTCGCAGCGTATTGGGACTGCGCTCAATCGATTTCTCTCGCAAAATTACGTCAGAATAGTGCCCTACAGAATCGATTGCAGCACTTTTCAAAATCGTCGAAATTTTCGTCAAAAATCCAAAGGGGTTAGCCTTACTTTTTTTGCGATTTTTGGAGCTGAAAATTTCTGGTCTCCGAATTGATTTGTATGACCGTTTCTAGACTAATTGGGACCCCAGGAACTCACAAAACACTTTGAAAAAAGCGTAGGAACAACAGCAGAGAAATGACGATGAAAATCTGCAGTTTTTTGGCTGTAACTTTTGATCCGTTGCTCGCAGCGTATTGGGACTGCGCTCAATCGATTTCTCTCGCAAAATTACGTCGGAATAGTGCCCTACAGAATCGATTGCAGCACTTTTCAAAATCGTCGAAATTTTCGTCAAAAAAGCAAAGGGGTTAGCCTTACTTTTTTTTGCGATTTTTGAAGCTGAAAATTTCTGGTCTCCGAATTGATTTGTATGACCGTTTCTAGACTAATTGGGACCCCAGGAACTTAAAAAACACTTTGAAAAAAGCGTAGGAACAACAGCAGAGAAATGACGATGAAAATCTGCAGTTTTTCGGCTGTAACTTTTGATCCGTTGCTCGCAGCGTATTGGGACTGCGCTCAATCGATTTCTCTCGCAAAATTACGTCGGAATAGTGCCCTACAGAATCGATTGCAGCACTTTTCGAAATCATCGAAATTTTCGTCAAAAATCCAAAGGGGTTAGCCTTACTTTTTTTGCGATTTTTGGAGCTGAAAACTTCTGGTCTCCGAATTGATTTGTATGACCGTTTCTTGACTAATTGGGACCCCAGGAACTCACAAAACACATTAAAAAAAGCGTAGGAGCACCAGCAGAGAAATGACGATGAAAATCTGCAGTTTTTCGGCTGTAACTTTTGATCCGTTGCTCGCAGCGTATTGGGACTGCGCTCAATCGATTTCTCTCGCAAAATTACGTCGGAATAGTGCCCTACAGAATCGATTGCAGCACTTTTCAAAATCGTCGAAATTTTCATCAAAAATCCAAAGGGGTTAGCCTTACTTTTTTTGCGATTTTTGGAGCTGAAAATTTCTGGTCTCCGAATTGATTTGTATGACCGTTGCTAGACTAATTGGGACCCCAGGAACTCAAAAAACACATCAAAAAAAGCGTAGGAACAACAGCAGAGAAATGACGATGAAAATCTGCAGTTTTTTGGCTGTAACTTTTGATCCGTTGCTCGCAGCGTATTGGGACTGCGCTCAATCGATTTCTCTCGCAAAATTACGTCGGAAGAGTGCCCTACAGAATCGATTGCAGCACTTTTCAAAATCGTCGAAATTTTCGTCAAAAAAGCAAAGGGGTTAGCCTTACTTTTTTTGCGATTTTTGGAGCTGAAAACTTCTGGTCTCCGAATTGATTTGTATGACCGTTTCTTGACTAATTGGGACCCCAGGAACTCACAAAACACATTAAAAGAAGCGTAGGAGCACCAGCAGAGAAATGACGATGAAAATCTGCAGTTTTTCGGCTGTAACTTTTGATCCGTTGCTCGCAGCGTATTGGGACTGCGCTCAATCGATTTCTCTCGCAAAATTACGTCGGAATAGTGCCCTACAGAATCGATTGCAGCACTTTTCAAAATCGTCGAAATTTTCGTCAAAAAAGCAAAGGGGTTAGCCTTACTTTTTTTTGCGATTTTTGAAGCTGAAAATTTCTGGTCTCCGAATTGATTTGTATGACCGTTTCTAGACTAATCGGGACCCCAGGAACTCAAAAAACACTTTGAAAAAAGCGTAGGAACAACAGCAGAGAAATGACGATGAAAATCTGCAGTTTTTCGGCTGTAACTTTTGATCCGTTGCTCGCAGCGTATTGGGACTGCGCTCAATCGATTTCTCTCGCAAAATTACGTCGGAATAGTGCCCTACAGAATCGATTGCAGCACTTTTCAAAATCGTCGAAATTTTCGTCAAAAATCCAAAGGGGTTAGCCTTACTTTTTTTGCGATTTTTGGAGCTGAAAATTTCTGGTCTCCGAATTGATTTGTATGACCGTTTCTAGACTAATTGGGACCCCAGGAACTCAAAAAACACTCTGAAAAAAGCGTAGGAACAACAGCAGAGAAATGACGATGAAAATCTGCAGTTTTTCGGCTGTAACTTTTGATCCGTTGCTCCCAGCGTATTGGGACTGCGCTCAATCGATTTCTCTCGCAAAATTACGTCGGAATAGTGCCCTACAGAATCGATTGCAGCACTTTTCAAAATCGTCGAAATTTTCGTCAAAAATCCAAAGGGGTTAGCCTTACTTTTTTTGCGATTTTTGGAGCTGAAAATTTCTGGTCTCCGAATTGATTTGTATGACCGTTTCTAGACTAATTGGGACCCCAGGAACTCAAAAAACACATCAAAAAAAGCGTAGGAACAACAGCAGAGAAATTACGATGAAAATCTGCAGTTTTTTGGCTGTAACTTTCGATCCGTTGCTCGCAGCGTATTGGGACTGCGCTCAATCGATTTCTCTCGCAAAATTACGTCGGAATAGTGCCCTACAGAACCGATTGCAGCACTTTTCGAAATCATCGAAATTTTCGTCAAAAATCCAAAGGGGTTAGCCTTACTATTTTTGCGATTTTTGGAGCTGAAAACTTCTGGTCTCCGAATTGATTTGTATGACCGTTTCTTGACTAATTGGGACCCCAGGAACTCACAAAACACATTAAAAAAAGCGTAAGAGCATTAGCAGAGAAATGACGATGAAAATCTGCAGTTTTTCGGCTGTAACTTTTGATCCGTTGCTCGCAGCGTATTGGGACTGCGCTCAATCGATTTCTCTGGCAAAATTACGTCGGAATAGTGCCCTACAGAATCAATTGCAGCACTTTTCAAAATCGTCGAAATTTTCGTCAAAAAAGCAAAGGGGTTAGCCTTACTTTTTTTTGCGATTTTTGAAGCTGAAAATTTCTGGTCTCCGAATTGATTTGTATGACCGTTTCTAGACTAATTGGGACCCCAGGAACTCAAAAAACACTTTGAAATAAGCGTAGGAACAACAGCAGAGAAATGACGATGAAAATCTGCAGTTTTTCGGCTGTAACTTTTGATCCGTTGCTCGCAGCGTATTGGGACTGCGCTCAATCGATTTCTCTCGCAAAATTACGTCGGAATAGTGCCCTACAGAATCGATTGCAGCACTTTTCGAAATCATCGAAATTTTCGTCAAAAATCCAAAGGGGTTAGCCTTACTTTTTTTTGCGATTTTTAAAGCTGAAAATTTGTGGTCTCCGAATTGATTTGTATGACCGTTTCTAGACTAATTGGGACCCCAGGAACTCAAAAAACACTTTGAAATAAGCGTAGGAAACACAGCAGAGAAATGACGATGAAAATCTGCAGTTTTTCGGCTGTAACTTTTGATCCGTTGCTCGCAGCGTATTGGGACTGCGCTTAATCGATTTCTCTCGCAAAATTACGTCGGAATAGTGCCCTACAGAATCGATTGCAGCACTTTTCGAAATCATCAAAATTTTCGTCAAAAATCCAAAGGGGTTAGCCTTACTTTTTTCGCGATTTTTGGAGCTGAAAACTTCTGGTCTCCGAATTGATTTGTATGACCGTTTCTTGACTAATTGGGACCCCAGGAACTCACAAAACACATTAAAAAAAGCGTAGGAGCTCCAGCAGAGAAATGACGATGAAAATCTGCAGTTTTTCGGCTGTAACTTTTGATCCGTTGCTCGCAGCGTATTGGGACTGCGCTCAATCGATTTCTCTCGCAAAATTACGTCGGAATAGTGCCCTACAGAATCGATTGCAGCACTTTTCGAAATCATCGAAATTTTCGTGAAAAATCCAAAGGGGTTGGCCTTACTTTTTTTTGCGATTTTTAAAGCTGAAAATTTCTGGTCTCCGAATTGATTTGTATGACCGTTTCTAGACTAATTGGGACCCCAGGAACTCAAAAAACACTTTGAAATAAGCGTAGGAACAACAGCAGAGAAATGACGATGAAAATCTGCAGTTTTTCGGCTGTAACTTTTGATCCGTTGCTCGCAGCGTATTGGGACTGCGCTCAATCGATTTCTCTCGCAAAATTACGTCGGAATAGTGCCCTACAGAATCGATTGCAGCACTTTTCGAAATCATCGAAATTTTCGTCAAAAATCCAAAGGGGTTAGCCTTACTTTTTTTGCGATTTTTGGAGCTGAAAACTTCTGGTCTCCGAATTGATTTGTATGACCGTTTCTTGACTAATTGGGACCCCAGGAACTCACAAAACACATTAAAAAAAGCGTAGGAGCTCCAGCAGAGAAATGACGATGAAAATCTGCAGTTTTTCGGCTGTAACTTTTGATCCGTTGCTCGCAGCGTATTGGGACTGCGCTCAATCGATTTCTCTCGCAAAATTACGTCGGAATAGTGCCCTACAGAATCGATTGCAGCACTTTTCGAAATCATCGAAATTTTCGTGAAAAATCCAAAGGGGTTAGCCTTACTTTTTTTTGCGATTTTTAAAGCTGAAAATTTCTGGTCTCCGAATTGATTTGTATGACCGTTTCTAGACTAATTGGGACCCCAGGAACTCAAAAAACACTCTGAAAAAAGCGTAGGAACAACAGCAGAGAAATGACGATGAAAATCTGCAGTTTTTCGGCTGTAACTTTTGATCCGTTGCTCCCAGCGTATTGGGACTGCGCTCAATCGATTTCTCTCGCAAAATTACGTCGGAATAGTGCCCTACAGAATCGATTGCAGCACTTTTCAAAATCGTCGAAATTTTCGTCAAAAATCCAAAGGGGTTAGCCTTACTTTTTTTGCGATTTTTGGAGCTGAAAATTTCTGGTCTCCGAATTGATTTGTATGACCGTTTCTAGACTAATTGGGACCCCAGGAACTCAAAAAACACATCAAAAAAAGCGTAGGAACAACAGCAGAAAAATTACGATGAAAATCTGCAGTTTTTTGGCTGTAACTTTCGATCCGTTGCTCGCAGCGTATTGGGACTGCGCTCAATCGATTTCTCTCGCAAAATTACGTCGGAATAGTGCCCTACAGAACCGATTGCAGCACTTTTCGAAATCATCGAAATTTTCGTCAAAAATCCAAAGGGGTTAGCCTTACTATTTTTGCGATTTTTGGAGCTGAAAACTTCTGGTCTCCGAATTGATTTGTATGACCGTTTCTTGACTAATTGGGACCCCAGGAACTCACAAAACACATTAAAAAAAGCGTAAGAGCATTAGCAGAGAAATGACGATGAAAATCTGCAGTTTTTCGGCTGTAACTTTTGATCCGTTGCTCGCAGCGTATTGGGACTGCGCTCAATCGATTTCTCTGGCAAAATTACGTCGGAATAGTGCCCTACAGAATCAATTGCAGCACTTTTCAAAATCGTCGAAATTTTCGTCAAAAAAGCAAAGGGGTTAGCCTTACTTTTTTTTGCGATTTTTGAAGCTGAAAATTTCTGGTCTCCGAATTGATTTGTATGACCGTTTCTAGACTAATTGGGACCCCAGGAACTCAAAAAACACTTTGAAATAAGCGTAGGAACAACAGCAGAGAAATGACGATGAAAATCTGCAGTTTTTCGGCTGTAACTTTTGATCCGTTGCTCGCAGCGTATTGGGACTGCGCTCAATCGATTTCTCTCGCAAAATTACGTCGGAATAGTGCCCTACAGAATCGATTGCAGCACTTTTCGAAATCATCGAAATTTTCGTCAAAAATCCAAAGGGGTTAGCCTTACTTTTTTTTGCGATTTTTAAAGCTGAAAATTTGTGGTCTCCGAATTGATTTGTATGACCGTTTCTAGACTAATTGGGACCCCAGGAACTCAAAAAACACTTTGAAATAAGCGTAGGAAACACAGCAGAGAAATGACGATGAAAATCTGCAGTTTTTCGGCTGTAACTTTTGATCCGTTGCTCGCAGCGTATTGGGACTGCGCTTAATCGATTTCTCTCGCAAAATTACGTCGGAATAGTGCCCTACAGAATCGATTGCAGCACTTTTCGAAATCATCAAAATTTTCGTCAAAAATCCAAAGGGGTTAGCCTTACTTTTTTCGCGATTTTTGGAGCTGAAAACTTCTGGTCTCCGAATTGATTTGTATGACCGTTTCTTGACTAATTGGGACCCCAGGAACTCACAAAACACATTAAAAAAAGCGTAGGAGCTCCAGCAGAGAAATGACGATGAAAATCTGCAGTTTTTCGGCTGTAACTTTTGATCCGTTGCTCGCAGCGTATTGGGACTGCGCTCAATCGATTTCTCTCGCAAAATTACGTCGGAATAGTGCCCTACAGAATCGATTGCAGCACTTTTCGAAATCATCGAAATTTTCGTGAAAAATCCAAAGGGGTTGGCCTTACTTTTTTTTGCGATTTTTTAAGCTGAAAATTTCTGGTCTCCGAATTGATTTGTATGACCGTTTCTAGACTAATTGGGACCCCAGGAACTCAAAAAACACTTTGAAATAAGCGTAGGAACAACAGCAGAGAAATGACGATGAAAATCTGCAGTTTTTCGGCTGTAACTTTTGATCCGTTGCTCGCAGCGTATTGGGACTGCGCTCAATCGATTTCTCTCGCAAAATTACGTCGGAATAGTGCCCTACAGAATCGATTGCAGCACTTTTCGAAATCATCGAAATTTTCGTCAAAAATCCAAAGGGGTTAGCCTTACTTTTTTTGCGATTTTTGGAGCTGAAAACTTCTGGTCTCCGAATTGATTTGTATGACCGTTTCTTGACTAATTGGGACCCCAGGAACTCACAAAACACATTAAAAAAAGCGTAGGAGCTCCAGCAGAGAAATGACGATGAAAATCTGCAGTTTTTCGGCTGTAACTTTTGATCCGTTGCTCGCAGCGTATTGGGACTGCGCTCAATCGATTTCTCTCGCAAAATTACGTCGGAATAGTGCCCTACAGAATCGATTGCAGCACTTTTCGAAATCATCGAAATTTTCGTGAAAAATCCAAAGGGGTTAGCCTTACTTTTTTTTGCGATTTTTAAAGCTGAAAATTTCTGGTCTCCGAATTGATTTGTATGACCGTTTCTAGACTAATTGGGACCCCAGGAACTCAAAAAACACTTTGAAATAAGCGTAGGAACAACAGCAGAGAAATGACGATGAAAATCTGCAGTTTTTCGGCTGTAACTTTTGATCCGTTGCTCGCAGCGTATTGGGACTGCGCTCAATCGATTTCTCTCGCAAAATTACGTCGGAATAGTGCCCTACAGAATCGATTGCAGCACTTTTCGAAATCATCGAAATTTTCGTCAAAAATCCAAAGGGGTTAGCCTTACTTTTTTTGCGATTTTTGGAGCTGAAAACTTCTGGTCTCCGAATTGATTTGTATGACCGTTTCTTGACTAATTGGGACCCCAGGAACTCACAAAACACATTAAAAAAAGCGTAGGAGCTCCAGCAGAGAAATGACGATGAAAATCTGCAGTTTTTCGGCTGTAACTTTTGATCCGTTGCTCGCAGCGTATTGGGACTGCGCTCAATCGATTTCTCTCGCAAAATTACGTCGGAATAGTGCCCTACAGAATCGATTGCAGCACTTTTCAAAATCGTCGAAATTTTCGTCAAAAATCCAAAGGGGTTAGCCTTACTTTTTTTGCGATTTTTGGAACTGGAAATTTCTGGTCTCCGAATTGATTTGTATGACCGTTTCTAGACTAATTGGGACCCCAGGAACTCACAAAACACTTTGAAAAAAGCGTAGGAACAACAGCAGAGAAATGACGATGAAAATCTGCAGTTTTTTGGCTGTAACTTTTGATCCGTTGCTCGCAGCGTATTGGGACTGCGCTCAATCGATTTCTCTCGCAAAATTACGTCGGAATAGTGCCCTACAGAATCGATTGCAGCACTTTTCAAAATCGTCGAAATTTTCGTCAAAAAAGCAAAGGGGTTAGCCTTACTTTTTTTGCGATTTTTGGAGCTGAAAACTTCTGGTCTCCGAATTGATTTGTATGACCGTTTCTTGACTAATTGGGACCCCAGGAACTCACAAAACACATTAAAAGAAGCGTAGGAGCACCAGCAGAGAAATGACGATGAAAATCTGCAGTTTTTCGGCTGTAACTTTTGATCCGTTGCTCGCAGCGTATTGGGACTGCGCTAAATCGATTTCTCTCGCAAAATTACGTCGGAATAGTGCCCTACAGAATCGATTGCAGCACTTTTCAAAATCGTCGAAATTTTCGTCAAAAAAGCAAAGGGGTTAGCCTTACTTTTTTTTGCGATTTTTGAAGCTGAAAATTTCTGGTCTCCGAATTGATTTGTATGACCGTTTCTAGACTAATTGGGACCCCAGGAACTCAAAAAACACTTTGAAAAAAGCGTAGGAACAACAGCAGAGAAATGACGATGAAAATCTGCAGTTTTTCGGCTGTAACTTTTGATCCGTTGCTCGCAGCGTATTGGGACTGCGCTCAATCGATTTCTCTCGCAAAATTACGTCGGAATAGTGCCCTACAGAATCGATTGCAGCACTTTTCAAAATCGTCGAAATTTTCGTCAAAAATCCAAAGGGGTTAGCCTTACTTTTTTTGCGATTTTTGAAGCTGAAAACTTCTGGTCTCCGAATTGATTTGTATGACCGTTTCTTGACTAATTGGGACCCCAGGAACTCACAAAACACATTAAAAAAAGCGTAAGAGCACCAGCAGAGAAATGACGATGAAAATCTGCAGTTTTTCGGCTGTAACTTTTGATCCGTTGCTCGCAGCGTATTGGGACTGCGCTCAATCGATTTCTCTCGCAAAATTACGTCGGAAGAGTGCCCTACAGAATCGATTGCAGCACTTTTCAAAATCGTCGAAATTTTCGTCAAAAAAGCAAAGGGGTTAGCCTTACTTTTTTTGCGATTTTTGGAGCTGAAAACTTCTGGTCTCCGAATTGATTTGTATGACCGTTTCTTGACTAATTGGGACCCCAGGAACTCACAAAACACATTAAAAGAAGCGTAGGAGCACCAGCAGAGAAATGACGATGAAAATCTGCAGTTTTTCGGCTGTAACTTTTGATCCGTTGCTCGCAGCGTATTGGGACTGCGCTCAATCGATTTCTCTCGCAAAATTACGTCGGAATAGTGCCCTACAGAATCGATTGCAGCACTTTTCAAAATCGTCGAAATTTTCGTCAAAAAAGCAAAGGGGTTAGCCTTACTTTTTTTTGCGATTTTTGAAGCTGAAAATTTCTGGTCTCCGAATTGATTTGTATGACCGTTTCTAGACTAATCGGGACCCCAGGAACTCAAAAAACACTTTGAAAAAAGCGTAGGAACAACAGCAGAGAAATGACGATGAAAATCTGCAGTTTTTCGGCTGTAACTTTTGATCCGTTGCTCGCAGCGTATTGGGACTGCGCTCAATCGATTTCTCTCGCAAAATTACGTCGGAATAGTGCCCTACAGAATCGATTGCAGCACTTTTCAAAATCGTCGAAATTTTCGTCAAAAATCCAAAGGGGTTAGCCTTACTTTTTCTGCGATTTTTGGAGCTGAAAATTTCTGGTCTCCGAATTGATTTGTATGACCGTTTCTAGACTAATTGGGACCCCAGGAACTCAAAAAACACTCTGAAAAAAGCGTAGGAACAACAGCAGAGAAATGACGATGAAAATCTGCAGTTTTTCGGCTGTAACTTTTGATCCGTTGCTCCCAGCGTATTGGGACTGCGCTCAATCGATTTCTCTCGCAAAATTACGTCGGAATAGTGCCCTACAGAATCGATTGCAGCACTTTTCAAAATCGTCGAAATTTTCGTCAAAAATCCAAAGGGGTTAGCCTTACTTTTTTTGCGATTTTTGGAGCTGAAAATTTCTGGTCTCCGAATTGATTTGTATGACCGTTTCTAGACTAATTGGGACCCCAGGAACTCAAAAAACACATCAAAAAAAGCGTAGGAACAACAGCAGAGAAATTACGATGAAAATCTGCAGTTTTTTGGCTGTAACTTTCGATCCGTTGCTCGCAGCGTATTGGGACTGCGCTCAATCGATTTCTCTCGCAAAATTACGTCGGAATAGTGCCCTACAGAACCGATTGCAGCACTTTTCGAAATCATCGAAATTTTCGTCAAAAATCCAAAGGGGTTAGCCTTACTATTTTTGCGATTTTTGGAGCTGAAAACTTCTGGTCTCCGAATTGATTTGTATGACCGTTTCTTGACTAATTGGGACCCCAGGAACTCACAAAACACATTAAAAAAAGCGTAAGAGCACCAGCAGAGAAATGACGATGAAAATCTGCAGTTTTTCGGCTGTAACTTTTGATCCGTTGCTCGCAGCGTATTGGGACTGCGCTCAATCGATTTCTCTGGCAAAATTACGTCGGAATAGTGCCCTACAGAATCAATTGCAGCACTTTTCAAAATCGTCGAAATTTTCGTCAAAAAAGCAAAGGGGTTAGCCTTACTTTTTTTTGCGATTTTTGAAGCTGAAAATTTCTGGTCTCCGAATTGATTTGTATGACCGTTTCTAGACTAATTGGGACCCCAGGAACTCAAAAAACACTTTGAAATAAGCGTAGGAACAACAGCAGAGAAATGACGATGAAAATCTGCAGTTTTTCGGCTGTAACTTTTGATCCGTTGCTCGCAGCGTATTGGGACTGCGCTCAATCGATTTCTCTCGCAAAATTACGTCGGAATAGTGCCCTACAGAATCGATTGCAGCACTTTTCGAAATTATCGAAATTTTCGTCAAAAATCCAAAGGGGTTAGCCTTACTTTTTTTTGCGATTTTTAAAGCTGAAAATTTGTGGTCTCCGAATTGATTTGTATGACCGTTTCTAGACTAATTGGGACCCCAGGAACTCAAAAAACACTTTGAAATAAGCGTAGGAAACACAGCAGAGAAATGACGATGAAAATCTGCAGTTTTTCGGCTGTAACTTTTGATCCGTTGCTCGCAGCGTATTGGGACTGCGCTTAATCGATTTCTCTCGCAAAATTACGTCGGAATAGTGCCCTACAGAATCGATTGCAGCACTTTTCGAAATCATCAAAATTTTCGTCAAAAATCCAAAGGGGTTAGCCTTACTTTTTTCGCGATTTTTGGAGCTGAAAACTTCTGGTCTCCGAATTGATTTGTATGACCGTTTCTTGACTAATTGGGACCCCAGGAACTCACAAAACACATTAAAAAAAGCGTAGGAGCTCCAGCAGAGAAATGACGATGAAAATCTGCAGTTTTTCGGCTGTAACTTTTGATCCGTTGCTCGCAGCGTATTGGGACTGCGCTCAATCGATTTCTCTCGCAAAATTACGTCGGAATAGTGCCCTACAGAATCGATTGCAGCACTTTTCGAAATCATCGAAATTTTCGTGAAAAATCCAAAGGGGTTAGCCTTACTTTTTTTTGCGATTTTTAAAGCTGAAAATTTCTGGTCTCCGAATTGATTTGTATGACCGTTTCTAGACTAATTGGGACCCCAGGAACTCAAAAAACACTTTGAAATAAGCGTAGGAACAACAGCAGAGAAATGACGATGAAAATCTGCAGTTTTTCGGCTGTAACTTTTGATCCGTTGCTCGCAGCGTATTGGGACTGCGCTCAATCGATTTCTCTCGCAAAATTACGTCGGAATAGTGCCCTACAGAATCGATTGCAGCACTTTTCGAAATCATCGAAATTTTCGTCAAAAATCCAAAGGGGTTAGCCTTACTTTTTTTCGCGATTTTTAAAGCTGAAAATTTGTGGTCTCCGAATTGATTTGTATGACCGTTTCTAGACTAATTGGGACCCCAGGAACTCAAAAAACACTTTGAAATAAGCGTAGGAAACACAGCAGAGAAATGACGATGAAAATCTGCAGTTTTTCGGCTGTAACTTTTGATCCGTTGCTCGCAGCGTATTGGGACTGCGCTTAATCGATTTCTCTCGCAAAATTACGTCGGAATAGTGCCCTACAGAATCGATTGCAGCACTTTTCGAAATCATCAAAATTTTCGTCAAAAATCCAAAGGGGTTAGCCTTACTTTTTTCGCGATTGTTGGAGCTGAAAACTTCTGGTCTCCGAATTGATTTGTATGACCGTTTCTTGACTAATTGGGACCCCAGGAACTCACAAAACACATTAAAAAAAGCGTAGGAGCTCCAGCAGAGAAATGACGATGAAAATCTGCAGTTTTTCGGCTGTAACTTTTGATCCGTTGCTCGCAGCGTATTGGGACTGCGCTCAATCGATTTCTCTCGCAAAATTACGTCGGAATAGTGCCCTACAGAATCGATTGCAGCACTTTTCGAAATCATCGAAATTTTCGTGAAAAATCCAAAGGGGTTAGCCTTACTTTTTTTTGCGATTTTTAAAGCTGAAAATTTCTGGTCTCCGAATTGATTTGTATGACCGTTTCTAGACTAATTGGGACCCCAGGAACTCAAAAAACACTTTGAAATAAGCGTAGGAACAACAGCAGAGAAATGACGATGAAAATCTGCAGTTTTTCGGCTGTAACTTTTGATCCGTTGCTCGCAGCGTATTGGGACTGCGCTCAATCGATTTCTCTCGCAAAATTACGTCGGAATAGTGCCCTACAGAATCAATTGCAGCACTTTTCAAAATCGTCGAAATTTTCGTCAAAAAAGCAAAGGGGTTAGCCTTACTTTTTTTTGCGATTTTTGAAGCTGAAAATTTCTGGTCTCCGAATTGATTTGTATGACCGTTTCTAGACTAATTGGGACCCCAGGAACTCAAAAAACACTTTGAAATAAGCGTAGGAACAACAGCAGAGAAATGACGATGAAAATCTGCAGTTTTTCGGCTGTAACTTTTGATCCGTTGCTCGCAGCGTATTGGGACTGCGCTCAATCGATTTCTCTCGCAAAATTACGTCGGAATAGTGCCCTACAGAATCGATTGCAGCACTTTTCGAAATCATCGAAATTTTCGTCAAAAATCCAAAGGGGTTAGCCTTACTTTTTTTTGCGATTTTTGAAGCTGAAAATTTCTGGTCTCCGAATTGATTTGTATGACCGTTTCTAGACTAATTGGGACCCCAGGAACTCAAAAAACACTTTGAAATAAGCGTAGGAACAACAGCAGAGAAATGACGATGAAAATCTGCAGTTTTTCGGCTGTAACTTTCGATCCGTTGCTCGCAGCGTATTGGGACTGCGCTCAATCGATTTCTCTCGCAAAATTACGTCGGAATAGTGCCCTACAGAATCGATTGCAGCACTTTTCAAAATCGTCGAAATTTTCGTCAAAAAAGCAAAGGGGTTAGCCTTACTTTTTTTGCGATTTTTGGAGCTGAAAACTTCTGGTCTCCGAATTGATTTGTATGACCGTTTCTTGACTAATTGGGACCCCAGGAACTCACAAAACACATTAAAAGAAGCGTAGGAGCACCAGCAGAGAAATGACGATGAAAATCTGCAGTTTTTCGGCTGTAACTTTTGATCCGTTGCTCGCAGCGTATTGGGACTGCGCTCAATCGATTTCTCTTGCAAAATTACGTCGGAATAGTGCCCTACAGAATCGATTGCAGCACTTTTCAAAATCGTCGAAATTTTCGTCAAAAAAGCAAAGGGGTTAGCCTTACTTTTTTTTGCGATTTTTGAAGCTGAAAATTTCTGGTCTCCGAATTGATTTGTATGACCGTTTCTAGACTAATTGGGACCCCAGGAACTCAAAAAACACTTTGAAAAAAGCGTAGGAACAACAGCAGAGAAATGACGATGAAAATCTGCAGTTTTTCGGCTGTAACTTTTGATCCGTTGCTCGCAGCGTATTGGGACTGCGCTCAATCGATTTCTCTCGCAAAATTACGTCGGAATAGTGCCCTACAGAATCGATTGCAGCACTTTTCAAAATCGTCGAAATTTTCGTCAAAAAAGCAAAGGGGTTAGCCTTACTTTTTTTTGCGATATTTGAAGCTGAAAATTTCTGGTCTCCGAATTGATTTGTATGACCGTTTCTAGACTAATTGGGACCCCAGGAACTCAAAAAACACTTTGAAAAAAGCGTAGGAACAACAGCAGAGAAATAACGATGAAAATCTGCAGTTTTTCGGCTGTAACTTTTGATCCGTTGCTCGCAGCGTATTGGGACTGCGCTCAATCGATTTCTCTCGCAAAATTACGTCGGAATAGTGCCCTACAGAATCGATTGCAGCACTTTTCAAAATCGTCGAAATTTTCGTCAAAAATCCAAAGGGGTTAGCCTTACTTTTTTTGCGATTTTTGGAGCTGAAAATTTCTGGTCTCCGAATTGATTTGTATGACCGTTTCTAGACTAATTGGGACCCCAGGAACTCAAAAAACACATCAAAAAAAGCGTAGGAACAACAGCAGAGAAATGACGATGAAAATCTGCAGTTTTTTGGCTGTAACTTTTGATCCGTTGCTCGCAGCGTATTGGGACTGCGCTCAATCGATTTCTCTCGCAAAATTACGTCGGAATAGCGCCCTACAGAATCGATTGCAGCACTTTTCAAAATCGTCGAAATTTCCGTCAAAAATCCAAAGGGGTTAGCCTTACTTTTTTTGCGATTTTTGGAGCTGAAAATTTCTGGTCTCCGAATTGATTTGTATGACCGTTTCTCGACGAATTGGGACCCCAGAAACTCACAAAACACTTCAAAAAAAGCGTAGGAGCACCAGCAGAGAATCGACGATGAAAATCTGCAGTTTTTCGGCTGTAACTTTTGATCCGTTGCTCGCAGCGTATTGGGACTGCGCTCAATCGATTTCTCCCGCAAAATTACGTCGGAATAGTGCCCTACAGAATCGATCGCAGCACTTTTCAAAATCGTCGAAATTTTCGTCAAAAATCCAAAGGGGTTAGCCTTACTTTTTCTGCGATTTTTGGAGCTGAAAATTTCTGGTCTCTGAATTAATTTGTATGACCGTTTAACGGCTAATTGGAACCCCAGGAACTCAAAAAACACATTTAAAAAAGCGTAGGATCAACAGCAGAGAAATGACGATGAAAATCGGCAGTTTTTTGGCTGTAACTTCTGATCCGCTGCTTGCAGCGTATTGGGCCTGGGCTTAATCGATTCCTCTAGCAAAATGACGTCGGAATAGTGCCCTCAAGAATCAATTGCAGCACTTTTTAAAGTCGTCGAAATTTTCGTCAAAAATCCAAAGTAGTTAGCCGTGCCTATTTTTGTCAGCAAAACATTTCACGTCCCGGAATTGATCGGTATGATATCCCCTCAACTAATCGGATTTTCAAGAATGTAAAAAAGATACCTGGCACAGCAAGTAGCCAACAGCTGAGGGATCTCGGAAAGATTCAAGAGTAAAATTGAGAAAAGAGAAAACACAAATATATCCAAGTACCAATGGAAGTCCTTGTTTCAATGAATTTGATAACAAATAATGTTCACTTAGGATTTCAATTATGATTAAAGATTTATTATTAGCAAACAAAGCACGGTTGGGCACGTTACTGTGGAGGCAAGACTCAACAGATTACGAAAATGCCGTCACGGGTTTACGGGGGTGACGTCACTGGCGTCTTAGCCTTATAAGATGGCGGCGAATCCGCTGGTCTAGCATGGTTTCACATTGTGCCGCGATGGGCAGCACGAACCTGTATACAGAGCACTAGATCCGTAATTCATGGTAAAACGCACCCAATGTGGTATAGTATACCACAGACCTAAAATCATAAGTTTATAGTCGAGTGGTTTTGTATACGCAAACGCGATACCATCATATCTGAAGCAAAGCGTATAGATCTGAAGTTAATTATTGAAAACAATGTGAATAAAATCTTTGATATTCTGTGTTTGGAACAGCTCCCTAGTAATCATTTTTTAACGTGTTACTGTTCATAAATGACATTAGTTTATATATTGACCCTACTCTTCGACGAGGGTATTCGAGTTGTCAAACTATCTCACTCAAAGCCAATTTGAATTATGTAGAGTGTCTCTCGCATTCGATTTAGGTTAGTTCTGAGCAGCAGATATCACTGTAGTATAGAAATTCATCACCGCATACGACTTGCAAATTTATGAATAAACATCTATCACAGGGGGACGGTTATTACGGAATCGTTAACTATGAACATAGATATCAGAGGTGTAGATTACATGCTGTTTCAAGGAACTGTTGACGCTGGATTGACGGGAGATGTTCAGAACGCCTTATGCGTTAACCAGAAACAGACAGATCCAGCCTTTGACAAGGTATAAAAACAATGCTTTTAGATAAAAGTAATCTGATGGAAAATGAATCACAAAAAATATGTATCCAAACTTGCATTTGTTTTCTATAACAATTTATCCTACTATAGTTTTGAACATCATGTATTCATTATTCAAATCCAATTTAGAGTTTAATTAATCTAGTAGTCAGTTTCTTTCTCTATTTAAATAAGATATAACCTCACTCTAATCCTATTAATTATCGATTTTACCACAGGTGGTGGATGAACCACTGACATCATCTGCTTATGAAAAGACGACGGGAATTGTGCCATCAGAACGGCCTAAAAGTCGATTCAAAAGTTCAGTGGTGCTTGGATCCATAGACGCAACCACATTGCTAGAGGAAAACAACGGGCAGAGTGTTGAGTTTGATGATAACGTTCCCTTCGATGGCCTGTTAGCGATATCTGCAATGGAAGAAAACGAAGAATATATACAGAATGTTTCTAATACTCAAGATTTATTGGATAAGGAAGGAAATGATTTTACATTTTTTAAAAAACTACATGAGGATCAGAAATTCCGTTATGATTCCAATCACTCCCTATCTTCTACTGGTTATGAAACCTTAGAAATGATCGATGATGATGTAAATAACAGTTTAGATAGTTTGCGGCAAAAACTTGATGAAGGTTCTAGCGAGAATTTGCACAATGCCAAAACCAGTAATATGAAGTTCAATTTTGAATCAAAATGGAACGACGTTAGCAATAATCGTCAAATAAAGACAGATAATATTACGGATTCTACCAAAAGTCATCATGAATCAGAAATCGAATCAAATTCAGATTTCGTGAATAAGAAATATGTAATATTACTTGATGCATCAGATGATGAGGATGGAGATGATAATTCTATAGTCAATTTTCTGATGGCAAATCGCGATATGCTTAACACAAATAAATTGGAACAGGAGGATGAAACTTTGCAACTGATTGCATATCGTCAAACCTTTCATTTGGATGACCAATCGACTTGTAGGGAACTTCGTAAACAAAATTCGTCAGAAATCAATGATCTATCACCTGTTAGTGCCAAGAATTCTACTAGTCAAAATCTACCAACAGATGAATTCGGGTCAGTGAATACGACGATATTGGACTACAATCAAAACTTCAATGAAACATACACCGTGTCTATATCTACTTCGAATAAAAAGACTAAACAAATGGTAACTTTTAGCACCAACGACTCTGAAAGTGCCAGTGGACAGGACAAAAAGGAGCTACACTCATGTAATAGAAGGCCTGAGGCTCTGAAAATGTCCGAAAATCAAAATACCAAAAGTAATTCCGATTTCAGAAATAATTGTGCCACAATACATTCTTTCAATGAAGAAACGTCTCTACAATCCATGAACCTCTTTCAGCCCCATTCTTCCTGTGAAAATCACATTCAGGATATTGATAACAGAATAAAGATGGAAGTGGGCAGAGTGTCGTTAAACTCGAACACTTCATATTCAGTCAAAAAAAATGTGACAGACTCTCTTAAAACAGCAACGAATCAACGAAAAAGTTGTGACATAACTAGTAGAAGGAGACGTACCTCACACCAAAGTTTTCGTCGCTACACAAGAAGCACAACTATGCCCTTGATGAAAGCAAAGAACTTTCCGATGCTATGTATGAGAAATGCTTCTGTAGTTAGAAAACGATACAGTATGCAAACAAGTCGAAAGTTATCAGCATTCCGAAAATTGAGAAAGCTAAATCAGAAAGTTTTTGCAGATTCTATTAGAATGAGAGCTTTTGAAGATTCGAACTACACGAAGGTATCAAACAAGTCTGAGAGTATTGAAAGATCTTGTATAATAGATTTGCCAGTAGCAGATACCAAAGATGTGTTTAAAACAAATGTAAACAATGATTCTGGAATATTGAAATCGCGAAATTTGTTGGAAAAACAGATGAATAAAAATCCAACCTCTGAACAGCAGTTTGCGAATTCAATAGCTGGATGCACAGAAATGAAATTGGAAACTGTAATTAATTGGACAGAAAGTACCGATGATTCTACAAGTGACTGTACTACAGCACCTACTATTAAAATTGAAGTAGAATCTGATGATGAAGCTGAAGATTCTAACGTTGACATGCTTCATTTTATGTTGTTGAAAGAAATGTGGAGTAATAAAAATGCAAATGAACAATTAGACATTAGCGAGACATACCTAGAACAAAATGAACTTTTCGTTACTTTGTTGAAGGAATTTTTGAACAAAAAAAATTGTTCTATGTACATACCTCAGTTAACAGGGATCGATAAATTTCTGAAGGAACGAAATATCAATATAGTCACAGCCGGTACACATAATAATATAGTAAGCCAGAAAAAGGCATATCCTTCAAAAAGTGATGCAGATACATTTTCAACAAAAACTGCATTTACCAAGTCATTTGAATCTTTGGACGCTAATATAAAAAGCAATTCTAACCATTCTCGATCTCTGCGAAAGCAAACCACAGTATCCGATGTGCCTTATCTGGAAGATGAGAAATTTCTTTATCGTCATGATATGTCCTCAATGAGAAAAAATCTATCACCAGTACCAACACCTACTTTCAATGATGACCTAAAAATTGAGAAACCAAATTGCGAATGCAGTATGCAAGACGAAGTGCACGTAAAAACGGAATTTTGCAATGTTAACTACTGTGAACAATATGATACTGCAAGCAATGTTATGCTATCAATGCATAAAATTTATGATGCGAACGAGACCAGCACTGTGAAATCAGAGATGGAAAATTTTGAAGATGAAATGGACATTGATGAAACTAAAGAAATAATATTCCCTGAAGGTATAGGAAGTATGAACTTACCTTTCAATTGCAAGTGCAGTGAAAATTTTATATATGGAACACATATCGGTACTGCCTGCGATGCAGTTCAAAAATATTCTTGTAACTGTAATGAATCACAAGATTTTGATTGTAAGGACTTGGATAACAGTTCTGGAGTAACTAAGAGTCAATATTCCTCCTATACATACAGCGTTAGAAAGAGCCAAAGATTAGAATGCCCCAGAAATCAAATTTCACAGCCTGTTGTGAAATTAGAAATAATGGACCCAGAAAACTGCAGAGCCCAACCAACTGTGATATTGAAAGAGAGAAGAAAAAAGTCAGGACATCAGGATTCTTGTCGGACTCTTCCAGATAAAAAAAGAAGAGTGAAACGGGCTCTCCAACATTCTGCTAAAAGAAAACTAGAACCTCAAGAATGTATAAGTGCAAGAACCAGAAGTAGATGTACCAGAAGTTCAAAGAATTCACAAACTCAAATTCAACATTCTTCCGATCCTTTGGCACGTCAGAAAAGAAAGCGACCCAAAAATTCAACCGCAATTGAATCAAGATGCACAAAACGCAAGGCTAGACGTACTAGAAGAGTTTCTACACCGACTCGAACAATTACAGCCAATGAACAGGGCAAAAGAGATACAGATATGGAAATAATAGAACGCACTTCAGAATGTTCAGTGAATCAATCTCCTCGGAAAAACAGTTTTAGTACAAAACGAAAACTCAGACCACAACCTCAACATCAAATGAAAGATAAAGCACATGAACCGATAATACACGAAACAAAATCTAAAAGTTCTCTGGAATCAAAAACATTGCCGAATTTACAATCTCGAATTTCTGCATCGACTCGAATAATTTCAAGTAATGAACAGGGCGAAAAAGATTCAGATATGGAAATAAGAGAACGCATTTCAGAATGTTCAGTGAATCAATCTCCTCGCAAAAACATTTGTAGTACAAAACGAAAACTCAGACCACAACGTCAAAATCCAATGAAACACAAAGCACATGAACCGATAATACACAGAACAAAATCTAAAAATTCTGTGGAATCGAAAACGTTGCCAAATTTACAACTTCGAGTTTCTGCATCGACTCGAATAATTGCAGGTAATGAACAGGGCGAAAAAGATTCAGCTATGGAAATAATAGAACGCAATTCAGAATGTTCAGTGAATCAATCTCCTCGGAAAAACAGTTTTAGTACAAAACGAAAACTCAGACCACAACGTCAAAATCCAATGAAAGACAAAGCACATGAACCGATAATACACAGAACAAAATCTAAAAATTCTATGGAATCAAAAACATTACCAAATTTACAACTTCGAGTTTCTGCATCGACTCAAATAATTTCAGGTAATGAACACGGCAAAAACAATTCAGATATGGAAATAATAGAACGCACTTCAGAATGTTCAGTGAATCAATCCCCTCGCAAAAACATTCGTAGTACAAAACGAAAACTCAGACCAAGACGTCAAAATCCAATGAAGGACGAAGCACATGAACTGATAATACACAGAACCAAATCTAAAAATTCTATAGAATCAAAAACATTGCCAAATTTACAACTTCGAGTTTCTGCATCGACTCAAATAATTTCAGGTAATGAACAGGGCGAAAAAGATTCAGATATGGAAATAATAGAATGCACTTCAGAATGTTCAGTAAATCAGTCCCCTCAGAAAGACATTTGTAGTACAAAACGAAAACTCAGACCACGACGTAAAAATCCAATGAAGGACGAAGCACATGAACCGATAATACACAGAACGAAATCTAAACATTCTATGGAATCAAAAATATTGCCAAATTTACAACTTCGTATAGCAGATCAGATATCTGACATTTGCAAGGCAAACAAGGATAATATCGCTAGAAACAATCGTACTAAAGATATGTCTAAAAGCTTAGTCAAGACGAAAGGTGAGAAAAATATACCGAGAATTTTGAAACGTAACGCAAAGCCTTCAAATTCTAAAAATCAAATGGAAACTGACCAACAAAGTATAGACGGCGAAAACACGGTCCATTTGACATACCAAGTTCTGCGATCTACATTGCAAAAAACACATCCTATTGGAAACGACAAAGCTGTATCAACAGAAAAAGATTCCACAGTATTATCTACCAATGGATACACATCTGATACTTCCAACAATATACAAGGCGAAAAAGAGATATCTGAGGAGCCTGTGGAAACAACAGAAACAGTGGAAAATATTCGAGCACCAACAATAAATTTATGCAATGTAAGTAAATTTATACCATTTACTATGGACCTTTGATTTGATATTAATTTCATTACTGAACATGTATCTTGATATCATAGATGGATAATTTAATACCTTTTTATGCCTTTCCCACATAGGATCTCTATACACGATACTTTACAAATTTCATCACTGCAAGCGGCTACAAAGTGAAATTTTGCTATGTTAATAGAAGACTTGCAGTATTGAACGCTGTCATAGCAAACGCAGATGAAGCAGACAGTTTTGTAAAAGCATTTTCACAGTTCGACTGTGCAAATTACAATGTGTGGAGAGATACCAAACAGGGAAGGTAAATTTTTGACAGGTCTTGTTCAAATATTGAAAATATACTACCAAGTAAGTTCTTGTTCCGACACTGACGAAAATCGAATAATTCTATTACAGGTATATTTTACATCGTACATGGCTTTGTGGGATTAACGGATCTCAAGATCCAGATGTTAATTACAAAAATTTGTCATGTCAAGCAAGGATACACATTTCTGTAGACAATCCCACCACTCATGATTTTAATGCTCATGTTTTGATTTATAAAGAACACACTCATTATTCAGCAAATAAAGAACAGTTATTACGTATTATTCCTCTGTAACATTAATTACATTAAAAGTATAATTATATTGACTTCTGAGAACCGAAGTGTATATTTTTTTACGTCTATAATAAATCCTATAGCTTAAGATAGTAAGTTAAGGTTGGGGTTTACAAATTTGTTTACCTATAAATTAAAAAATTTCTCAATTTTGGAAGCCCTAAAGTTTTTGCACGTTTTCTCAAAGTCGACAACGATGCAAAATCAAAATTCAAATCACGCAAAAGCTATTCATTAAAAAACTATCTACCTTACGGAAAATGCTCATTCGTGACTAAAATTAGTACAAGGTTTTTTTTTTCAAATAGCATTATTGTGCACGTTATTTTTAAAAACCCACTACAAATTCAAATATTATTACGAAAGAACTTATCACTTCGGCGCTTAAATCTATATTAAGAAAAGATAACTCGTTAAACATGCTTCTTTACCAAAGGTATAAGAAGAGTTAAAGTTTATGTTTTTAATATTCATTAATTTAAAGTCGTAATTTGTTTTGTATCAATTATTTATTTTTCCATACAAATTATAAACATGTTTTTTTCAAATACTGTACATATACTGAGTTCTATTATACTTTTAAACCTCTAATTTAATGATATATTTCATTTATTTTCATTTACTTGTTAAGTCAACTACTTTGATCCTCATTTCGTTTCATTTATGATAATATAATATACAGGTAGATTTTCTTCATCTCCATTATTTTCAATTTTTTTTTTATCTGTTTCATTATGATCAAGCTCAATTCATTGATATGGCAGTTCCAGATATGGACATATTAAAACTTTACTTCAGGTGTGTTATAATGGTTTTCCCACTGCAGAATAGTACGCTCTTCGGTAAAAATTACAAATAAACATAGAGAAAAACTTAGGAGTTGGATTCTGCAGATCAAAAGTCTAAGTAACATAATCTTTGAAACGCGAATTTGTGATGGAGTCCATGTAAATATATACAAAGTTACTTAAAAAATCTGAACATGCTATAAGATGTGTTGATGTATATAGTGCGAACTGATTTTCATTTATTGTTACTCTGCCATTTTTTGTATCTTTGCTGGTTACTGATTTTCGATATCATCAATATAGAGTCAGAGAGTACTATTTTCTATCTTCACAGAAGACATAGATAAATATATATTTTCATAATCTTTTCTTATAAATGTAATTCGCTTACGTTAAAATCATTAATGTTAATAATATTAGTGCCGGTACTTCTTTTTTTATGCTCAATTCAAATTTTTGTTTCCGCACAAAAAACACACATAATTAAAAGAAATTTATTTGAACATCACTCGTTAATATTGCGTGGTATGAATAAAAAATTTCACATATGTAAAATCGTTTTAGCCTTAAAATAAAAACCTAAAATTTGCTATACCATATTTCATCTGCTAGCAAACAAAAACTTTTTTGCTTTATAATTAATTATTATAAAAATAACAATAACTAAGAAGTACTGAAGCTGCCAATTTGCAAGTACAAATAAACATAAAAATAGATAATTTTCTTTTTCTTCGAATAAAATTCCTTCCTCATTGATCAGCCATACAGCGAATTTGTTTCTCACCAAGAAAATACAAAAAAAAAATTAAAAAAAAAATAAAACACCAAAGAAAAACATATTTCTGACTAAAAGAGAGATCAAAATACATTGCCACTTGTTTCGTTATAATAATTAAAGTAACGATACGGTAATTAATAGTAATGTATTCTTAAAATAAACCTATGTGTTTTTATCGGTTATGGGTAAATTTGTTACTGATAGGCAAGTTCTATGTCAAGATAAAACAACAAATCGAAATATATTGTGTTTAAGTAGAAGGAGTAAGTAATTTTTGATACGTCGTTTTTACCAAAATACCTTGGTATCCGAAAGTGCGAATGACTTACTCAGTATAAAATCGTGTCAACAATAAATGTTGTGAAGTATTTCCATTGAAAATTACCAGGGTTTACGCGATGAACACTTAAATACTACAGTACTAACTGAAGATATGGTACAAAGCATTCTTTCAAATTGATCTGATGTTTGGAAGTAGTTTTCGTCGACAATTACGCATCAAAGATTAAGTACAAAACAATTCAAAGGACGAACGCGGCATATTTTTTTTAGTCTGTCTTAGGTTTTGAAAAATGCATTAAAATTACGGTGACCTAAATAAACCCTGGACTTGAAAAAATCTAAAACTTGCCGAATCAAAATCGTGTTAAGAACTGAGAAACAGGTGGGCGTGTGCTGAGAAAATATTGCTTTGTAAATGTAGTATAAAGTTAAAAACGAAAACAGTACGCTAAAGTAAGAAAGTAATTCGTGTGTAAACTACAGAAAAAAGGAGCTTAGAAATATAATGTAGACTGATTATAACAAGTACGAACACATTTCTATTCTACGTGTTGCTGCCAAAAAGATAAGGGTAGCATCGCACAAGTATTAGGTATTGTTAAAAAAGATTGTCTGCATTCTCGAAAATCAAAAAACCTTCACTAAGATAAAAATAAAAATAGTCATCTCACTAGATGATTGAAAATTGAAGGAGCTCCAAAAAAGCTCTCAGTATAAATTGTAATAGTTTAAAAACAATCTGTATAGAGTGTAATAAAAATGTGCAAAACTACTTTATTTCTCTTTCTTTTCCTTTCACTATTAAAAAGAATTATAAAAATCAGAAGATTTATAAATTTGTAATGGCATTCCTTTAGCTTTCATTTCCATTAAAACTTAAAATCACTTTGATAGCTTTATACATGACCATTTACAACAATGAAAATCGCAAACATTGTCATAATATTTCATTCAGCAACATATACTATTATTCGTAATAATATAATATGTTATTTACGTGTGGATGTCTTGCCTGATCTCCTATTAGCTAGTTCAATAATAAAACTATAATACTAAGTAAAGTTGGTACTGAGCCACTCCGATATCTAAGTTTTTTGTTCGCTCCAAATTCCAGTATGACATGTTCTCTATACCATTATTATTTATTGTCATATACATATATTTCTTTTCCATTTTTTCACTTGCCGTCAGAAATTTGACCAACAAAATACCATATACACATGTTGTAGGTCCTTCTAAGAAATTGGATTCACCATCTTTTTGAAGTTGTTCATTTTTCGTAAAAATGTTAGTAACCTTTCGCTCTATGATTTCTTTTCTTTTTGTTACTAGTTTATTAGCGATAATGATTATTGCACGTTACTATTAGCCTGTTACTCTTTGGACCTTTCATTGCGACTAATGAACAGTGTTACATTATGGTTGTTATCTCATACTATTTCAAACTTTCCATGTTGAAGTTTGCACATTGTATATATAACATTTTTTTAGAAAAATAAAGTTAAAACATCATGGTTTACTGCAAATTGGAAATTTGAACTAACCATGAGCTCGGGCTGGCTAGTACGCTTCTATGTCTCTGGGTGCATTTGTGTTCTATTATGGAGATTCTAAGCTTCGAGGATGTTTTCAAACTGTATGTGAAATAACCAAGCCGATTAAATACGCGAAACATCATGTCAAGAAGAAAAATCTTGTATCGTTGAAAAACTTTTAAGAATAAATGTTTTTAATAAAAACAATTGTCGTTGGAATATTTCCTGACAAATTACTAAAGTATGACTATTAAGTTTGAAAGATGTGATTTATAATAAGAGATATCAAATTGAACATCCCAACGTATTGCACAAGAATTACTAGGCTTGGTAATATCACTGAATTTAGTGCAATAAACAGGAACCAACGAATTATAAAGCGCATTACTTTGACCAACAGAAAGAAGACAAAAATACAACATTGAACAGAGCATGAAACATAATTTCATCTCATCGAATTCTTCGACAATGTCAAATAGTTACCCAAGTGTTTGTCGCAGGTAAAAATCGAAAAAAATTTGGGAAAACAACAACAGCGCTTCAAAAGTTCGTGTAAACGCTGGGCTAGTTTCTCATGCATATGCTCTTTGTAACTCGTTGACCAAAACATCCTCTTTAGAGACCCCTTAAAATGATGTGTGTTATTATATGTATGTTTGTGTGGATGAGTAGTGGGTGTAGGCACTGATGGGGGTGGATGGCTGCGTGACGAGCAGATAAAAAAACAGACTAATCCTGGACAAGTCTGTATATGTGATGCTGCGCGCCATGCTCGGACGTTGATACTTCAAATACATACGCTGTACAAAGTAACGTCTCCTGTGTGTCTCTATTCGTTACAACCTGGAATGGAAACAATAAGCATAAACATTAGTCGTGAGTCCATTGCACGGCGAATAAAATGTGATGAAAGAAAAGTAAAAACCCTGTCTGCTTAGGATACCGTCCCCTATTTCTTATTGCCAATCATTTGCAGGCTTGGTATATCTAACTAACATCTAAATGACTCTATGCATCAGGGACTGTAATAGTTTCTATTTTTTATTATCTATTTCTGATTTCTCTATCATTACCTTTTTTTTCAACTATGTAATGGATTGCAGTAACGGCACAAATGATGATATTTACCTGAAGTATAGTGAAGTTTTCGAGCACACTGTTCATCATGTATTTTTCAGGTAGGTGTTTAAGCTTATGGATGAAATTGATCATGTACTCGCACATGGGGGAGCGATGAATGCGGTACACAAACCTCCCATTTTCAAACCTAGCATATTCCGTCTCCACCTTTTCTACTACTTGCTTACCGAAGGAACAAACCTTTGTGGAACATGTTATCGTCATGTTTTCGTTACTTTCATACCTGAAATAAAAAAAGGCTTAAGCTGTTTGCAGAAACCTAGGGTAAAAACGAATAGGGAGAAAACATAGCAAATGTTTTCTCGACAACTCGAGAATTTAATGAATTCTATGTCCGACAATGAATAGAGTTTCTCACTGGCTTGTGACACCGTAGAAAGCCCTAGCTTCGTCTTGAATATTGGTGTTGAGGTCTGCCCAGAATTTAACAAGGAAAAAGGCTGCCTGAGGTCCCTTGTCGTACAACTCTTTGAGGCCTCCCTTTTTCTCCGGAAACTTGTCATATATTTGTCGGACGTCTACCGCTTCCAAAAGTGGATCGGCATAGGTGGCGGAGCCCCCTATGTGGACGAATAGGTGTTTGTGATACTGCAATAAAATCAATAATTAAATTAACGAAACAACTGGTTGAATCTTATACCCAATGTTTTATCATTTTTGTCTGTGTATAGGAAAAACTTACGGTGTCTGGTTCTCTCTGCTGTTCCATGAAGGCCGAAAATTCTACAAGCCTAAGTTTGTGCGTGGCAATCGCTCTACCCTCCCAAGGTGGCGGGGGTGGTGCCTGAACCACATCTCCACTGGAAACTGCAGTTGCTGGTTTTCCGGTGTAAGCTGGTTGTGGGAAGGGTTTGACATCCTGGGATGTTCCTGGTTGCAAGCCAGGCTGCCAAAATTGCTGCAACGTTTGAACATATATTACATCCATACACATCATAATAAATTTATAGCAATAATTAAATACACATACAACGATTTTTCAATTTCAATTTAATCAAATAAAATATGTTATATATTAGATATAAAACAAAACATGTCTTTCTGTGTAAGATCTGTATCTTGACGATAAGAGAACTTCAAGTTCAAAGAAAAAGAAGAAAATTGAAGAAAAAAAGAAAAATTCAAGTAAGCAAAAAATGGGCGAATTGAATTGTTAACCAGAACAAATTGTGGATGCAATTAAGTTGAGAAACAGTTTGAGGTATCAGTTCGATTTAGAAACGTAGACAAACGAACACAAGTAGGTATACAGATGTGAAATAATAACGATTAAAAAAGAAAGGAAAATAATATCATGTAAGCCACATTGACGATGTTTGATAACGGACACAGTTCAACAATACACAACAAGGGCACCCCCAAGGGAGCGTATGGTTATAATATTCGTATATATGTAGTATAAACGGAGTTAGTTCGGCTGCAAGTGAGCTGGTGTAACTAGGCGAATTTCACGGCGAAATTGTCGAGAAATATGTGGCCAATTATTGCAGCGCATTGTTAATTATGTTAATTAATGTTTCATGATACGATACATGAAGGTCTCTATAATGAAATGTGAAAATCCAGAATTTTAACCACATCTGCATGGCTCAACATTGACTTATGTATGTGTACATACAAACGGTGACAATAATTTTATATAACACGTGTGTGTGTGTGTGATTACTAAATCCGTGTCATGTAATATCTCAACATTCCATGAGTTATAATTAAAAGAAATGAAAATGAAATCAATTCTATGTGTACTGCAAAACGCAATAGTTATAACGAAAGAAACGACAAACGTATATTTTATAGTATGTAAAAAAGAAAAGCAAATTCCAGTATATTATAATCTCACGGCAAAAATGGAAGCTATAACATTATAAGAAATTATTATAAAAAGACGAGGAACGATGTGAAATAAAATTATGTAATATATATATATTAATAAACAAAACTTATAAATTTCGAAAACAAAAAAAAAAAAATTATTATTACAGCGCATAATTAATCGAGCAGATACATTGTTACAGGAATTTTCCATCGAATTCGTGAATACTATGCCTCGTCTGCTTAGAACTGCGTGCGTGTGTGAGCGTGTGAATAATAAAACAGCGAATGTTAAGCCGCGGCGGCTCTTTGGCAGTGGCATAATCATCATAATCATAATCATCATCATCATCATCATCATCACCCAGGGTTTTTCGTCGTGGGACTTACCGCTCCGGGATAGGAGACGGGGGTGGAAGTGTGGAGGGCTAAGGGCCCCACAAGGGCGGGGGGCATCTTGTTGTGTATCGCTGTTCCAGCCGACACTATCTGCGCACTGGACATGCTCGACATTGTCTGCAATGCCTTCTCCTTCGCAGCATGATCCTATCAAATCGTCAAATACGGCATTATCCACCAAAAATCCGTGGCGTCACCTCTTCATAAGGTCTACATTTTTCACCCATGCACGCAAGCATCAAGCTGACTCTTGCCTAGTTTGCATACATTCAGTTAATCCACAAATGAACCATTTCTCAATCGGCCAATCGAATTACAACAATTATTCAAACATTTTTACTCGATAATTAATCGTAAAGTTCACGTTGCAGGTTGTAGGAGTTTCGTGATTTCTAAGATTCTGCCTAAGCTATCGATTTATAACTGAGATGAATGAGAAGCTTCGAATTTCTGCAGCTTACGGGGTCGCAAAAAATTTGAGGGAGAAGTTTGCACACAAGGTGAAAATGCAAGGTAGGAAATTGTGTCGCCAATTAGTCGTGCCAACCTGACTACTCGTATAAATAATATATATATATAAAAAGAGAGTGGGAGAAAACGGCGGTTAAAATAAAAAATTGAAACCGCTACTGAAAATATAATTGACTGAGGATTTGAACGAGCAGCGTATTACAAAAAAAAAAAAAAACGATTTCAATATTTTTTATTTTCTTTTTTTCAATACTTGCATAAACTCGATATTCCCGTATGTAACGGAGTACAGTTGAGCACCGAGCAATTAAATCGGAAGGTGATTGAACGTTTTCCAAATCCAAAACCTCGCTGTTCGTCGAGTATTAATCAACTTTTGAAAACACGGAATATTGATCAGTGTGCATACACCGTGAACAATGGGCAACCTGTAGTAGCGGCGATGAAGTTATTATAAAAAAACAAAAAAAAAAAAAAAAAAAAAAAGCCGTGCACAGACCGAAAGAAAATTTGATCAGAACATAAATGAGCGTGTGATAATGTATTTTTATAGGCCAATAACGAAGAATTATTTACTGCGTCAAAACATAAAAATGTTTAGTAAAATCATCCGATTCTTTCGAACTTATAAATAACATAAGACAAAATAAGAAATATATAAAAAAAAATAAAAATTATCGCAGAAAATTAATACTACGTAGCAACACGGTTACACAATTGAGAAATTGAGAAATACGATGTCCAGAATCGACCTGTCGATTCACGATGCAGCCACGTTATAATTGCACACGGTCGGTTTTATTTGCAAAATGATTTATAATACTAGAGTTGTATGTATGGTACGTACGCTGCAGGCAGCGTGCCCTGATATGTTCGCAATTTAATCCGGTTCGATTCGAACGCGGTGTAAAATTGTGAGCAATATTCTGTGTGCAGCTTGCAGCGCGGCAGCCAAGCCGTCAGCAGTGCAATATCGCCGATTTAACCCACAAAATACACGAGACACGGTAGTTTGCGTAGTTCCAGATGCATGTACCGATGTATGTACGTGTCGACGTAGAGGTTCTATACATTCCCCGAAAGCCGTTTTTCCCTCGGTGAAACGACCGCGTAACGATCGAATATTCAGGCATTTCGCAACGCGGTTTTGCAGGGTGCATCTGTTGTACGGATATAGATGTGTGCGTAGGCGAATTAATGCGACCAATAAACAGTGATAAACTCTGGCGCCATAACCGAAAGCGTCGAATAAAAGAGGTTTTTGATTTATTAACCGCGCGCTGAATTGTTTGCAAATTCTTTTAATAACTCAACTCTGTTGATTAAACATCCCTAGTTAATTTTTTACGCACGAGGATTATACAACGATTTATTACATTCTGTAGTCTCGATCTGTGTCAGAGAATCGACAGAAATGGCGGGTTAAAAGGATAAGGGAGGAAAAATTATTAATCGAATTGGATGCAGAAATAGCGAAGTCTGTTTCTTAATTTTGAATTCTTTCATGTTCCATTTTCTTGCATTGTAATTATTAGGAATAACACGAGGGATTGAAAACTGTGATAATGTCCCGCCAGTTTCATGTACAATTACCTTTACCGTGGCAACTTGACATAATACGATACGAAATATCGGAATTCTCGAAGTATAGAAAATATAGGAGGGCTTGAGGGTGGATCGAAAAAGAATTTTCAGAGGGCAACTTACCACTTTGAGCTTTGCCTGAATTTCCCGTAGTTTTCGCCTGGCGAGTACCTGGATGTGTGACGAGACCTGTTTCCTCGTTCTCGTCTTTCCCGTCCGAAGTTTTATGTACCGAGCTATTAACTCGTTGCGACCTACAACAGAAAAATAAAAACAAATTGTTCCTGAGAATTTTCAAATCCTTAATAATAAGAATAATAGTTTTTAAAATTTGATGGTTTTTTTCTTGTTCCAGTCAAGTGTACGTCCACAACGTCATAACGTATTTAGACGTCGGACGGATTTCATTCCATGATCAAAAGCCCGGATCAGAGGCCTTCCGAATCTCAACGCACTCTCGAGATTGGGGTACTAGGAGCTCAACTCGATGGGTATTATTGGTTCTATTTGCTAGTTAGCTCAATTTGGTTCTCCGGTCAAGATACCCCGCAATCACGAATTTAACTCTCTTCGAGTTGGGGTCTGGAGAGCGGAGGGAACGAGTGAGAGAGAGAGAGAGAAAGAGAGAGTAGTAGAGAGGCGCGGGGCTCGGTTCCCTCTTTATGGCCACTTGAACCTCTGCAGCCAACGTCTTCGATAGTCTATAATTAAGCGGGCGTGTGATGTTGGTAAGTGCTGCAGAACCGGGTGCGCCGGAGCGAAGGCATCGTCGACTTAACAAACGAACAAACTGTAAGCCAACGAACGAAACAGTCCTCTGGACGAATCTATATTTACGTTTGTGCGTTATACCTACAAGCCTGCGAGAAGAAGCAGGAGTAGAGAGCTCGAAGCTGCGTTTTCACTTATCTAGTAGAGAATATAGAAATTATTGAAGGAATGAGTCCAGGATAATATACATATAGGTACAGTATGTACGATAAACACATTTTTTTTTATCACTGAAACGTGAAAATGAAAAAAAAAAAAGAAAGAAAACGCTATTTCTCAATGAATGACCCACGTGTTGGGAAATAGCAAACCATTTCTCCACTAGTTGGAAAAAAAAACTGTTTTTATATAAGATATATACTATATAATATATGCGTTGTGAAACAGCGTCTTTTCATAGTGTTCAATCGACTGCCAAAATCGCCTGATTTTAAATTATTATTGGGAAAAATTTTGTGGGTAATGACGATTCTGAATTCGTAGGTAAGATATATCCGCACTCACTCAGTATCGTAACTTTTGCCAACTCGTTGCACAATACACTAATTGTCATTGGTGATAATTACTGTAACCTGAATCCAAACGTATCTAGCCTTCCCTCGATGCTTTCAGAGGCAACAAAGTAACACAGAACTATCAAATTGATGCGGACCAGATGGTTCCAGCTTGAGAAGCTCAAATAAACACTTTTCCATCCGTCTAAAACCGACTGGCTGGCTGGCTGGCTAGACAGCGTTCATTTTTCACATCTATTTTTCGAATCGTGAACCGACGCACCTCGATTGCCGTTCAACGGTAATTGATTCCCGTTTCATCCAATACTCGGATATAACAGGTCAATGAATCGTACCGCATGCATATCAGGCATGTATAACAAAGACGCCACTCAACTGCTGGTGAAAAAGAGGATAAAAAAAAAAAAACGAAATCCACACACATCTGCGGTCGAACCAGTTTCTCCAGTTCATCTCGATAATCAGTGACCGGAAACATACCGCAGGATTCATCGGACGTAGTTTCAAAGTATTAAAAATATTATTCTTTCTACCAATATTAGATGGCAGGAGAATGTAACGAACAAGCGTGAATATACTCTGCAGCATATTATCGGGCAGAATATAACCTTATATCAGCACGGTATAAGGTTTACAATTTATTTGATACCCTTATAAACCGTATTACGTAGACGTATACATAAGCAACCTCACTGCGTCACCGTCAACTTGGGATGATAAGGTTTTAGCGCGGCACAGTTTACAGTCGATAAAGATAAATTGACTTTATTGCCTGTCCGGAGCAGGTATATGATGCAGATTTAATCTCTGCAGTACATACATAACAATGATTGTACGAATGAAATTTACTAGGCACGGATTACTTTTGCACTTGACTGTGAGGATTCCGCTTTATTTAGACATTTTTTAGGATTTATGTGTATGTGTGTGTGTGTGCAACTATGCTGGAGGAGGCGAAACCAGAAGGAGAAATCGAAGCGAGCGAACCGCGAACACAGCCATTTCTATACAAGTAGCAGCTTATCGCAGTGCAGATTTATCAGCGATGAAATGTTTATCGAGGTACGTATATTACACGTCCGTATGTGAACAGATCAATAAAATAGGCGCCGCGTTAGGTATTTATAAAAATCATGCAAAGGGGATAATAGGTTGAATATGACGGTAGCGCTACTCGAGTTGTAGGATAAATTTCACGAATCGATAGATCGTTACAAAAGCTTTACGCATTTTGTATAATAATTTGACGAGATCTTTGGTAAAGTATATTTCTAATGTCCTGTTTACAGTGAAATTTGGCAGTTGTTTGGATTTACAGGTCTGGAAGCATTCTTACTCTGCAAGTGCTAGAAAATATAAAGTGTAAGCCGCTGTTTGCCCGCATGGTTCGTGTAATAAATTCATTTCCGTGCTCTGCAGCAGGCATAAAGCGTGACCGAAAAAGTCGAGCTGAGAATGCAGCCTCGCTGATAAAGAAACTTTCAAGCAGTGCTACCCCGAAGCAAGTCGCAGGATAAGAGCTGTTGATCTCTCTTTCTCTGCGGACTAGTCGGCGTCTTGTTAAACCGTCTCTATAACTAAACATCATGTGTTAACATAATAATTACATAGGATATATACAACTGGTCTGACAAGTAGCGAACTAATTAACTTGAAATTTTATGAGATAACGATACAGAGTTAAGCAAAGTACTTTTTCAAATTTCACTCGACTCTCGAGTCCTGCAAGGATCATTTCACAGTTTATACAAACGGTAGACATTTTTTCGTTCAAAGTATATACCAATAACAATTAGATTGTAGAGATTGAATGACGAGAAACATCGGATGACTTTGCTATCCGCGTATTACAGGTGTACCTATATATTGATCCGAGGACGCCGAGTAAAAGTCGCCTCGAAATTCAGTTTTAATTAATTTTCTACCTGTGAAGGGAAGAGAGCGGCAGAAGCGGGTGAATGAGGTGGAAAAGTATCGAGGTGGAGGGAAACCCGGCTTTCAAAGGAAGGCGCAGATTCACCCCCGCAGCACCCCTCGTCGCAGGAGAGTTACTCGGTATCCTTCTCAAGTCGAGATACACACATAGGCTGTAGTAAGATATTAAATTTTCCGATTCTCCAACGGTCTAAAACCCGCCGCGGTTACGTTTTTCGAAATTTTATTTCCCTCGATGATAAATTAGAAGTTTGAAGAAAAAGAAAAAAAATTAAAAAAAAAAAAAAAAAAAAACATTCCAGAACCCGCAATGCTCCGAAATGCCTTCGTAGATCCGATCCATCACGCCAGATGACCCAGGGGGTTAATCTCTCCACCTACTTATCGTCCCAATAAATAAACACTCCTGGAACCATCGTGGAAAATGGGTACAGTATAGAGTAACAAACGGCATGGGATCCCGCTTGGATACATCTCGCTGCTCGCTCTTTGCTCAGCTATCTTATCTAAATTAAGACCCTCGTATTGACGCTTACCCTTTCAAGCTTTTGAGGCTGCACTTGTGAACCTCGATGCTCGTCGAAGCGACGATTTTGTCTTTGAGTTGGTTTCCTCGAATTTTCATGTAGGATCGTTTGTATAGGTAATTGCTGTGTCTTAGATACGTTTCTCCAGGAAATTTGCGTGGTTGGAAACATGTTTCGTTATCCGCGAAGCGATTGAAAAGTAGGTTTGTAATTTTTATAAAGAGATACATACGTGTGCGTGTATAATTTTTTTTTGACCACGATACCAAACAAATCTACACTAATGACAGAAATATAAATAATTCTGGATAGAGCGTAACTTTGTCAGATCTTTTTCACTTCCAGTTGTTCAACGACGATCGTGTGTAATTTTGGAATTTTTTTTTCTTCTATTTCTACACATTCTTCAAGATGCTTCGCAGAACCCTTGAACCTTACAGCTTTTACGTTCGGCATGCGAGTTTTTTGAGGGCAGAATTCCAGACGAACCGGCGTACCGATTTTACTGAGTTGAGGCTGAACTATGAGATATGCAAAAAAGCAAGGTTGCTTTTCGTTGGCGAAAGAATTTTGAAAATTCTCACGCATGTATATAGACTCTCTAAAACACGTGTAAGAAGAAACTTTTTGACTCTGACGGGACAAACGTCAGGAAAAAAAAATCATCTACGGAACGAAGTTTCAGACTGTGATTCGAATTTCGTATTTTTCCGAGACTAAACCACCCTTGCAGAATGAAAAAAAGCGCTTGATCGAACTTCGCCGTCTTGACGGGATGCCGCGGGGATGATTCCCGGTGTTTTAGGAGGTCGGTAGCGTCGTCGCAGAGAGGGTGCGACAGGATGGAGGTTCGCGAAGGGATGAAGGGGGGAGAGGTGAAAGGGAAGCAGAGGTCGGGGGCGGGAATCGGGAGGAAAATATTCGAAATTCCAGGCGAACCGCGTGATGACTCAATTTCGCAAAGACCGTTAAATGGCTCCGCCATGAACCTTCTTCCCGACGAGTTCTCCCCGAGCATTCCGCACCTTCCCAGTGCGTCGTCACCGTCGTCGTCGTCGTTGTCGTCGTCGTCGTTTACCTTCAAAAACTGCCGACCACCGGACGTTTCGGCGTACCCAACGGCAACGTCGACGTCGTAGTTCGTTCTCGGGGGATTCGGAAACGGGAAGTGACGTAGGAGCTGAGGCTACGGAATCTCGGGAATTCCGTCGACGAATTCTTAGTCCGCGGGGGAAGTTGGCTCAGAGGTCCTTCTTCCTTCCCTTCGCGGGGTTTTCCGGTTCCCAACCGTCCAGCTATAAGTCAAGATCAGGGTAGTTTGCGGGTAAACTTTTCCGGAGAAGTTCTTTAAACGAGCTTTCCAACGCTAGTCGGATAGTGGAACGAGTACAAGTCGTTGTCGCATCATTTATTCACATGCACGTCGAACTGTATTTAAAACAGAACACAGTGGGATTAATCTAACCCCCGTTCGAGGTTCGGCAGGATTTATTAATTTTTCATCTTCTGATTCTTTGAAGAGCGCTATATACAGCAGAGCAAAACGTCAATCGATCAATCATTCTCACGCTCAATTTAACATCAAGGATGCAATTGGTGCTCGATCGGGTAGTTCCTACGACTGTCTCCATATCGAATGGATACAACTTACTTATCGACGACGACGACGACGACGACGACGATTATAACTGCATTGTACGTATGTACAAGGTGAAATCTTGCCAGGCATGTAAGCGTATCCGCGGGCATGCAGGTAATAATTAAGGTATCCTTTCACTATCGCGTTAGCCGCAAAGGAGGCTAGACGGTGAACTCGAAAGGTTTCAGGTAGATACGAATTATATGTGTGAGTATAAACTAGGAGGAGAATTGTTTCTCTTCCAATAGCTCAACTACGACCGCTAACCAGCCAACTGCCGAGACGAGTAGGTACGACGTTAATGAATGGTTTGCAAACAGGACCTCATCGTCCTCCCAAGTCCTTAGGAGTACTTCAACCTCGAGTACCGTTCGCGCGCGGGGGTAGTTTGTCCAATTAGTCCAATCGTCGAACATCAAAAGCCAAGATATACCCCATTTCGCATGGAATGCGCCTGGCCCAGGTATATTATACACGCCTGTATAGATTCAAGGTGCATCTCTCGCATGCGATGCCAAGAAGATTCGACGCCATGGGAAATTACGTAATAAAACATGGTACGTACGGTATATGGATGTGATTTGTATATGTTGGGGTGTAAAACGGACAGATTTGAATTGTGCAGAAACAATTGAAACGCGAATTCAAGTTTCAAGCCTTGCAACACCCCCTTAAAAAAAATAAAAATAAAAAAATAACAGCACTGACGAAATTTTCTAAAAAGCTCTCGATGATAAGATATAAGAAGAACAAGTTGATGCGATTATTATCACATTAAATTTGCATCGCAGAAGCTCCTCCCCATTCCACAGAGATTTTATAGTATTCTGCTTTCTGGTTTCTACTTTGTTGCGCGAAAAAAAAGTTTTTCATTTTTCTGCATCGAAAAGAGTCAACGCTTAAGAATACGCTTAGAAAATTTCACGATTGGGCCCCAAGCAAAAAAAGATGAAGGTGTACTCTACGGTCCTGAAATAGCGGATACGCGAAAGTGTGAAACTTTTTATTTTATTCGTAAATAAACTTCAGTTTAACGTTAAACACGTTTTTCTCGAAAGCACGTTTTCAAAGTTTGCGGAAGTGCTCCTACACGCTCCAGATGAGCAATCGTTATAAAATTTGCCAGATACTTGTACAACAAACGTTTTCTTTAGTTGAACTAGATCTATCAATAAATATTTAAGCGTTTTTCTTTTTTTTTTTTTTCTTTTGTTACTTTATAATCTACAAGCTGCAAAATTTGTTGGTAAACAACTAAACTTCCTCATTTATCGCTCACTACTTTCTTATTGTTCAATTTATCTTCTTGATTCTAGATCAACTTGTACACAATCTTGTACAAAGCAAAAATTATTTTGATTCTTTTTTTTTTGCTTCAGATCACCTGTCCAGGACTCAGGACTTCCGCAAGCGAAGAATATCATCTCCGTCGCACCGCGTGATACGTGGCACCTTCGACTCCCATGTTTTGTCAAACTTAAAAAACTATTATCACGTTAACTAAAGACCGCTGAGTAAACATTCCAAATATCAACATATTTCTGATAAAAAAAATTGGTTAAAAATCGAAAATTTCTTGGCTCAACAAATTAGAAACTTGCAGGGAATAAATTAGCGATGCAGTTTCCTCGTTATCGTCGACTTTTATACCAGATATCAGCTCACAGGATCATCCGCATCCTTTTGTAATTACAACTTGTACCTTTACAACTTACGTACGTGCAGCATATGCGATACCCGATACCCATAAGATTTCATATTATATGCACAATATAAAATACGCCAAAAAGATCGCATCACCCTGACACGGTGACCTCCGTCGTCGTCTTCGTCGTCTTCGTCGTCTTCGTCGTTCCGGGCGCCTTATCATCCCCCTCCCCGCGGCCGGCACATCCCCCACTTCAAACCCGACGGCGGCAGCGGCACCACCATTCCATCCATCTTCCGTTCTTTCCATTTTCTTCACCAACCCCCCTCCTCCCTCCCCCGTCCTTCGTCCTCTCCCTCTCGACCCCGTCGACGTCCTCGCCTCGCCTCGCCGCGCACTCTCCGCTCTCCCTGTTCACTAATTGCAGATTCTTCGCATAGTTTCGCCACCCTTCGGGGGTTGGAGGCGGCCCCTCTCTCCTCCTCCTCCTCCTCCTCCTCCTCGTCGTTCGTTCCACCGCCATCCTTCGCCCCTCGTCCCTCGCCCTCCGCCCCTCGCCGTCAGGATCCGAGCCTTGGCCGCGTTTCCGACTACTTCGGCCGACAACGCCGTCGTTGGCTTCTTCTTCTCGCACCCGTCGGCAGCTGCCTCTCCTCCTCCTCCTCCTCCTCCTCGTCCTCCTCCTCGTCCACCCTCTCACTCTTCCCTCATTTCTTCCCCTTCACCTTCCCGCGTCGCCTAGCTTACCCCGCGCGATACCACGCTAACTCACTGCCTTCCTCCCGCCGTCACTCCTCCCTCAACTCTACGCTTCCCCAGGAGAACGGATACGTGCGGTGGTTCGACTCTTTTCTTCCACAACCCCAAACCCTCGAATAAAATCCCCATTTCCTACCCTTACCATATACTATAAGCCGGTTGCTTATCGATGATTCGTTCAATCGGTACTCAGCTCGGTGTTTCAATGGTTTCAATGTTTGAAACAGTCTACTCTTTTTCTTCTTCTTCTTCTTCTTCTTCTCCTCCTTTTCTCTTTTCTCACATTGTACAGTTATATGTAGGTATACATATTCAACTAAATATAGGTATAATCTTGCGCAGTAATAACTCTGTCGATAATCGATTGCAATGGCTTTCCTGTACCGTATACTCAGGTAAAAATACTCGACACATCATTTATTTTTCCCCTTGGAATTGTAGAAGACGTAACAAAGACGGATAATTTGTTTTTTTTTCAACACCTATCGCGAATCTCTGCTGCAATTGCATCGTCGAGATCACAAACACAGACTTAAATCCTACCTACTTGTTACAAATTAAAATATGTGGGCGTATACCTTTTTCTTTATACCCTCGACTTCCGTAACGAGTAAATCTCTACGATGGGAATATGTTTAGCGTACCGCGTAGCTCCAGGTTCACGATCCTCTCTCTTTCTCTCTCCCTCTCTCTTCAGTTCTATCTCTCTTTCGACTCCTCTGCACCTCTGGGCCGAACGAACCAAGAAGTGGGTATTTTAATTAGCACCAAACCCGGTACCCTGCACAGCTGCACGGCTCGTTGTCTTCTTTCATATTATATATATATATATGTATAATTGTGTATGTATATGTATATATATTTGTTATTTATTCCCTTCAAGTCTACCTCGAGTTACCGCGAATTTCAACAGCGGCGCGTCGCACGAAGACGCTGAGAGCCTAGGACGCCTCGTCGACGAGTTTCTTGTCGCGATGATGAATAATTAATTTGCAAACTTGGCCCGACACACCCCCGACACCCCCTGCGACCCCGTCCTTTGTCATTCCCGTCTAATACCGTTAAAACAATGATAAAACCCGAGGTTACAGTCTCCGCGTAATTTTCCCTGCAACACTTATACATACACGGCAATAAATATCTCCGCATCAAATTCATTCAGCGATTCTGAACCATTTTTCTATGTAAGATACATCCTCAATGATAAGCAACAATGTCACATATATATACATATAATTTCTGTAAGTAAGAAGACGCTACCCACTGTGTGACCTGGTGTTATATATATGTATACGCATATACGTATGTGTAATCTAGTATAACGAGACGAGGGTGAATCCTTTAGTCAAATGTCGCTAAGCACTCCGCACGAACTGCGATCGAGTTTCATTAGATCAGCTATCATTAGAGCTCGCTGAAACGTCAGCAGTTTGACGAGCTTATCCCCAAAAAGTGTAGAACACTCGACTCTTACGTAAATTTATTATTCCATTTTTTTTTTCAAAACATAATGAAAAACCGCAATTACATAGTAAGATAAAATTGAAGATAAAATTAAAAACATCCGCACCCTCCCCTTGCACCCTGACCATTATACGACGACGACGACGATCCTCCCGCCTTTGCGCATTCGAGGAATTGGAACAAATTCGCTGACCCCTCTGCGAAATACTTAGGTGTGCGAAATTGTCCCGACGGTTGAGGACGCGGCGACCGGGATACAGCTGCGTGGCAGGGCATGGCAGGGTTGCGGAAGGGAATAGGTCGAGGGTGAGGCGTAAGACCAGCCGGCGACACACTGCAGGGTCGCCTCGGTCATCTTGGTCACGCCGTCGACCCGGGACCATTACGCTCCCGTTTAATTAAACTCGGCGAGATGTCAAAGGACTCTCTCGCTCGGTTCTACCGAGAAGACGGACAATGCGAAGCAGATTATTACATCGGCCGACGACGAGACGAAGAAGGGACGGGAACGGGACGAGCTCAGGGACCTCGGCGCCCATTGTCGACCCCCGGGAATATGGAAACGCCCGGGATTCTAGCGACGGATTCAACCGGACCGAGGCAAACCGCTGAATGGTCCCCGGGTGACACGGCGCCGGAGTGGCTTTTCGATCGTTCGAAAACCTCGGTCAAAGAAGGGGTAAAGAAAAAAAATAAAGTGGATGAGGGTCAAAACCTGGAAGGATCGATATATCGAAATTTCAAACATAAGGTATCAGAATAACGAGAGATGAATTGTTTGAAATCTTGATTTTTTAAAGTCTCGCTGATCAGGAGTCATTATAATCGGCGACAATTTTGAAAATCAACATTTCGAACAATTCGTCTTTCGTTTTTTTATTTTATTTTTTTTTATTTTCGCATGTTTTTCAAATTTTCATCTCCACCGGTAAAAGTCGACTGTTACCAACGTAGACGTCACGCTATGCCCATAGTTGACGTTAATATATCGGTAATAGAACCTCGTCGAATTTCTCGTCGTTGATTAAATTTGGCGAACGTTTCGTAGATTAGAAAAAAAAAATCAGAAAAAAGGATTTTTTGAAAAACCATGAAAAATTTTTCCGTACCCAAAAGCACTCGCAACAGGTATAATATATTCGGATTATGACAGGCCGTTATTTTTTTTTATAACGTCATATCGCCCGGTGAGGGGGAGATTGAAAGATCGGTTTTACGATCTACAAGAACAACGGCTATAATAAAGTCACACTTGATTAGCAAAATTTTTCTGCCCAAAAAGTATCGAACGTACTCTATCCAGCGTAAATAACATCGTCGACGCGTTGTAGAAGCAGAATATTTCCGTGACGTAAATGATTGGCCACTTTTCTCTCTAAATGAACTGTAGTTTCGATGCATGTAAATAAATATATATATATATATATGTATATATATACAACACATATATGTATAAACCGTATATAACCTCACGCGCAGAACGCCATAAATCCAATCCATCCCGGCCTCCGGCCCCCGGTTAGGATATAGCAAAGTAGAGAGAATTTCAGCGATGGTTGGCTCGAAAACCGCGAAATCCACGCCGGAAGCCCAGATGAGCAATCCAAACATCGAATATGCCGCAGTGCAGCTGGTAACGTCGATTGCTGGTCCATCCACTCGCGTCAGCGTGGCATCCGGACGAGGTGCATGCTGCTGCAGGGTGCGGTGGTTTGCAGGCTTGGTTTGTTGATTTATCAGTAAACAGAATTGGATTGATTCAATTCGCCCGACGAGCGTCGTTACAGAGACAATTAATTCCGATTATATCGAACTGCAGGAGCTTACACAGGGCGCGAGGACAAATTAAAACGGAAATCAGATACATACGCTAATAGGTATATATACATTACGTATATACCGTGGGAAAATTAAGATTTGCCGAGTAATTGGAGAGGAGACTTTGAAAAATGCTGCAAGTGTTTGTAATAAAATTTTTTTCGTTGCATAATTATTTATAGCTTGATTTTATCTGTGAACTTTATTTTTTTTTTTTTTTTTTTTTAATTATAGCACTTCAAGCCTTTTTTATAATTCTCCTCTTTAATTTTACCTGAGAAATTTTTTCCATCGATATAACCGTTTAGCCTGCATAAAATACACGGATTAAAACAATTGTTCTTATCATCAAAATGACAAAGTTCTAAATACACACATACGAAATTATACATATATATGTATGTATATTGTATTTTTATGCAAAATTTTAAATTTATTTTATATATGTTGCAAAATTTTCTAATGTACAATAAAAATCGTTCGAAAAATCACAGATAATCATGGATAATAGAAATTGTGTATAATGTATTTATTATCCATGGGAGAAGTTGTTGAGACATATAAAAATAAAAAAAAAAAAAAGAAAAAGAAAACTGTTGAAAGAAAAAATTATGTTTCGTCGGGCGAATCTGATATTATATCTAAGATATATATATATATATATTCTTCACGTAGCTCGTCCGTATAAAACACAGCCAATAAGAAGTCCCGGAGGTTATAGCGTGCTGTCGTAGCCAGAGAGATGAAAAACCGATCGAAGCACATTCGACGTGCTCCCGTTTCCAAATCCTGTTTCCATCTACCCGTCACGGGGAGTGAAAATTTGTCTTCCTGTGCCTCCGCAAGGCTTTTGCAAAGAAAAAAAAAAAAAAAAAAAAAATCACAGAGTTGGCGATAATTTTTCATCGTTTTCAGCGAACGTGCAAAAATCCGCGAAACAGCTCGAGGAGTGCGTTGATCCGTTAAAACGACGAATGAACATAGTTTGGAACCGAGTTTTGCGACGGACGGAGGTCGACGAGTAGAATGAGAAAAATCCCTTCCATTCGAGAGGCTGCATGGGATCGTCCCGAAGGAGAAGTCGTCTCGGCTCCGGATGGAGGCTGCGACGACTCCAAGGTGCCCACGTCCCTCTCCTCTTGGTCGAGGCCGAGGAGATTCGCCGTCCCATGACCACCGGTCAATAACTGGACACCACCACCGCCTTCGCCGCCCCCTAAGCGCCTCGAAATACGTCCACGTCCCCCCCCCCCCCCCCCAAAGATTACCCAGGCACACTGCACTGCCCGAGTTACGTGAAATGAAAATCTTAATATCTCCGTTGAGAATTCTTCTACACTCGCATCGTATTGTCAATTTTTTTTCCCTCTCTTTCCTTTTTTCTTTCTACACTATTCGGCACAGTTTTCCAGTGTAATAGATACGCGTGCAGCACCTAAGTACTCTTCGTTTCCTCAATTTTACCGCACAAATTGAAAGTTGCAATTTAATTACTCTCGCTTCTCGATTCGAGTTCGTATACATATATATATATACATATATATATATACATATATATTGTCTAATGAATTAATTATTTGAATAAATTTCAACGATCTTCCGTACAGATGGGAATCGATTTATGTACCAAATCTGTAGAAAGAATTTTTTTAACATTCGTGGAGAACATTTTTGGACCGCTTGAGAGTGACTCAGACGTTTTTGAAATTTTTTCAAATCATCTTCGATCGTATGCGGTAATCGTTATCGATTCCATTACCTTACGTGGGACCGAAATCCGTTGTGCAAATATTTGAAAGCCGAATATACACACCGCGTTCAAGGGGGTGCGGGGGATCCGCGGATGCGGATGAATGATTAAACACCGAACAGAAGGAGAGAGAGAGGGGGAGAGAGAAAAAGGTGCGCATTATAGGTACGGGCCATTATTCGAGGTTGAGCACTCGGTTGGGCGCCCACGCCTGCCGACAAGGAAGCAATTCGCAAGGGAAGCCCATCACCTAATACACACAGTTCAGAGAACTTGGCGTTTTAACCTTTTCTCGGCAACGCGCAGAGCCAATCCGGTTCGTTGCTTCCGTATAACCGCGCTCTTCTCTCGCTTTGCACAGGTCGTTGCTAACATTCGTTTAACCGTGTGCGAGTGGGGGCTGCTGGGGGACAATTTGCACGTTACATTAAAGCGAACATCCGGAAAGGACGCGCCCGGTAGCATCTACAGGTATAATGCACATACGCGTTGTAGAGTGGTGGACGACAACAGCAACGCGATTTTATATACCGGGTGTCGGAAAAAGTTGATTTTTTTTTTTTTTTTTGAATTCATTTATTTATTTACTTTTTCTTCCTCGTCTTGTCGTCTTGTTGACGAAATCGTTGTTTTGTGAATTAAAATTGTGAAACATCTATATTGTATTTATTCGTTGTGAAATCGTTTTTTTTTCTTTCTTTTTTTTTTTTTTTTTTTTTTACTTTTCCGCTCGTCTCTACGATTTCGATAATTAACGCTCGCTGCGGTGCGTGACGATGGAATTTTTTTTCCTTTGGGTTTTTTTGTTCGTAGCTTGTTGTCGTTTATTTTTATTTATTTATTTATTTTTTTTTTTCCACTACCCGCTATAAAATGTTACGAGCAATAATTATTGAAGCTAACAATAAAACCACGAGGAATAAACGTCAGTATAAATTGTATGATATAAAAGTGAACTAATAGAAGAAGAAGTAAAAAAAAAAAAAAAAAAAAAAAAAAACGAAGAAGACTAGGAAGAGTGAAAAGATGTAACGCGATAAAACGAATCAAAGATACCTCACGCGATGTTGCGTGTGTAAAAAGAGCTGTCTTGCGAAAAAGCGACACTTCGATGAAAGATATAGTATAACATAAAAGGCCCGCTAGTTTTCGAGGAAAGATTGAAATGAGATAAAGATTATATATATATATATATACCGTGTGTACGTGCATTATGTATTAGATACCTACATAAATAAGAGTTGTGTGCATGTGTATGTATGGGAAAGGCGTTACGGACGAGCGCGGCGCAGCATCTGTATACTACACATCTATATGTATATACAATATGGACATGGATACATGGGCAGATGTAAAAATGTTTTAAAAAGTAAGAATACCGCATCGTGGTATGTGAGGTAGGGTCAAGTATTATCAGGTGGAGGTAGAGCGTAAGTAGGTAGGTGGTAGGTGCGCGGCTTCTACCGTCGTCGAACCCGAAGGAGTAATCTTCGAGAAAATATCTGAACGCCGTTTCAAGGATCGTTTGCGGCGTGCCCCGTGCGGCACACAACAGTGCCGGAGCTTTTTAACGACGTTGAAGAAATTCTCGGCCGAGTGAACGCGCTAGATGTGCACTATACCTACCTACACACGTACACTGCATCGAAGGTATACGTGTAATATATGCCTGCCGGCTGCGAGTATGCGTTCACAGATACGCGCACACACGCACGAAGCTTTTACAGGTACTAGTTATAAATCTTTCCTAGACCAGTAAGTATTTTACGCTGCAGCGATATCCGCCACGATGATGTAATAATAGCTGGGATAGGGTAAAACGCGAAATACATATATTATACGAAATAAAGAATATATATATACATATATATGAGGGAGGGAGGGAGGGCGGGACAAAACGGTGTACTTGAGGAAATACTTAGTTTTCGAGGATTCGAATACTCCGAGACTTTTTTTTGCTTTTCTTTCTTTTTCTAATTGTAGCAAAAAAAAAAATAATGATCAATAAAGTTTATAGAAGTCATTTTTGATAATTTAAAAAAGATTTTGACAGACAAAATTTTTCGTCCCCTCCCCCCATATCTTATATCTTATTGCTAGACAATGAAATCGAAGTTGCAGATTTTCTTTTGATCATTATAGAAAGAATTTTTCATCCCGCATTATAATATACGCGACAAAGATTGTATTTTTAATTATTATTACGTCACGATGATGATCTACTGGTATTTAAGCGGGGGAATTTAATTGGAAAAAAACTGATAAATGCTATCGATAATAACTGTGATTATAAGATAAAAATTTTATTTTTACATTTTCGAAAAAATCGGTACGATCTATAGAATAATATTATATTTTACGTGATGATTTAGAGGATTTTTAGGTATATAAATTTAAAGTGTAAATTATTCGCGAGATAGGCGGTAGTTGCAGGTAATTTTACACGCGGTTAAAATCTAAATCTTCTTCAATTCGCTATCGCGTGTAACATATAGGACGTAGGTATAAGTATATGTATACATATAAGACAATAGATACGGAAACGATCGACGCTGAGAAAGAAAGGAAGAGAGATACGGGAGTGAAAAGAGGAGCGTAGACGGCGTGGCGATAAATTGCTTAGGGATATTTAATCAGGGAGAGGCTAATCCTTTATTGGCTCTCGAGGGACGCAATGAGGCCTCTCGAGCGGGAGGGAGCGAGGACCTCGGGGAGGGCGAAATAAGTTTCGAGAGGATCGATGGGCAATCGAGTTAAACGATCCTCACGCCTCGTTATCCTTTGTTTCCATCGGGCGGGTCTTTCGCCCTCGACTGCCTGCCGTCCAGCATCCAGCATCCAGCATCCAGCATCCAGCATCAGCCACTTCTGCTGAATCGACTTTATTGCTTTTGCTTATAAGAGACGTTTATATACCGGATGCGCGCGATTTCGAATTCCACCCGGAGCCGCGCGAGGAGGTGCGAATTAATTTAAACTTTCCACCCTTTCGAACTCTAATACCATACCTTAGACTCACCTTCTGCTGCAGAATCGATTGACTGGTTTCGGCACCTAAGGCGTCATACCGAATTTCTCCAGCAGTGTGCGTTTCAGAAAATTATTTGTATTTTTTCCCTTGACTGTTATTTTCACAGTCAACCCCGTAAAAATAGTTTCAATTTTTTATTAATTTTTTTTTTTCCTTTTTTTCCTTTCTTTTTTTATACAACCCTGCACTCGATATAGAGAAAAAGAGCGAGAAGGAAAAAGAAAAACGAGGAAAATGGTGTACGAAACGGGACGGAAGAGAGGGAAAGAGTGAAATGAAATGTTGTTCATTTATCCGACGACGCGAGAATTGAATTAAACCACTCGGCGGCGGGTTTTTTATTTCGTGATTCAATTTTGCCGTTGCGAGTTTGCCGGGTCAGAATCCCCGGCGTAGATGAGCGACGGTCTTCGGAGCTCGGGGAGAAGCGGTTTTCATTTGGAGCCTAATGAAAATTAAAACGCATTGTAACCCGGTAATGAATCAATTCATACTCTTAGCGCAGGATACAATAACTGCGCAGGAGTTCAGAGCGTTCGTCGTATAATTCCCGCAAAAAGAATTGCCTCGTGATTTGCACCCGGGTTCATTTTACAAGTTAATTTTTTCGCTCTCGCCACGACGACGACGACGACGATACGCACCACACAGTGTTATAATCATGATCTCTTGATTCTAACGGCAAATTTTTACTTTCGAAACGAACAATTTCTCAACGTTATCTATACGTTACAATTAACATTAAATTCTATACCTACAGATTTTGAGACGATAAATTTGGTCAATTTTATACAGAAAATTTCACGAATAATCGTTCGAATATTGCCTTTCAACGACGTTATTTCCGCCAATGATAACGAACGCGATATATCTAATGAGATAACGTCTTTGCTATAGTACATCACGATAGAAATAAATCTGACAAGAAAAATTAGATCAGCAAAATATGGAAAATTTGGACAAGGGTTTGATAATTAGAACATTTAAAACTATCAAACTCCGGTGTTTTTGATCAGTTACAAATATTTTCATTTCATTAATTTTTCCTACTATCTTTGGGTACAATGTATACATATATATTAGGGTGGCGCAAAAAAACCGACTATTTTTTTTTTTTTTTTTATTGAGTCTCGTGTGACAAAATGTTAATTTTTTGATGTTTTAAGAAAGCCCTTTCCAAAGGACAACTCAGAAAAAAAAAATTTCAAGAAGTTGATCCAAATTTTTCAAAATGTCAAAAATCGTCAAAAAATTAAATTAAAAAAATTATATTTACACTATTTTGTTTGATTTTAAATTCATGTTGTGGTATATTGTTATCGATTCTTTCTTACTAAATTTAAGGAAAAAAATTTATGAAATTTTAATATGAATATTAAAAGGTCGCTCGAAAAAATCTAAAGAAATGCACCGAAAAATTGAAAAAAAAATTATGAGCGACCTTTCAAAATTCAAATTTTGTACTGAAACTTTCGGAAAGTTATTTTTCTTTTGTCTATAAAATTATACCGTACCGAGAAAAAAAAGTGAAAAAAAAAATCGACTTTTGACGATTTTTGACGTTTTAAAAAATGTGTAACGACCTCTTAAAATTTTTTTTTTTTAACTGTCCTTTGAAGTGGGCTCTTAAAACATCAAAAACTAACATTTTGTTACACGAGGCTCAAAAAAAAAAAAAAATAAAAAAAAAATTGGTACATATATCAATCAAGTATTTTTTCTCTCATTTCCAATACAAAGCATCGATGAATCCGATCGATAAATTTGCAACGTCAAAGGTTGTTTCCGGGAGATGCAAAATCCTCGACAAGTCTTCCGAAATAAATAAAATATTTTTAAAATAAAGCTGCGAAGTTGCAGCGGATATATCGTCCGGTCTTCGATTTGACGGATTATAAAGCTTCCGTTCGGTGGATCGTTTTCCGCTCAACCGTGACGAAGAATATTGCCTCTGGCCGCGGTGTCGAGGAGAATCAAGGTGCCGAAGGTGGCGACGCGACGTGTCGGCCAAGCCGCAAGGCAATATCGGCTCGGTCACGTAAGTATAGACCGACTGACCTCAGCAGAGCGAGCAATAACGCGATGAAGAAGGGAAGGAAGAAGGAAGGAAGGGAGGAAGGAAGGAAGGAAGGAGTCCTGCCAAACTGCCGGAATAACCCGGGAGCCAAGGACGGTTTCCACCAATTCGAACCTTCGCGTGCACTGGGACTTCCGCATCGCAAAATTTCTCGTCATTCGAGTGTTTCGCTATTTTATTTGCCTACTAAATAGATTTCCTTACACCCGTGTATATACTGTTAAAAATATTCGTCTGAAACTTCCTTCGATTAAAAAGAATACGATAAATTTATTAAACAATTTAGTAGATTCAAATTACTTTTATTTTTTGAATTTTTTTTAGATCGCAAATTTAAGACAAATACGTAATAATTAATTTTTCTTTTCAGTACGGTAAGCGCGTGGTGGATTAAAAATTAATTTTAACAGTACCGTAGTAGCGTAAGTTTTTTTCATCACTTTGTAAGGGGTGTGACGTGTAAAAAAAAAAGAGGTTTTTTTACTCACCGTACATCTTGCCTTCGTCGGAGAGGATAATTTTGCGTCGACCGCATGGCGGGTATATCGCCAACGCCTCTTGGAAGCTCTGTTCGATATCCGGTGACCAGACACCCTCCGCGTCCGCTGCCGACAAATCCTTTTCGTCCTGCATCGGGTATAATACATATAAAGAATATTATTAATAATAAAACAATAAATAAATAAATAACAAGTAAATAAAATAGCAACCAACACACGTAAGGAATGACTTTGGCTTACACGAATATTAATTATACAATTTATACAAAATCCGAAGGAAAATCGGTACAACAATTTTTATTCGCAATCGTAATATCACGTGATCGCTTCAATTGAAAGATTATATCTTGTGAATAATTAGTAATTCGTTGTAATTGTGGCACGTGTTATATATTAATAACAACAACAACAAATTGACAATCACGGATTATTCATAAACGTATACATAATGTAATGTGCATATTTGAATAATGTCAATTTGTCGAGAGAATAAGAAGAGAGAAAAAAAAAAATCCAAAATCTCTAATGCTATGTAAAAAATTGAATCTAGGTGTAAAATCAATATTTATGATACTCGGCGATTGAAGTACAAAAAGTTAAAGAAAGTTCTCGTTAATTTTATAAAGTCAAGAAAGACAAGCCGATCACCGAACACAGCGTACATTCCTGAACAAAATAACCGACTGAAACGTCAATCTGAATAATTTCGAGATCTGAATCTTCATAGAAGTATTTGAAAAAACCTTGGAAGTTTTGGATTTACCGATACCTATATCAACAGATCCATATTAATTGTATATAAAAACACTTGTGTGTCGTATACTTTTTATTAGATTTTATTTAGATTTTTCCCATCGTTTACGCTACAAACTTTTCCGTCATTTCTCTTTTCTTTTTCCCTTGTCTGTATCTCTTTTTCTTCTCTCTCTCTCTCTCTCTCTCTCTCTCTCTAGCTTACGCCGGTATCCAGACTTACATCGCTGATGTCGCCAACGTCGAGATTCTTGGTATCCGAGCCGGAGCCGTTGGCGTCGGGCGGCGGCCCGGAACTCGCGGGGGTCCACGGCGAGGAAATGGTGTCGGCTGCAGCCACCGCACTGCCTGTAACAATGGGAAGAGTTCATCGTCAGCCTTATCCGATTGCGTGCTCGTTTTTAAGAAAGAATTATACTTTCGCAGAAAATAAACGTATAAGTATTATTTAACTATTATTATAAATAAATAAGAAATTGGCATGTGTGTGTCTGTGTGTGTGTGTGTGCAGTGTTTGTATAGAATTGATGTAAGGTTAGAATTTATCCGTTTCGAGCAATATATCGATTGCGCAAATAAATTCTGAGAATGAAGTAAAACCGACGAAACGTTGAAATCTCATATAGATATTGATAGATGATTTTCTATTTTCGTTAGGATAAGTGTACAAAAATTATGTATCCTTAAAAAGTGATTAATAAATTCGATAGATCTTATAAATGAGTATTAAAACAGTTTTTTCATTTTTCTTATCTTATTTTTCGCAATCATCATCTTCTATCGAAATTATAAATGTCGAATCAGCAACTGATATTCGAATCTGAACTAGATGCATATTTCGTTCACAACATTATATAATCGACATAAAAAATATAACACAATGCGCGATATTGTCCTGCCGTTAATAACGTTAACAATATTAATAATCCTAATAATAGCAACAATAATAATCTCCCCGAACAGAAGAGAAAGAGAAAAAAAAAAAACAACAAATAAACTAGAACGTAGAAAAACGGGAGGGAACGGGGTAAAGATGTACTAGAAAAAAAAAAAAAAAAACAAATCACCACTCGTCGAGGAGAGGAACTTTACCCGCCGTTCAACCCCGAGAGTTTGGGTGAATAAACAGTATCGAATATCATGGGATTCCCCTACCACGTGCCGAGTGAATCGGTCGACTGTTACACAACCGAGGGGCGGTTAAGCTTCTGGTTATAAAACATCCCCTGGCGGTAACGGATGCGGAGGATGGTGCAGCCTTGCAGGGGTTAAAGTACGAATAGAAAGACGAGGTAAAGTAGAGGGACAGGGGAGGGGGTGGAAAAACACCACGACGACGACGACGACGACGATGACGAAGTGAAGTGAGCACGTGAAAAATAGAGCGGGAGGCCGAAAGAGCAACAAGTGGTCTGATATCGCGGTATCAGTGTGCATATACCACGCGGCGGACAAGTTTTTAGGTGGGGGGATAACTCGTCGTAGGCGTCGACTCCGCCTCCTGGGGGGAGGGGGTGGGTGGGTGGAGTGAAACGAGGAGAGAAGTCTCATTTCCTCGACTCTTCGGCCAACCGTTGCTTAACCGCCAATGAGAAAATTAAACGGCACTACGTCTCTGTGCATTCGAACTGCATCCTCGACAAGCCGCGACACGGATGAGGAATCGGTAAACTAGACTCACACGTATGTAGGTTGAGAAATGGTAAACGGTAATCGGATCAGAGATACTGGAATTATGGTTAAGAATTTTTGGAAGTTCGTAAGATTGTAGAAAATATCGCGTTACTATGAAATTCTCCGACTTTTCAACTACATACATAAACGTGTTAAACTAGAGAAAAAAAAAAAAAAATCAAATAAACAAATAAATAAATTAAACTCAAACTATGAAAGTCGTTGAGTAAATTTGATATTTTAGGATAATAATTCAAAGATCGATAATTTTCTTCACAACTTTCATAAATTCTTATTGAAAAATTCCATAACTCTAAATTGTTCTACCGTAGCGTTTATCACACAATACTACATACATGTAGATAGGTATCTTGAACCTCGAATTTACTTTCGTTTATCGATTAGAATTAAAATACAAAAAAAAGGAAAAAAAAAAAAAAAAAAAAAAAAATAGAAAAAATTTATTCAAAGAGCTATTAGATTAGGCATGCATATTTCGAAGCAATTAATGCCCGGCGAAGCGTATATTAAACTAATACAGACATACGGACAGACAGACGGGTTTCACACCCACGGATCGTTAGATCGGCGTGTAATTCCTTATCCGTAACAGTAACTTTCTTCGCGTTAATGCGCCACACGAGAGATAGAAACGTATTAGAGGCGGCAGTTGGGTCTAACATAAGTAGTCTGCGTTTCGTGGGCTTCCTGGTTACGTCAAAGCGGCATTTTTTTTTGCGTTGTGAATTTTAACTACTTAATTTTTCTATATTTATTCAAATTACATATTTTGAAAAAGTTGTTTATATTAACGAACGATTTCAACCTATGATTTGTTTTATCTATTTGTGTTTACGTACTATATATATATATATACATATATATATACCTGTATAATATAAGCTAGTAAGTAGGTTTGCTTCCGTAAACTGCGGTAGCTTCTATACATATATGTATAACGTACGATATCTAATGCTGCAGCGCGCGGTTAACCACCGAGAAAATATTGCTGTTGCATATTATACTGTTCATGGTGTTAATATACAATTTGTATACCCATTAATACGATAAAAGCATTTTGTTTCTCACAGCATTAATTAACACCTTTGAATCCCCCGTGCGTTTAATTTTATCATTACATTGATAACACGTTTTTCTCGAAATTTCTGATAAACGTGAAAAACTGTGTTATAAAACGATGAAATTCGATAATAATCGATAAACAATCGACTTGACATCTGATATTCTCGATTCTTTCGGTATTTTGAACTCGTTATCGATGTCAAAAAAATCATTCCGAAACGTGCATGGGTTGCAAAAATAAAGAAAAAAAACCAAAAAGTGTAGACTTCAAGCGATTAAAAAATGCACAACGTATTTTCTTCCATCTGTCTACAGGTACCGGTGTAAAAAGGTTATGTATGTTCTACCAAAAAATTTTCTCGCTGCGACGAGCGAACCCTTCGAACACTGCTATACCTATTTCGATATTTTTGATCACAGTCGTTATTTTCAGGGGTTTCAACGTACGACAGTAATTTACTCATGGATACCGTACTCGTACAGGGGGTAACAAAAATCGACGAGCTATGTACAGCGACAAAGAGAGCGGAAGAGGGAGACGGGACGAGGCATAACCGCGCATGAATTGTTTCAGGTCAATATTCGGCATTGTGTTCGTTAAAATGAGGCTTCGAGAGGATGGGATGGGATGGGATGGGTTGGGATGGGATAGGCAGGGCTGGTATTTCGGAATTCACGATAGCGATCTCTATACCTACACACGCGGTGCAGAGGATTAACGTCTTCACCACTCTGGAATTACAGGCGAAGCTTGGGTGACCGATATTATGGCACGTTGCTCCGCGTGGTCAGGCTAGCTCGACCGAATCGGCGTCGTGGTTAAGCAAGAATTAGGAACGAGAATCGCGCGATATTGCCCAAGGATTGAATTTTGAGCTTCGGATGAGATTTCTAAAAGGAATTGACGAGGATGGAAAAATTGTTTATATCGTAGAATTTATAGAATGGAATTAATCTAGTTCTAAGTATTGATGTAAATCAAATCCACGAACACAGGTAGCTCTGACTTAACCTCTGAGGGGTTTACTTGAATGTTATTAATAATTTTGCATTATTCTAATATGTATGTAATTATTGTTGGTAATATAAAGAATAAAGAATTTAATACTATGGAGATGACGAGAAGCGAGAATTTCTTTACTTTTCTATATGAAATAAGAATTTTTATTACGAGTAAAGAACGATGAGCGAGAGAAGATTAATCAAACAATATAACCAAATGTTTAATCTATCACGTAGGTATATAACTATCCGGGTATTCGAATTGTTTATGTATCATGTTTATCTTGTAGAAATACGCCTTCGTCTAAAATAATCACACCATATATAATGTTAAGATTCAAAATAGACAAATTTTTAGCCGGTTTCTTTTATTACATCGATCACCTGGTATTAAATTTATCGTGCAGGAGCAGAAGACGCGTAGTTAGGTATACCTACCACCCTGTACCTACTCTTCAACTTTAACGTAACAGAACGAGCTGATTTTTTTATTAATTGATTTTATTTTGCCAGTCAATCAATCCTCTTGTTTCTTTTATTTTATTTTTTTTTTTATTTTTGTCATATTATTTTTATATCCCATAAAAAATCCTGAATATTTTTGAATTCTCAGAAATGATTGAATAGCTCGACTGAAAAGAGTTAAATAATATAAAACGAATAAAAACGATGATATTTCTCCACACCTGTAAGATAATAATCACAGGATGGTATTTGATCGGACTCAACGACGGTTCGAGTCCATCGCTAGTCGGGTAATACGTAAGCTGTAAATTTGGCATATAACGATCAGGGGTCGGAGAGCGGCAGGGCGGTAGGCGAGGCCTGGGGGTTGAAGGGGGGTCGGCACCAGGTCGGGGGTGAGTTCCTGGTCCCCGGGTAGGCCGGAGCTACCGCCGCCGCCGCACGGAACCATCCATAGCGGCGTGGGGTGGTTGAGGATGGCTGGGGGTGGTGGCAGAGGGTGGAATGCGTCCCGTTTAATATCGTGGAACATTATATATCGTCTCTCTTGTCCCTACGCCAGCCAACGTACGTACGGGGCTGCAGGTAGATATAGGTGTGCATGTATACATATATGTATAGGTAAATATATACGTGTGCGTGTGCGTGTGTGTGTGTGTACACGCGCGTGTTTGTGTTTGTGTGTTGTACATAAACCCGGAGAGAACCGGGAAGGCCGACACGCGCGAAAAGCACGCCGGCAGCTCGAGGATAACCTACGATTATACTGATACTCTGCTACTGCTACTGCTACTGCTACTGCTACTGATACTGATACTGATACTGCTACTGCTGCGGGGACCAGTCAGGACCTCTTCGTTTTCGGAAAGTCCTTGCGCAAAGGATCACCCGGGTCAAGCGACGCTTATCCTCTCTTTTCATATATATTTTTCTTTCTCTCTCTCTTTCGCTCTGCCACCCTTTTTATATCTATTATTGTTTCGCTTTTTTCTTTCTCTCGTCATTCAAGTTCTCGTGAAGAAAAAATATCGATAAGAAATCAGAATACGAAGTGAAAGAAAAGGGGGGCAAAAAATTAAACGTTCAGAATCGCAGATATGTTTCAGGTTTTTTTTTTTTTTTTTTTTCTTTTTACGTTAAAGATTCTCACTTTTGGGGTTTTAATAATCGTCATAATTATATATTTTGTATTTTTATTTGGGAATAGCGAGTTTCTCGCGTGCTGCCGCGGAAACGTTTTTATCTAGTTGATAATTATATGCCGGGTGTAGAGATTCGAAAATTGAATTTCGAAAGAAAAAAATAAATAAATATATATATACTATATTATTTGGTGGAAAATTCTGATTAAAACTACTCTATTATTACCCCAATACATCGATCTAAAATCGATATGCATAATGTGATCTGTAATTAACTAGGTATTAAAACTTCTCGGTTTATGAACAGCATTACATTAAGTTACATCTTGACAATGGATTACAAGTAGGTATTATTAAAACGTCTGAAAGCGTGAAAAATATCGAAACTGTTTATGAGGGGAAAAAAAAAAAAAAAAAACCGAGGAAAAAGTAACATATAAATAAATAAAAAATGTCAAGTAATCGTGGCAGATCTTCAGTCTTTAGAAATTGGAATTAAAAGAGAAATCAAATTTCATTTATCACTCCGATAAACATCCAAATCGATCTCTAAATGTATGTACATTATAGTCTGAATATCGATACATAAGTCAGGTAACGAAGAGGCGTCGAATAAATGGAAGACGTCCCGGAATCGAAACTACGGCGTATATTAAAAGGCGCGATGTGAAATTAAAAAGCAATTCATCCTGACCAATTTATAAACTTTCCTATCGCAGTGCTCTTTGCGCGTTATTAGTTTTCTTCAAGTATCGTGCCCATAATCCACGTATGCACACCTGCTGCATGGATCGAGACTTGAATATCGCGGCCTAATCGGCACAATTATTATACCCCCGTGTTTAGAATCAATTAGCATTTAATGACTGGCTACACAGCATAATATAATCTAACGTATTGCAGCAATACTCGACTCGGTACTGCGTGGCGTAGCTAAACGATAAGAGTTGCGATGACGCAACGAATCGATGATATCATTTGCGCATGGTATATAACCAGGGTGTCCAGTTAGATGTGAAAACATAATTCCCTGAGAATTCTAAATTTTCTAGATAAAAATCATTATTTATTTAGTTTGTTCTCAAGTACACAATAAATGAAAAATGCAATAGTCATTCGATCAAGAATATTTTATATTTACCAAATGGCTAAATTTTTACAAACCTAGGATGAAAATAATTATATTCCAGATACGCCATAAAATTTCCTGAGATTTCTAGCTTTTTTCCAGGGGATATAAAATTCCCTGAGAATTCCGTGATTCCATAATTTCCATAAATACTCGACACCCTGAAAATGCAATTAACATATATACCCATGAATATGTAAATGTGCTTTTATCCGTGAATTTTGAAGGGTAATTTCAACACCCCGTTATAAGAGGTATCTCGGTGCGATCACGGATCGCAAAGGGAACCGTAAAGGTATCTCGATCCAACGAATTGGGGGTAGTTTCTGAACCGAATGATCGCGTCCGCCGCTTCTCAGGGTTCTAAACCGACGTTTAGGGCTGGAAACTCGGCTCTTTATCTGCCGCGAGGATGACGCCGTTTCCCCCGGCAATCGTCAAAGGTTTAACGTTTATCTGGGACAATGGCAGGGTTTCAGCCCTGCAGGTTTAGACTTAGAGACAATGACCGGTCAGGAAGTGTAATAATTGCTAACCGCGGACGGTAAGACGAACTTAGCCTGAATGGTCGAAACTTTGTTCGGTGAACAAGACCGTTGGGGAAGTTTGGAGTCGGAGATGATAGGGTGGGAGGGAGGGGGGGGGGGGGGGGGGGGGGATCTGAAAATGGAGAACCGAAGAGCAGACGAAACGCGATACGTAAGGGTAATCGAACCGAGGGCATTCGAGATCGAGAAATCTGAAGAAAAAACAATGTTTACCTGAAATTCGATAGAAGAAAGCTTCAATTTCGACTTACTCAACGAAAAAGTTACGACAATCGTCAAGGGATTGAAAAGTAAGATCGAAATTTCAAACAACGGCGACATTGAGGAATGGTGAAAGTGGAGGCATGTTGATTGGTTAACAAAGCGGTAAAAAACAACAAGTAGAGATACGCGTGGGAAGAAGAGGGTTGAAGTAAAACTCGATGCCCTTTGTGTACCTATAAAGCGTTAACGTTACAAAGGTAAAATTGTGAAGAGTTTATTTCGTTCACGATTTCATCGTTTCGCGTTTAATAAGTATACCAGAGTAACTCTCATTGTCACTAAAGTAAATAAGATGCGTTAAAAAAAAACGATATTAGTGAAAAGATCGATAATCGATAAAAATCGTTCATCCTTCAAATGCATCAATAATAATGGCATCAAAAGCTTTGATCCGATGTTAATTTTCGAAGGTAAAATTTGGAAAAAATTTATCACATTTCGACGAGAATTACTTGCAGCTTGCAGCAGAGGTGTTGGGTTAGGTTGATCGCCTAGACGCGTGTCACGCAAGCCAAAGAAGGATCGTTAACCCGTGGCTTCCATCGCCGACGACGAGGACGAGGACGACAATACCGAACACATATGGGGGGCATGATTGCAATCAGTTTCGTAAAGCAAGCGTGTGCTTTCCTCGTTCCCTCGTCCCTCGATCCGTTTATCCGAGCATAAGCAGAAGCACCGATATACTTCACACGAAGGGATGATGATGGGCACTGACAATTGTGAGCAGCACCTTAACTCTCGTCGAGAGTTTGGCCCAACGATGCATCATAAGAATAATATAAACCTACGCACGAAAGCGAGGTTAATAAAAAGTTAACGACCCCGTGATTAAGACGATAACGATGCATCATTTGACAAGATAATTGGACATCGAGATCGTCTTTGTAGTAACATAGATACATACAGTTGTGAGAGTGACGTTCCAATTGCGGGTTCATAAGGTGTACAATATCGGACAATATCGAAGCGTCTACTCGTGATATATTTTTAATCTAAAGATGAAACGAGAGGATTGCAACAGCGGATTGAAGTTTGAATTGTAGGTACAGGGAATGCGAAGAATGAAGTTCGAGTATTCTGCGAGAATGGATTAAAACGCGAATGACGAGAAGAGTTTCTCGGAAGCGTGAGAGACCAGTCACGGCATGTGCAGCTTGAATGAACCCCGTGAAAAATCGAGTGAAAAAGGTGAATGAGTTAGTCAGCCGGTTTAATTAAGCGCAAAAAGTATCGTCGGTGCTAATTGCAGTTGAACTGAAAATCATCGAAGGAGGGAGGAAGAGAGTCGAGAAAACGTAACCGCGCCGTGAGTTTTGAAAAAAGGAATAACGCGACGAAATAATGCACAATGAAAACTCTGTCGCGGATGAATGCACTTGCATGCTGCATTTCTGCTCGTGCTCGTGCAGCTGCAGTGCAACCTTTTCCCTCCTTTTAACGCGACGCGCTGCGATTGCACCAGCCGGTCATTATAACGCGGTGAATTTTTCCAATACATATCCACATGCGTGTACCAACCTACCGTTCTAGCAAACGACTTTTCACACACGTTATTATCACACGTGATACCTGTAAGAGTAAAAGTCGCTGCAGGTATCGGTTGCTGCACGCGTTGCACCGATTACGTGTGGGTATAACTGCAAGGCAAGAGAAAGGGGGGAAGCGAGAGAAAGAGAAAATTAAGCCTAATTGTGCGGAAAACTAACAACTTGGTACTGCAAGTTCATGCGTTAGGGGTGCAGTATTGATACGTATAGGGAAGATGAGTGGGTGTGCGTTTATCCAGACGTTACAATTCACCGAGGCGTAATTAATACACGTCGTCCCCTCTTCAAGTGTCCATTACGCGCCGGAGTTATCGTATATATCTACCTGCAGGACGTTGAATCGCGGCAAAGCTTCGACGAAGCCATTGGTTAAAAGTCAGGGTGAAAGGAAAGAGGCCCTCGAGGATACTCCGGTGTACCTAACCAACCTACCTACGTACCTACCCACCCACCTAGCGTAGGCGCATTAAACTGCTGCACAAAGCCCTGAAGCGAGCACAACACGTTAGTTTAACTCTGAATTTTTCTCTGGAAGAGCAGGCCTATTTGCGTCACTCAAATTAATTCCACTTTTGGAAACCAGTGGATGATGGGTATACGAAGTGGCTCCAGAAGCCCCTGGACGAGGAGTCGAGGAAGGTTAAAACGTAAGCCAAAAGCAATAAGTTGGAAAGCAGCACATCGGACGAATGCAATTAGGGTAAAACGTTGCACCCCGTATTTACTATGTAATTACGAAGCTAAGTACTGCAGTGGAGATGCGCGACGTTAAATTTTTCAATTCACCATTCCGTCCGTGTTTCTGTTCTCATCTATTTGCGGTTCGTTCATTAGCGTTGAAATGATAACTTTCATTCATTCGGTTATTATTCCAAGCCCTCTTCTGTCATAAATACAACCTGCCTGCATTGAAACTGCACTCCAACGTCGCGCGCTCATTTTTCACGCTCGCTAATTACCGATTAACTCGATTCTTCCACATCCCCTCACGTTCAACTCCTCTTCAATCTTCCACCACCATGAACACGTTGATCTGCACCTTTTTATTCCATCAATTTACATACGTAGACGATTTGAATGCTCGATTCAGATTGTCGTTGCAATGGCAAAACGAGATCGTCGTCGTCCGATCTTTACTTCAAGCTTACGGTATATCGGTTACATGATACAGACGTAGGTAGATACTGTATACCTCAGCCAACTTGTGCGTATAATGACCCGAGTTGCACACACGAGTAGCTTCGGGGTTCACGCATCCGTCTCTATTATACGATATCACTGTCTATAGATAGGATATATCGCCTACCTAGAAGGTGTATCGCAGCCGAAGGTAGATGTGCAGCTATTTCTCGAGGTTGACAATTATAAATTGAAGTCAGAGATATAATTTGCATCCTCATTTCGCTTATAGAGTGCACAACGATATATGTGCACAGACTTCTTGACGGCTGTATGCGCATGCATTATTCAAGCCTATGCAAATACCCATTCCGAGGGGCGAGAGTATATTTGAGACAGCAATTAAAGATCGCGTATATATGTATATAGCGTACAGCAGACGCGTGTAAGCGGTATACCTATATATGCATGTGCGTTATCATGTATATAATACGTATTATACGTATTCAGCGAGAGAGAGAGAGAGAGAAAACAATACAGATTCGCATTCATTCCTCGTGTTAATGTAGTTAACTTAAAAAGGAATAAAGAAAGAAAGAAAAAAGAAAAGAAAATAAAACCGACGTCAATATCACGGTGTAATTAAGAAATTTCACAGGTTTTCTAAACCAGTTTTGTCAGAATTACCGCCTAGCTGCACGTACATGGACTGACAAATTGACTGCTAAGTGTTACGTGACGTCTAAAAGCGCACGCGATACTCGAGACTAGAGTTTATACACCTAAAGTGTGGTGGTAATTGTCAGCTGTTACAGATTCATCGTGGTACAATGCGTTTTGCCTCTCTCATATTCTCAGCCTCTTACAATTAGTTTGGGTTAGAAATGCACACTTACGATCAAGGATCTTCGGTCGTATTATGCCTGCATCTGTGCGAAGATCTAATAATGAGATCGAAGCTGAATTGGACAGAATCCAGAAACATAATTCTGGTAAGTTGAAAACTTTCACATTCGTTCCACGACTTTTTTACATTCATGGAAAAGTCGTACGAATTTATTATTCAAATAAAAGTTTTTTCTGCGAATGATAAAATTTCCACAAAAAACAAAACTATGCCTGTAACAATTATTACTTGGTAGTAACGCCGATAGACATTGAACTCGAAACTCGAAGAATAAGTTCGTCAAAAACGTTTGTACGAACGTCAAGTGTACAATAATGAAGGATCTACGATTCTTGTTTCGCGACGAAAACCTCCGTCGATAAAACGACGCGTTAATAGTGTTATAATCGCGATTCCGTTGTGCAGAGGCAAGTATAATGCGGTCATGAGGAGGCAGTAATCTGTAGTCAAAGTCTACCGCAGAGAGACATTACGAAATAATGATCCGCAAGGCAGGTAAGTAGCCTCTCCCATCCGGCGACGGTGATTCCATAGGAAAGTAACGGGGAGAAGGAGAGAATAGTCGAGTGCAAGTCGGCCATAAAACGAGTATATGACGGTGCAGGATTATCGTGGAAGTGAGAGGACAGGGAGGAATCCTTGTTCTCTTTCTCTTCATCAACCCAACCAAGTGCCAGTCATTAGCCTAGGTGATTATTCGATTCCGATTCCCACGGTACAATAATCCACTACAGCTGTCGGACAGTGGAAATCACTTTCTCGTCTGACGAGTCTTGGACTGTGCGAGAAGAGCTGCGGGCGTTTTTTACGACCATCATCGTTCGTGTTCGCCTCTTCACCACAGCTGGCAACATCGACGGTTTTCTTCTTCAATAGCAGCAACAGCAGCAGAAGAAGAAGAAGAAGAAGAAGGAGAAGAATGAGGAACCACAACGACGTAAAACTGCCCGTCCAATTCATCGCAAACTCATTAACAAACGGTGTGTAATTACAAGCTTTTACCGAACCATGAAGCTCGAATTAAGCGAAGCGCGACGTTGAAGCATCAAAGAAAAATCCTGTCTACAATGTACAACAATAATTCGATCTTTTAGGTATATATATATATATATATATATATATATATATATATAATAAAAGTAGAAGGGAAATCGATACCCGGTTACGGCTGTTTTCCAGACGCGGTACAATATTAAGGAGGAGATTCAACCGTGGCGAACCGTCTCTCGTGATCGTGATCGGTGTATAGGTACCTACATTATGATACCCATGTACCAACATACGAATCTCCGTATCCATACACGAGAGAGAGGTTACACACCAGGTTGATTGTGAGATGGATATCGGATGATCGCGGAAGATGGGGAGGTAAATTTCATCGTTTATCTCTGACACGAACGGTGATCCTCCTCCCCCCCCCCCCCCCCCCAATCCCTTGATCGGGATCCTTCGCAGCAGACAGAAGCGTCGGCAAAGGGGGTTACACACACGTACCTTATATCTTCGAAAGTCAATCTGGCGTGTGTGTGTGTGTGTTGTTAGCGGTAGACAGAGAGAGAGAGAGAGAGAGAAAGATTCTCTCGATGGTTCCGATCCTGGGCGATGCTGGACGTTGGACCACAGCCTGGGGGTTTGTGGGCTCGAGATCAACGGCTGGACCAGCAGCAGCAGAAGCAGCAGCAGCAGCAGCAGCATCAGCGGCTACTTCGCTCGAAGAACCAACGGATAACCGGTTTTGGCCTTCGGCAGGATAGCAGGCGTCGAGAGTAGAGATATATAGATAATATAATATGACGAAACAAAACCCGGAGGAAAGCCACGAATATATGTATAATAAAAGAGGAGGAGGGACGCGGCGGTGAGGGGAATAAGAAAAAAAAAAAAAAAAAAAACATCCACCACGCGTGATATCGTACAACCTGACGCCTACGGCGACGCGAGCAACGGTGCATCCAGAAGAAAACCCGCAGAGACCAACCGACGCCGACGCCTAGGGATTCAACCTCGACTCAATAACGGAGCTAAAACGAGCATCGAGATAAATGCAAGTTTATGCATCGTTCCCGGTAAGAAGGAGAGAAGAGACGCGAAGAAAGTAAGGTTGGTTAGCTAACTGTTAGAAAGAAAATTCATCTGTTTCTACGTATGTGGCTAGAAATGACTGAAACGTTTGCTGTTTTAAGGATGAGTTTGAAGGGAGACTTGATTTATGACGTCATGAACAGACGGCAATCGCCGATTTAAGGTTTCTAAGAAAATGGATCGATGATCGTATTTTTTGTACTTTCTTTGTTGACTAATCAATTGTTTATACAACTTTAGTTAACACCGTGATTTGACCGACTCTGTTCTTTCCTTCCAACAATCACTGATCACTTGACACACACAGTCGATTTTCTTCTGCACGGACTGTTACCCGAATGAAGTCTTCGATCTTGAATACTTGTCGAATAAATTTGGATCTTTCTTTTGTTACGATTGAACTTGTACAAAACGAGGATCATGAATAACAACAAGAATAGTTTCGATAAGAATAACTTTGGTGATAGGCAAATGTTGCAGAGCTATATGTATACAAAGAGAGGGGGAGAGAGAGGGAGAGAGAAGGATTAGAGAGAAAGAAAGATGGAGGTACGAGAACCGCGACAATGCGACGGAAAATTTTAAGCCGCCTCCCCGCCCCCCCAAAGGGAGGAATTTCGTTTGTTCTTGGGGTAGAACCGTTAGACGGAGGCTAAGGCACTTCTTAATTACGAGGGCGCGTGCGGGAACGGAAATTCTAGAAGCCAAGACGCATATTTTTGGCCTCCCATACAAGACCGGAGGTAGGAGTTACCCGCTTTAGCTCTATCTCTATCTCTTTTGCTCTCTTCATCTCTTCCTTACTCTCTCATTCTCTCTCTCTCTCTCTGTCTCTCTGTCTCTATCTCGATATAGTGGCAGGAGGAAAGCTTTGATGAAACTCCGAGACAAGATCACGTGATCACAGTTTCAGCACCGACTACCCTATAAGGTATATATAATTACCAAGAGCTTGCAGAATTTAATCCTATTATAAGCGTCAAATCTTATACATCGCAAGAAGAAGATGAGAAGAAAAAAGAAGAAGAACAAGAATAAGAAGAAGATGCCAAGCGTCTGTCTGTTCAAAGCGCAAACGTAATACACAGATTTCTTACTCCAATCTGCAAGCTGTTTCTCTAAAACTTTCCCATTGATACGCTCGACTCGTCACCGTAAATAAAATGAGAATATCTCAAGTGTTCGAAGATGGTAATGATGATAATCGCTTACAGGTTCGCGTGTGGTTTGAAGAGTTCTTAAATAACATAAAAAAGTTGAAAAGAAAAAAAAAAACAACGAAACGAAACAACAACAACAACAACAACCACCTCTCAATAGGTGCCTCCCAGAAGGTTTTAAAGACGTCACGCTAGCACGACGTTCAGTGCAGGAGATGAAGCGAAGAAATATGAACCTGCAGCGATAAAAATGATCACCTGACTTTTTACCCGCAGACGATAAGTGTTTCTCCTTTATATTCTATCATGCATTGTTCGTTGTGAAAATATATTAAACGATAAAAAATATATCGTTTGCTAGCTCTGGCTGTGGAAAATTCTCTACATATCTATATACACAATTTTTCTATACACGAGGCTTATTTTGCAGGTGAAATTACTTGCCGGGATATAACGGCTGTTGCAGGGAATCGAAATTTAAAGAGCCGAAACGCGTCAGCTCGCAACTGAGTTCGGGCAGGTGAAGTTACCCGGGTAAACGAATCTCTCTAAGGATAAATATGGAAAAAATTTAAGAAAAAAACTAGACACGAAAATGAAGAGAGGAGGTAAGAAAAGAAAAAAAAAAAAAAAAAACAACCAACGATCGCATACATGGTATGAATAAAGGTGCACCCGTCTTGTATACATATACTCGGGTCGTAGATTCAAATTACGCTCCCAATAGCTCACTATACCTATATACATAAGTAAGCATGTATTATACAATAAAGAGAAATACGAACCGAGGAGTTACAGTTTGACATTACATCGGTGTGAATTTCAAGTAAAGTACCTATATACTTCGTATACTTGTAAGCTGCAGGGATAAACTTTTTTCCACCATATTTTGTTCGTGTTTCTTAAAAATCGTTAAGAGTCTGTGAAAAAAAAAAAAAAAAAAAATCAAAAAATTTTTCAAAATCGTAAGAATCCCCGGGAAGAAATTATTTGAAACTATAGACAGGTAGTAGAGAAATCTATTCGTTCGGGGGTTAAAGTCCAAATTTTTCCGGAATCGCGAATTTCGAACTCTTTCAACACGAAGATGAACGAGCAAGTATCGCGTTCATCCGATGAAAGGATCTCCTGATATCCTTTGAATAAATACACCTTATCACATGCAAAGAGATCTGTATGATCCGCCTCAAAATGTCGTTTCAGAAATATCGATTCTCGGATGAACGTCTGCGGACCGATATTATCGTCAATTGGCGTAATACAAGATAAAAAACACAAATAAATAAAAAATAAATAAAAAAACTAGCCGATTGTACAGAATGATATATAGGTATTCATGCCGGTCGAACATTCAGGCGAACCGATTTCCCGTATAAAAACATCAATAAAAAGCTACACAAGACGCTCGCAGATCGTATATCTATATATATATATATAAAACAATTCATAACAGAGTAAAATTGTTAAAATAAAATGAAAATAAAAATGAAAGGCTTGTTTTCACCACGTGGTACGGATAAAGTATCGAATCGAGACGAGACCAGAGCAGACATACGACGAAGGCAATACTTGCAAGCTACTACGAAGGCGGCTGCAGACTCGAGTGGCTGTAGCTCTGCATGTGTTTAAATCGTTCGACGAATCCTATCGGATTTTATCGGATTTTATCGAATTCGTAGAAGCATAAAAATACAACTCTTCCCCTGCTCTTCGACCGTTTATGCATCGCCTACGCACGCGATCAGCGTCTGAGTAGCTCAATGCTACTAGCATTCGATATACAGTACTTGCAGTATTACAATACACGTGTACCTTAGACGTTATGCAACAGACATTGAGTCTATACTTATATTCTCCACAATGTGCATTCATGCACACCCACTGTGGAGCGTTTTTCACGCTCTTTTATTGCATGATCTAGCTGTCTCATACCGTGGAGGCGCCGCAGCGAGGATCGACGATCAACTAGAAATAAGAAATAAAACGAAAGAAGTAACGAAAGCGAATTGCGGGGTAATTTATTTACGGTGGAGGTACCGGCTGGCCGGGACAAGAATAAATCCATCCGACGCACACGAGGAGGAGGGAGACAAGCTGCTCGATTCGCGATTCTAGGTAGGTAACCAACTGGAGAGACACAGTAATTCGGATGGACAGAGTTTTACTTTATACCGTATAACTATGGTGTGTGTGTGTGTGTGTGTGTATGGAATATTTGGAAAGAAGCGATCGAGAAACCGTTTGAAACGAACGTATCGCGGGATTTATGATACTTTGAAAACAGATCGCGTATCTTTTGTCAGATTTGAAATTTTTTAAAGAAACAGGATTTTTGCATTCGTGATTTTTTTTTTTTTTTTGTTATCCCAAACTTATATCGCACTGGTAACGCAATTGCGGAGAAAAAAATTCCACGTCGCAGACTCAGATCCCGGACTTTGACGCAGATTCTTTTATTTAAACATGCGTATATATAGATGGTATACGTATGTAGTAGGTATATATACATTCTTAACCAAAAGTGCGGAGGCTTGCGAATTGACAATTGCATCGCGAAGTGCGTGACGCGTACAGACGTTGAATGATCGGAAAGCATCGCACGTAGAGGTCGAGGCCGGAGTGGCGTCGACGAGTCGACGATCATCGAAATCCGGAGATCGCGTGGAATTTATTTTCTTTTTTCTTTTCCTTTCTATGGTTATACAAATATCGTCGCGATAACGAATAGATTCGAAAGATATTTATTGGCGAAAATTCAAGGTTTTGTCAGGGTTCAATAATACGACGCGATTTATTTAAAACCGTATATAATTTTCAGAGAAAGAATTAGTCGGAGTATATAATAAACATATGTGTATGTATATAAAAGATTCTCACAATTGTCGTTGGAGAAATAAAATTTATTCGATCGCTACGTTTTTGCGTTACACAGTCTTTGAAGTGAGTTGGAGGATGGAAAACTGCCAGCGTCGTTTTCGTATGTTGAGGCAAATTTTGGTTCTTCGCGGTTTTCTTTGTGTTTGTTTTTTTTTATAATGGTTAATGTATTCTCTTTTCGTCACTACACGCTTGTCATCATCTCATTTTCACGTTTAATTCAATCTCAAAGCCGGAAGAGTATCGTCAATCCGATACTTTCAATTCCAAAATTCTTTCCTCATTTCTTTGCTTCTATGAATTTGTCGTTGAAGATTTTGTCAACTTGCCAACTTATTCGGTGAATTTAAAATCGACCAGCCAAGCCAGTATGAGTAACACGTGTTGCTAAAATCGCGCTCGTCGACGTTTCTGCAAACCGACAAAATAATGAAACGACGAGACTTTCAAGATTGAATCATCACTCGCGTTATATACATATATATAATGGAAATTCTGTAAAATATTGACGATTTAATTTTATATCTATACTTTCTACGGAAAATGCAACAAAAATGAACGATGAACGAAAATTATTCCACGTGACGAAGAATTCGAGCAAAAAACGAAACGATAATTTTCTCTCGTTTATCTATATACGTACGGAGGAAATTTTTTATTTTTTTTTTCTTTATTCATATCGTCTAACGTACGGACTTTATTATACTGTACATACCGATACTACTCATGGTTATATATATATATTATAACTGTGTCACGGTTTTCTTGGGAGTTTCGTCGACCGTTTAACGTCGCTGCGTTGTATTACGTAGGTATAATACCAGCTATAGAGGAGACGAGACGACGCAACGAAGCGTATATTGTACAATCGCGAAGTAATTATCGATTCCTTGGTGAGACGCAGGAAACGCATTGGTACGTCGACAGAATCGTTAATTAAACCCTGTTACAACCATACCTTAGCTCTGCAACAGCATGCTTCTCTCACACACACACACGCACACACACACACGCATGAATGCAAAAAAAAAGTAAACAGATATACTTTTGCCTACATTCGGAGAATACTTGCAATTGCATCAGGAAGCTGCGATTGAATGTGGATGAATTATTGCGAAACAGCAGATATGGATTACTGGAAATACGAAGAGCGTTGGAATGAAGAAATTTGGAAATAATTCTTAAAAAATCGGGGTCAAAAACTTCTAGCGGTAGATAATCGATAATTCAAACTAACGAATTGCATCGTAACGATGAGCGATTATAATTAGTCAAACATACTAGCTGCATGGGTTTTGCAAAGATTGTGAACGACGATGATATACCTACTTACGAAACTAAACATCGAGAAACCAGTTCGAAGGGGTAGAAATTTCAGGAAGACGTCGTCGTCGCTGTCGTAGAAGTTCGTAGGTGAGTTCACATGGGGTTTGTTTATTATAAACTTCTCGCCCAAGTTGGCGAACTATAAACTTTCCTAACAAGGTAAACAATGTTCGGTAATTATGCTGGTTGAATGATCCCCCGTAGGAGATACGCGTGCCATGCTTTGGAAACACACGTAGTTAATTATATTGCCAATATCGAAGGCGCCAATTGCCGCACGGCACCCAGGATGCGCCAGTTAAGCAGCATATATTCTTGCCAATCAGAAATTCGTTCGAGAAGCGTGGGAAATACTTGTTTAAAAATTATCCAAGAACTGCAGGTAAAACTAGAGCTTGAGTTTGATATATTTCGCGTTACAAGGTAGGTATATCTATAAAAACGTCGTGACGTGGATACGTGAAAGAAGCTCCGCACCGTCGATAAGATATTTGAAAAAGCTCTCGGATGAATCTCATCCGCATGCATCATACGGCGGGACACTAGACTAGATACCAGATATAGCGAGGAGCAAATATTAAAGGAATATCGGATGCGATAGGATATTCAACGTATATATTACAACCATCTGCAACAGTTTTCTGCAGGGATACATCGTGATGTATATGTATACAAATTTTCAAACGTGTATATGTGAGCTTGACATCCCCCCCCCCCCCATCGTCAGGCCTAATCTTTATTTTCAAAGTTTTCGAAACGTAAGGTAGACAGACGTAGTCGCTAATTTTGTTACATCAGAATCCCGTTTCTCTAATCTCAAAGTCTAAACAGAATTTGAACGCCCACGAGCGTCTCTCTTCTTCACTGAGAGCGTATAGCGTATAACATCAGGTATAACTATATAAGTGTAAACGTTATATCTAAACGGCATTCGCAAGATCGCAGACATCACCTTATTCGACGTTTAATTATGGTGTAGAACTTCACTGTCGTGGGTGTGTTATCCGTATAGAAGGATTCCTTTGTCTCGCGATTACGTTTCAAGATACACGTAACTGTAGGCTGTTGATAAAAGGTGAAATACACAATTAGTCATCGCCTCGTGCGCAGACACAAGTCGAATTTTCAAATTATATAGGAATAGAGTTCGAGTAGGAGAGCTAAAATTTCGACATTGAGTCAGGAATTTTATTATAATATTTGAAACGAGGAAAAGAAAAAAGTAGATCGTATATGTTTTTGTGAAATTCTTAAGCTAAATTTCCAAAACACAGCGTGAAATGAGAATGAATTTTTAACAGCAATTGATTCGCTTGCGAATGCATAATGGAAAAGGTAATTGGAGCTCTCGATGACGTTGAACTTCATACTTTTCGCGTGTGTCGCAGACGAAGATGGAATAACGCTGGCTCGGGAGTCGAGGGGTTATAGGAGGGATGCGAACCGACGGGATTACCGGTTGAGAGCTGAATTAATTAAACTGGCTGAGAACAATGAGTCGGCGTCACGTAATTCACGCCTTTTCTCGAACGAAGGCGAAGATAGATAGATAGAGCAAGAGAAAGAGAGAGAGAAAAAAAGAAAAGAAAAGAGACTTTCTTGGCTGCGGCTCAATTGCTTCCGCTCAACGTTCTCCAACGACGTTTACGACCTGACTGACCACGCAGGTGTAGATACATCGAAAATGCGAAGTCGACTAGACGAGGATGAAAATAAAAAAGTGTGGGTCAAGTTGGTAGTTTGCAGCAGCAGAAAGTGAAAGAGAAGCTATCAGATATGAGGTATGAGTCGATAATGATACAGCGAGGAAGAAAAGCGCAGCGCGAAGCTTTCGTGACTGCACACGAGGTACGATGGCAGCTACTCTTCGTCGCGCAGCGCAATGCCCCGAATCTTTGCGCTAGAGAGAGAGAGAGAAAGGAGGAGAGAATGAGAGAAGGAGACAGCGAACGAGACTTGGGGTCAAGGCGTTGCTCTGTTGCCGCGTTTCTGACTTGGCTTAGGCCTTAGGGCACCGAAAGGCTGCAGGCGAAATCCGGCTTGTCTTGACGAAAACGAAAAAGACAAAGAAGAAGAAGAAGAAGAAGAAGAGGAACAATAAAGAGCGGAGCGTGAGATCGAATTAGATTAATTAAGAGCATTAGAAAATCATTGACGCAACACAGTCGTACCTAATTAATTTAAACGTCTCCAAGAGCTGGCAATAAACCGATACATCCAACCAATGAATCGTCCCAAGTTCACCTTCGCCTTTATCCACAGATTACACCGACACATCGCGCACGTGTGTAAGTAAAACATAAGCGTGTAACTTGACGTTGAGATAAACGTGGGAGAGTGAGTACACGTGTCTTTGGGTCTTAATTGACGATTTTGAAACCAGTTTATACGGAAATGAGATGAAATCCGAGATGCTGTATAGGTTATACATATGTATAATAATGTTTTCATAGTTTTGAAAAATTTTCTCGTCAAAATTCTATAACTCGTTACGTATATAGGTATACTATTTTTGCGCAGCGTTTATGACTGCGGAACCTTAACCTGTACTGAGCAGGCAAATCATAAGCACAAGCGTTGTACCCACAGGACGAATTTATACTATACACGTAATGATAACCCAGTTCTTCGCCGAGTGCCACTATAAGGTATGGGACCCTGGAAGCACGCGATCTTTCGTGTCCGTTCATCGTATCTACAACATCCTACCTTACACCGTCGTGAGCGAGCATCGATTCTCCAGACGTATAACCTAAGTCCCTAAGTCATTTCTGGAGTTATTTAATACCCTGAAACTCCCTCAAGGCTTCAGGGGTAAAAAGCACTCGATGAACATTGTTCAAGTATTTCCTCTTCCTTTGCGTTGCGAGTAGGTATGATTGAAATGGCGCAAAGATTCTTTCCACGATCGGAGACGAGTAATGAAAGTCTGAAGGTCGTGTGGGTATGCAGTTTTGTAGTAATTTTTCCGCGTGATTGGTTGCTCGGCACGATACAAGCCTTGATGTACATCGAGAAGTCAAAAGTCAAAACGACGACGGAGCGTCGCGACGCTATTTATAAGTGACGCCAGCGGACGTTAACCCGTTCCTGGAGTAGATCTCCCAGCAGCTTGGATACATACGGTATACATATGTATGTGTATATTATACATACGTCGCAGTTGTACGCAAATAAGTACCTACCGAGGTAAGACGCGGACCGAGGTTTCTATAAGAGCTTTGTAACTGCCTGGTCGTCGAGAAAGAGAAAGAGAGAGAGAGTCTCGAAGGCTTGGAAGAGGGCGTGAAAAATAAAAAGGGCTGATTTTCGCAGACCGATTGAACCGATCGCCGAATTCTTTCCTTAAACTGTCAAAAGACATAAACTTTATACTAATAGAATAAAACTGCGGTGTGTTTGGTGAAGAAAAATATAGAAAAGCCAAGACCTGCGCACGAGGAAGAGATCGGGTATCAGAGAATCGGTAAAAAAAAAAAAAAAGGCCAAAAGTGGGACCAAGAGAAGCGAGATGAGGACCGAGTGGTCAGCCTTTGATTGATCGTCGGCGACACGCTCCGCTCTTCCTGTTCATCGTGTCTTGTGTAGTTTGAGTGCCGGTGGCGGTTCGTCGATGGATCACCTCCGTTCGGGCTAATTCATTTCCTGCGTCGACGGAAACCGCGTCGTCCTTCGATGGCGTGTTCGCGATATGGATACCGGTAGTAGAGTATCGCTGAACCTGACTGGTAGCACGTCAAGACGACGATCAGCGGCCACGAGTCGTTGTCCAGTTGGTAACGTCGACGCAGGTTGGACCTGGGATGACGGCATCGAGGTCGTCGAGTTTCTACGCAACAGCTGCTTCTCCGAATACCGTAGATCGCAGGAAATATTTTCAGCTACGCCAAACTGCGTGTAATCAGAGTCCTGATGCAGTATTCATTCGCTGATTGAGCAACGTCTCGCGTTTGCGATAAAACCGTCACGATTTCCTTTCACCAATGCTGCTGTAGACTGCGGAGACCTTTGCTTCGGATCGTTGCTTTAAGTAGCAGAGTACAACGAACGGCGAGTTGTAACTTTCAAGGTAGATATGGTATAACGTAATGTAATTTTATTGTTAGTACGAGTGGCCGTTACACGCGGGTTCTTCGAGCCTATAAGGATAATTCGTACCATTGAAAACCTTGTTACTTATTTCGTAGGAATTTTTAGTAACTGGGACGGCGTTGCGACAGCTGTGCTATGCTATGTACACCACCGGACGTACTGAATCGTGAAATTGGAATATCATTGTCCGTTCGGGGAGAAAAAAGGTGGAGGTACTATACGATATAGATACCGTTTCGTAAAGAAGTCGAATACGGTGTCGTGAGTTTGCGACTCTGCAGATAAGCAGGTGTATATATAAGTTTTGCGGTTCCATATGGAAGGAGGGTTAATGAAACCTACAGCAACTACTTCATATTCAGCACTTGCACAACTTGTGTGATCGAAAAACCTTAGCATCTAACGTCCGTACGAAATCAGAGATACTTCGTACTTTAGATCTATAAAAATTTGAAAATTTAACCGAATGTCAACGTTTGATACTCTCATCAAGTTTTTAAATGGTTACAGATGAATTCTACGTCAGTGTTTAAGACTAACGTCTACGTCACATTGATCAGTAATATACTACGACATAAACGAAAACGATCACAGACTCGGTTTCTGGAGTGAAACGGTTTCCAGTCCAAGAGATCTGGAGACGATATGCACGAGAGTTTAAAAAAAAAAGAATATTGTTATATACCTATTACACGTCTGGCGATATTCGGGCTTAAAAACACAGGCGAAGGCGAGCCGTTATAACCCCTGATGTAATCGAATCACGTCGCGGGTATGAATCAAAGCAGAGTCCGTCGGTTACCGCAAATTGAGCACCACTTTTGACGTCACTGGGCAAACTGGGAGAGCACGATCCGCGTTGCGTGGTGGGGGTCAAATGTCACCAAATGACTCACCAGCTGGTACGAGCGAGGACGCAGAACCTCCTCCTCCTCCTCCTCCTCCTCCTCCTTTAGCTCAACCTCCGCCTCGTCGTAACACTGTTCGTTTGTTTCAATTTTCATCCAGGTTCAACGTATCCAGGGTGTATCGAAAAAGTGGCAAGTCGTTACGAGCGAGCATCGAGGTAGGCCATGAGGTCCGACACCTGTTGGGAGAATCGCGATTCTCTGCTTTTGATTTTCTCTCGGGAAATAGGAAAATGGGTTAAGTGGATCAAGTTTCCTCTTAACTTCATCGCCTTCTTCTGGTCTGTCCAGGTGTTTCGCGTCGAGACCAATTAGTCGCGAATGACCGTTGAACCCAAGGTAGACTTCGCCGATGATTCCGAATTACGTGCGAGGTTGCGAACCTCGTTAGCGGGCGCGTTTCTTCTTCTCACTTCCGGTCGCGGTGCTCATTTTCTTCTCGTACCCGTCGTGATTGTTGTAATATCTCGGAACCCTGGTCTCATTGGAACGAAGTGGCGAGAGGAGGGCGCGCTCCGGTTCTGCATCGTTTGGCACACCGCCAATTACCCTGCTTGTATCCATGCTCGATATGCAAGGCTGCAGCTGCAGTGACATTAACCTGCAGGATATTCGCGATTCTGCGAGATCTGCGTCCCGAGGTTCCATCATCTTCGTTTTTGTCAAACATGATAAGCAAGGATTCAGAAGTATGCGTCCGAAAATTATTTATAACCGATTTAGTATCGTGAGTAATTTTTTTATCACGCTTCGCGAAATAGATTTGGATGAATTTCTATGGGCATAATTTTGTGCGAAAACAGTTTAAATTGATGAAAATTATACGTACATACGGATACGTTTTGGATGAGAAAATTCGATCGAAAATTATAATTACGTGCATTATATATTATATAAAGCAAGGATTGTCTTGACGTTAACGAGAAGGAGATAAAGAGAGAGTATAAAAAGAAAATGAAGCGGAGTTTCAGAAGTTGACACTGAACGAGCCGAACAGGGTTCGTAATGCTTCCACGACGGATGTCGTAATGTAGAAACAGCCGCTATTACGGACTTTAACGACAAACACTTGCAATATCAAGGCCTTTTTAACAATTCAACAGGATTTCCCATGGTTCATTGAATTCATAGTAAAGCCACACGTAGTACCTAGATGCCTAAATATGTATATTAAATTTTACGTATCGGTTGTAAAATCGAATTGAGTGCTTTCAAAGTAAGTAAATAATTCCTATTCCTCACTAAACTTGTGACTTACTTGTTAGTTCAGCGTCTTACCTGAGAATGGAATAATCGATTAAGACTCCGGCCGAAAGGAAAACTTGGAATCGTTCTCTGAGTTTCCCAACATTTCGAAAGTAATTAAGAAAGAAACCGTCGCTCTCCGGTCTTTTTCCAAAATATTTTAATCCATTGACAATAAATTATGCAAAGTAATGAAAATAAGAAGAAATCGATAAATTATGAAAATTGTATGTGTATATAACAAAGGTGACCTGGAAATAGCCGCCGTGTGTATATGGAGGGGTAAAATAATTGAGAGTGCGGAATTATAAAGGTCAAGCGTGTGTATTAACTAGTCCAATTAGCTTCTGATGACATTTCCGCGAGTTTGCAGCCAACGCAAATTACGCCACCACACAGTGTACCACGTGATGTCGAGTCAGCTGTGTTGTGGTGAAGTTTGGCTTGCAGTAGTTAATTATAGAAAATCTAGATAATTTCATCTCCTAGTAATTATTTTCGATAAACATCCGGTCGATCAGCAGAATTCTCTCTTCGAGAAAACAGCAAATTTTTTATTTTATTATTTTTTCTTCTTCTTCTTTTTGTCCACCGAATATTTAATAATAATAATAATAATAATAATCGCATGTTTAATTGATAAAAACGTTGAAAGTAGGGCACGATCTTCGAAGATCTGTGAGTGTAATTAAATGCCCGAGATATCTAAATTAGAAGGCAGAATGAACTGAATTTTATTTTTCACGGATATTAGGCTCGGTTTTTGTATCGACAATTATTATGTACGTATAAAAAGAGACGAGAAGAAAAAAAGAACAAGAAAATTGTGCGCTGATGTGTAAACGAGGTTGTCCATACCATCAGGTATAGAATTATTACAGTCTTTATTTATTAGAAAGTTGGGATGATGATGATGATGATGATGATGCCCGTCGGTATTAAATTTCCGACTTGTTGATATTCACCGTGCGGTATAAAACATGTCAAAGAATACTTTAATTCTTTTTTTTCAAAAGGGTTAATAAAACCGTTCTCCACTCTCAATCAAGTCTGAAGAACCGTTATTTCGATCCTTCGATAGAAATTCCTCGTTAATTTTCACTTGGAAAGAAAAACGAAAAACAAAAATGGATAAAATCACGTACAAAAATTGCCGAATCGTTAAAACCAAGTATTTTATACAAAAACGATTTTGAATAAAGAATTAGATACAAAGCAAAAAAAAAAAAAAAAAAAATGAATGAATAAAAATTGATTGATATTACAATAAGCAAGTAAGAAGCGATAAGATAAAAATAGAGCAAGAATCTGTCTTATAAAAAATAACATCCACCAGTTGAGCTGTCATTTAATTGTTGATATGTTTATGGTTATATCATACATATAGAAAGCGTAAAACCATTCTTGGTCAAGAAAAGTGAATAATAAGTCGGAGACAGTTTTACGACGGGTGATTAGATTAGTTATTATTACAATAAATTATACAGACTTAATGCATAAGTAATTCGTTGAACGCGAGTGAATATTTTTTTTTTTTTTTTCAAACACAAGGGTGGAGCGGGGGGGGGGGCGTGGCTTTAGCCATTACAAGATAAGCAGTAAAACTCGATGCCACAATCTCTTCGATTTAATTACCTCAGACGGTGACGTCAGACAGCGTGGCAGCAAACTCCACGTGCAAATTGTGTCTTGCCTTGTGTTTATTTTTTTCTCCCATTCATACAGCATCACAGACAGCGATATAATATTATGAAAGGTATTTGATCCACGCAATCAAAAGTTATTTATCATGAGATGAGAGAAGTAAAAACGACCAAAAAAAAAATAAATAAATAAATAAATAAACGAATAAAAATAAATAAGAAACGAATCGAAGGTCGGTAAAATTTGACAGCGGAAATAAGGTCGACACTTGTTATAAAATTTTCTTCAAACGAATTGTACAGACTTATTGAATGAATTAACGGCAACGTCGAATCGAACTGTGAAATCTATGTTCTCATCGCTATTCGTACACCACCAGCTATGACAGCCAGAAGCGTTATTGTCACTGACAAATTGCTGATAGTAGAAGGTTTAATTAACGATATATGTACTTGTACATAAATATATACGATTATAATCAAGAATAACGAGCATTACCTACCGCAATATCCTAGGGTAATAATTAACGGTGACTATTAAGGTAAGTAATTAATTTCTGGTTAGGAATCAAATTAGACAAACAGTACCGATACGCCAGTGATTCTAGAGCCGATACCGTCCAGAGCTGCGTGCCAAGTCGCATCCAAATATACCGCGTGTATACCTAACGAATAATTGTTCCAATCGTCTTTGGCCTCAAGCTTAAACGATTCCACTCCGATTAATCCCACAAGTTTACCGATTTCATATTCCTCGTCTTCCGAATGGTTAATAAGCGTTAACATTCACTTCGAATGCTCAGATATTTAAAAAAAATAAATTAACGTTGTACCCGCAGAATTGAAAATGAAATTTTTTAAATAACAAGGGTTAAGCCTTTAACCACGTAAACTTTTTATTAAAAATGAATTATTCAGAAATCATTTACTCGAGTAATCGCAAAGTGAAATAATTGTCTAAACTTGAATTTATGATTACTTTGTCTCGATAAAATTAGATAACAATCAAACATAATTGTTCGTATATAAAAACTCAATATTTTATTCTAATTTTGGGCATTATTTTCTTAAGGGACCCACTTTGCCACACCCTAAGCTACACGATGAACAACACAAACATATCCGCATCATCATCACCATCATCATCATCATCGTCTCGAATCAATGACGATTTTCGTAATTCCTGTATCTCTTAAAATCAAATCTATAGAACAAGTGTAATCTTATCGGTATACAATATCAATCCACAGGATCGTAATTTCAACGAGACAATTGAAAGATCGATTCGATTCGATGTATGTATAGATAAAACGAAGCAGGAGATTAATCGACACGCGTACCCACCTACATAGGTATAATATCGCTTCGCCGTAGCCCGAAACTTCGCGCAGTTTTGCACGTGGTTAAAAATAGACGTGGTTGTAGGTTTAACCGACCTCGTAACCAATCCTTAATATACTTCGTGAATGTAACTTTTAGTTTTCGGTCTATACATTGCACAAGTACCTCGATAAATCGACCATAAGTTCGATATACGTACGATTAAAAAGTTGCAATCGATGCTTTCCCTACGACTCGGGCATTTAAAAAAGACTAATTCCAGCATCGGATAATTGAGTCCTATAAGGAAGAGCTCTCGATGTAAACTTGATACGACTTTGTACACTTAGAGAGCTGCTGCAGGTACGTAGATACGCAGTTTGCTACGCGGGCCCGGTAGATTGAATGACGAAAAACTTTCACCACTTTGACGTGTAATCTACTCGATGAAATTCAATAGATTGTATCAAATGACACGCGCGTTTAACCCCGCCCCAGCAGCTGATACACAAGTGATAGGTACAAGGAGAAAAAGTTTATCACCAAATTGCGATAGAAAAATCCGGAAGCTACGCAGCCGCGTGTTAATAACAATTATAATAATACCTGCAGAACGTACGAGACGATGTTGAAAAATAAAAAAAAAATATATGAAAAAGGACGACTTAATTGAAAGCATAAAAGTTATGAGGGGGAGGGGGGAGATGGTCAGTCGGTGATTCGACGCTATATTTTTCGACACCGATCGATGAACCCCCGCGCGTTTCTTCGAGGTGTGAAATTAATCTTAAAATTAATGCCGCTTGTGCAAGAGGTTCTCAATTTTTTAGTCAATTATTAATGAAGTAAAACCGTGTCAAAAGTGAAGTGAAATTTGCATAATCGTAAGTACGGATATTATAAATGAAGAAGCGAAAAGTTTTTATGTATATATATATATATATATATACTATATATTTTTTTTCCTCAAAACTGAATATTATAGGAATATATAATAATGTTGAGTAAAATGTAGATGAAATTGATAATATAACAAATTGAGAAATAAATCAATAAGAAACGAGCAATTAAGCTCACCCATTGAATTTGGGAGATTAATCATCCCCGCGCGAAGCACAGCCGCCGGTTTTCATGATGTAGCAGCAGCGGCAGCTCAGCGGATGCTGTAAATTAAGAGGAACGTCGAGGCTCGCGTTATCCGTCTAATAATACGCTCTATCTATCTTGAGCTGAGAGCGTCGCGGGTCCGTCAGTGAGAAGCATTTATTCTTTACTTTCTTTATTTCCATCTCTTTTCTACCTTCCACCTTTCTTCCTTCCTTTATTTTCCAACACTGTTCCAATATTCATTAACGACGAGAAGAAACGACGAAGAACACGATTTTGCGGGCTAAGATTGATGTTCCGGATTTCAAACTGAATCTATTTATTAATGAATTGAATGAATCTAATTTTTAATTAAATTTCTTAATTTTTCTTCAAATTTCCTTTTTTTTTTCTTTTTTTTGTCAACTAACAAAGCTTCAGATTATATTTCGGAACGATATTGATTGAAAAATTATAAAATATTCGCAACATTTTTTGCAAGATTTGAGCAAGATTGCAACCTGCGATAAAAACATTAACATGTTCCACTTCGCTAAACGACGTTCGATTTTCTCATTCGTATAATTTCGGCAAACGAAACAGTGGAAGAAAAAAAAAAGAATCTACACGTACCGAATTGTACATAAACATGTTTTTCAAATTATTGATTTATTATTAGTAATAACTTGTACACTGATCCTCAGTGTTTAATCAGCTAAGTGAAATTACCTGCCGTCACTTACATTTCGTATTATAGAGACGTTTGTTGTTGGATAAGTTACAAGGATTTGCATGAATTAGCGTTAAATTTGCAAACGAAAAAAAAAAAAAAGAAACAACAAAAAACAAACGACAAAAAAGAATATACAGGTATATAAAATAAAAATGCAGAAGAATTAGTAAATAGATAAAAAATTTACATCGATAGATAAAAGCTATACGGGATAATAAATTCATCGGCATTTACGTCAAGGTTTTGTTTTTATGCTTTTGGTATGTTTTTTTTCTTTTTTTTTTTTTTTTCTTACTATCGTTCGAACGTCGTAAAAATTTTCCAGGCAAACCGGGTGGGAATGTAAAATACGATAGTTCAAGGTTGTTAAAAAATATTCTACAGAATAGGATTCGATGAATAAAATAGCGTGTTTGTCGAGGTGGATGTGGGCATAAATCTAAGACTGATGTTGGTATAAAGTTTCACGTTTTAGAATGAAAACAGTAAGAAAATATGAAAAAGAAGAATACGAAATTCGTGCGCGATTAACGTGTTCGAAAGGACGTGACGAACAACGTCAACGTTTATGCACTCTAACGCACTGGATTGATGATAATTGAGGTAAAGTCAAATCACGCCAAGAAACAAAACTAAACACGCGATAGTGTCGTCGAGTCCAACGAAGACTCGACTGTGTCTTAATTCACTGCACTTGTATGTAATACACGCAAGATATATTACTAACGTAAATCGCAAGCCTGCCAAACGGACGATGCAGATTTCCCACGTTTCGCCATTGATAGAAAATAACTATTTTTTTTTTTTCATTTTTACAATAATTTTTAAAGAATTAAATTTGTACGATATTACTATTTTGTATTTTAAAATTAACTATTTTCATATTTTTACAATCCATTTTAAAGAATTAAAATTGCGTAATATCAGTAAAGTTTTTTTTTTTTGTTTGTTTTGTTTTGTTTTGTTCTATCATTAAACGGTTAACCGAATTTCAAACACTTCAAAAATCGCGAAATATCGGTTTTTTCCTAAGCACCAATTTTTCTACGATAACTTCAACGTGATAATATATGTATGTATGTATGAGTATAAATTACACCAGAATACAAAGCCTTCGCTTTCATTTTCCAATTTCCGATGCCACAAGCAGTTGGTCGCATATGGGATATAAGGAAAAGATGTAATAGGCAAAAAAAAAAAAAACAAGACCTCTGCAGCCGGAAATGACGGCCGATCATCCGCGGTGAAAGAATAAAAGTTCGTTACAACCCCAACAGCTGAGAATTTTTAAGGCATATCTTTCCCGCCGCGATATACACAGTTTATGGTATGTACGTACGTACTTATGTCCCATAAGAGTATTTCTTCTTTATCGACCCCTTTTTTCAGATCACCCAACTCCAAAAGGGATGGAAATACAAGTCGAGGGATGACGTACGTCGTTATATCTATTATATTAAGTTTGTGCACCACGATATTCATGGCCTCTTGGCCATCATTTTCATCAGCAGTGATCGTTCCACCGTGTGTGTGCGGTACGGGGAGACGAATGGGGTCAGAGTTTGGCTCGAAACAGGGGCGAGGGATGAACGACGAACGGTTGGAAAAAACTAAAGCGGGGAATTTTCCAGGGGTTTATTGTACCGGCATAAAACCCAGCGTAAATTAAATTACATACACGTGTAATCGACGTCCTAGATCGACAATCGCATTTCGTGGTAAAATTTGAGGTGAATTTTTGAGCTTTGTATTTTTCTAATAGTTTTTAGAGGCGGCGGATCTCATTGATAGACTAATTCAAAAATTTTAACGATTATTCTGCAGCAGCATCGTCTGCCATCTTGAATTTACGTTATAACTATGAAAATATTGATGATAGGTAAAAAGAAGCAAAAAAAAAAAAAAAAAAAAAAAATAAAAATTTGTCGGAATCAAAATTTTAGAAAGAATTGAATTTCCTACAAGTTTAGTTACAACGTTTATTATAGTCAAGTGTTGATAATGGAAAAGTGTTTTTTGACGGAATCAAATTTCACCATAAATTCGAAATGGTGATTGAAGCTACTGCGGAATCTAATCAAAATTCTGAATCTATATTATGGGTACCTAATAGATTTTAAAAAAGAAATAAAATGGTGGTATCGAGAAATTGCAATTTCAAAATCCACATTCCGACTGGACTAGGAACCGCAGCTGCGAAGGAGCGTATAAAATTAATTCGTCGCGTTGACGACGCGTCGCGGCGGCTTCCTGTCGTGATTCCTGCAGTCTGCAACGTCTGCAGTCCGACGACGGTGACGAAAATAATGACAATTAGGAGCGTTGACAAGTCGACGACCAAGACACCAAGAGGACCGGAGAAGCTTCTGGTCCAATCAACCGTAACGGACGTTGCTAATTATCACATCTAACGTTGAGTAGCGTCGGACGCGTGCGACGTGCGACTGCGGTGATGGCGTCTCGTTAACATGGACAGAATATCGTTGGAAAGACACCCCGGACACCTCGGCACACTTTTCAAGGGGTGTATTGTAACCGCGGGATTTATAAAACGAGCATCGAGGCGAGATCGAGTCGAATTTATACGCCACACGATCAGCTAATCTCATTTCAGTGGACCTCCAAGTTTTAGGTTTATGGGTTCGTCGTCGCGTTTATCATGTCGCTATGTGACTTTAAACTGGATTAGAATCAGTCGCAAGTATATTTTATGCAATGTTATAATTATAGAAATTCCATATTTGAAAAACATTCTTTGCGAAACTAATTCTTTTTGTTTCACTTTTTTTCTTTTTGATATTATCAACGTCGTTTACGTCAATTTTGAAAATCTCTCTCTCTCTCAACGACTACACGAAGTAAACGACTGAAAATTCTGCAGGTCAATTACGTATATTTGAAACGAATTCACTACTCAATGGATACAAGAAAAAAAAAAAAAAGAAAAGAAAACACAGTGTTTTATACTGAAAACCTTTTTCTCATTTTCTCAACTGAAACAGCTGGTAATTGATAATAAATAAGTCATAGAATATAATTTCACGGTTGAAATATCGATAAGATTATACCGCGATAGAACTCGATGACATAATAGAACACGACGCGTATATATACCGTGTGTCCATGAGAAAAATGCGCACCTTATGTGCGTGCGTCAAATCGTTCGAATTTTATTGGCCGACAGTTACCGCCTGATTGAGCGACTGTCAGAAAATGTCCCTAGAAACCCACAGCCAACGGTCAGAAAATGTCCCTAGGAGCCCACAACTAACGGTCGGCTTCTAGGGACATTTTCTTACAAAAAAACTGTCTACCAATAAAATTCGAACGATTTGACGCACGCGCGTAAGGTGAACACCTTCGTCATTGACACCCGGTATAATTGTACACAAATAGCAAATGCGAAATAAAATACAAATGTAATAATTTATGATTATAACATAAGAACTGCGATCCGAATTTCTTCGAAGAGAAAACGAATAGCGCGTGTCAATTAACCGATCGCACCGGATACGCCGAAGAGGAAGTGTCTGTTATCCAAGGAAGGATTTTCTTTCGACCCCCAACAAAGTCCGGTCCAAGGAAGAAGAAGAAGAAAAAGAAAAAGAAGAAGAGAAGAGAAGAGAAGGAAAGGAAAGGAAGAATAACAAGTGTTCCCGCGGTGAGTTCAATGCCGGTGCGCGCAGGTAGATGTACTCGTCCCTATACATATAAGCAAGAATAATAATTTATTTGCAATTCTTGGAGTTCTCGAGGGACTAACGGCTGTGTTGCAATGTCCCTTTATAACGGCTGCCGACTGCCGGCTGTCGGAGAACCAGTTGACCTCGATACCTTGCGATACGTTTACCACGTTTACCACGTGTACTTACCTCCATACCTTATACCTCTACACCGACGCACACGGAGTGCGTATGCACATTCTGCATGCATAAGTATGAGTGTACCAGTCGCAATCAGCCGTACGTACCTACATACGACGACGGTAGAGCAAATCTCGGCGATTTTCTCCTTCTCCAGCGTTGCCGTGCACAATCGTGCCTTGTTGACTTACGTAAAGGTAACGCGAGTAGGTACCTGCAGCAGCACGGATCGGTAGGTTTTATTTGTAAGGGTGAATATTTCGAATGGGTGACATATCGAATTTTCAAAGATGGGAAAATAGATAAGGAAAGATGAATTGTTCGAAATCTTGATTTTTGAAAGTGTCGCTGATTAGAACGACTCCTAAACAGTGACTCAAGATTTCTAACAATTCATCTTTTCTTATTTTGTTTTCACATATTTTTCCATATTTTCCGAACAACGGATTGTCTTCTTATTATCGGTGTAACACAAACGTCAAATGGCGTGATATTGAATTGAGGGTTGGAAGAAAAATCTGTTTAACCCTCACGCTGCATACTGTGGACAGAATCCATCCAAAGAAATCTGATGTGATCCGAGATAAATGATGGAAAATCGTAAAAATCGTTAATTCGTTACTTTTCCGAAAAATTTCTATAAAATAATCTGCTGAATAAAACAATGAAATCGAACGAACACGATACTCATATAACATAGATTTTCAACAATTTTAAAGTGATTTCAAGTGAATCATCGATATCCAAAACTTTCCACTGTGACTAAATAATTCCACTATTTCGTATCGTTTGATGGTTCATTGCATAAGATACATGGGAGGGTGGAAGACGACGGTTATAAGCCAGTTATTACTTTTTGTGATTGTTTAACATCAAATTAATTAATCTTTATTCTACTTTGAACAAATTTCACGAAAATTTTACCAAAACTCTGGAAGTTTTCTTGTTTTGGGGAACGACATCCCCCCTTTAAAAAATGGTAAACAGGCAAAAAAAAAATTTTATAAAATTTTTTTTTTTTTCAACGTCCATTTTCCCCTGGATATGGTAAATTATCCGGAAATAGCCCAAGTGGATGAATACTCAAAATTTACAACAATGAAAAAAGAACAAAAAAAATTTCTTGACCCAATCTTTTTGGGCGATCCATTATGCTCCAGATATCTCACAAAAAAACTGAAAAAAAAAAAAAACATTTTTTAGGTCAAATTTTTAATGAGGGACCGTCGCGTCCCGGCCCACCTCCCCTACACCATGCATCTTACGCAGGATAAATTTTTACTGATCCTGATTCGATTTCAATTTCATCCCCCCCCCCTCCCCCCCCTCCCATCGTCACTGCCGTTGCACGTAGGTAGGCACCTACTATCGGCCCTTTGAAAGCCGACCGTCCCGTTTGCGTCGATTCGACGATTCTCCGTTACGCGTAACTGACCTTTACTGCCTCCCTTCGTCAACCGTTTTCGGGGTTAAAACGCGCGTCGCCGAAACCCCAGAGAGGGTGGATTTGTTTGACCTAAATTCGTAAATCTCTATGTACCATTCACAAAGGGCAGAGAACCCCTCGGTCGTCTGTTCGTAATATTATCTATCGATCAGCCCTGATCACGAAATTCGCCGGATGCTGGAGAAATTATCTGCACGGTTATACTTAACCTAGTACTTAAACCTGGACGAACAAAAAAAATTCCTCTTGTCTTAAGTTTATATTTAAATGAATAAATTTTGATTCGATACATCGAATAATAACCAAAATCTTTCTCTTTTCTTTACTTTTCTTTTTTTTTTTTTTTTGGTCTTTGATAAATAAATAAGTCTCCAAATTTTTGGTTGATAGTATAAATAAATATAAAATCCCATTTATGCAGGTAATCGACCCTTTGATTACAGTTCTCAACTATCTCTGTTCTTTCTTTATCTCCTGTTTTTTATTTCTCTACATTCTTCCAAATACCAGCATCACGAAATCGTCAATATAATACTTTGCGAATAAAATTATACCAGAATAAGAAAAAAATAAATAAATAAATAAAAGAGACGATTTTGAAACGGGTAAAATAGAAATGATGGAGAAAAAAAAAAGAAAAAAAAAAAACAACACCAAGTTTTAAATGTACAGCATTTCCGCAATCAATTAAATTGTATCAAAACCACCACTACCACCACCACCACCACCACCATCATTACCATTACCATAAATATGTTCTGTACTTATAGGTACAATAATAATTCCCATAATAAAATCGTGTATTAAAAAACAAAATATAAATTCAACAATACCGATGCTATTCTGAGTACTGAGTTCCCAGTCTTTCATGAGGATTTCTCGGGCAGGTCAGGATGACGGCGATGAGGATACACCTACAAATGCACAGACAATTTATCTTACATATAGATATACAATTAATCATGTAGATACTATATGTATAAGCATACAATATGCCGCGTGTGTGCCGTGGATGTGATAGAAAATTATTTCGAAAAAACGAAAGAAAAAAAAAAAATCGATTAACTAATTACCTAATCAATTAATTTACAAACGACACCTGCGTATAATATTTCAATTATATACCTATGAAAGTGATTTGTACTTGCACGCGCAATAATATGTCACGATTCCCGAGACGGCGTAATAATTAATAATAATAATAAAATTGTAAAAAAATGATTTATTTTCAACGACAAAATGCGGTATACCAGAGAGTGTATTTATAACATATCGTTTACCTATTTACTTTATTATATTATACCTAACAACATACGTATACGAGAGAAGCTAACTGCTGGAGTATCGAGATACATATATAAACGTGCAGCCGTGTATAAATTACGTCATGATTAAATACGTAAGTGTATGAAAATTAGTTAAGTATCGCAGGTCACTGATCCTGCATTTCGCTCTGTGATTATACACCGAGTCCTCGTCAATTAACGATATATCCTCCAAAAATGGAAGAGAGGAAAAACATGAATAGATAACAAGAATAAAGATAATACGCCGGCGGATGTTTTTTTGTTGTTGTTGTTGTTTTTTTTTTGTGGGTATTTTTTTTTTTTTTACACCGAATAAGTAATCGTGGGCTCTGCAGCCTGTAACACGCGATTCGGTGCAATAAAGGGAACGGGAGGCAGAAAACAATGCGGATATCCTGTTTTGTTACTTTCACACAACTTGCAAACGTAGCAGTGAAAACGTTGTATTTGAAGCTGCGGTGAAGGCGAGGACGAGGGTATTTGTCGAGTTGTTATACGTATGATATAAGGATAATAAAATCTGCAAGTATAAATATTATTAATTGCAAGTCGAATGCGAAGCGAGACTCGGAGTTGAGGGTAAAAGCCATTTTTTGAATAACTTGACTTTACTTGAAAATTGAACGATCTATAAAAAAGTTCTCTTGCGATTTTTCTGTCAAATTGCACGATTTTTTTCCTCTCTTTCCACTGTGAAATAACGATAAAAAAAAAAAAAAAAAAAAAAAACATCGAAATTTACTGAAACATTCAAGTTTTCCCGAAATTTCCAATTACTTGAAAAGAAATAAGTTTTTTAACGTAAACTATTGTACAAAATTTATATTTTTATCAACTTTTTGACCAGTAGATTTACAAAAAAAAAATCGCTTGAGAAAAATATGTATTGTTTTTTTACGATACGCCAATCCGTTGTTGAGTAATAAAATTCCAATTCTTACACGACATTTTCACGGACACTAACAAAAGAAGAAAAAAGTCCAATTTTTATATGTGTATAGGTGAATTTTTATCGCTATAAAAAAAAATGATTGAATTATATCCACGATTGCTTCGATTAAGGATCTAATAATTATTCGACAATGTAAATTCCTGGAGTACATAAGTCCCGTGAAAATCTAGTATTGTTAATTAAATTCTGATAATTAAACGTGATATTCGTGTATACGACAAATATTTATCTCGCACTAATGTCAGTAATAAATTTCCAATAATACATATATATATATAAATTTTCCAATAATGCCATAAAAATAAAATATGCAATTTTGTTATGATACAGATTTAAAAGAGAGAAAAGTAAAGGAGAGAAAAATATATACAACCTAGAAAACTCGTCAAACTTTATAAAACACCGAGACATCGAGAGAAGATTGTAAACGAAATTTAAAACCACCGTCTGATGACAAGCTTATTTTCACCCTTGCTTTCACCGCGATATATCGTTCAATGCATGTGTTGCAGCAACAGGAGCAGAGATGCAAATCATAACACGTATATATACATTCACGATACACGTCGTATCCACAGAAATACGCTGAAAATTTTTCACTTTCTTACGTATCATCTTTCATTCTTTGATTATTTTTTTTTATTTTTTTATTTTTCTTTCTTTCATCTTTTTCGTCACCTTTTTTTATTACGCATATATATATAGTCGTCGGTTGATATTATTAGAAAATTTTCGCGAGGTATGTTAAAATAAAACAACTCACACGTGTGGGTGCATTACACATTAATACACACCCGATGTCTATATATACAATAGTGTGTCCTCTATAGGTACGAGTTTGCAATTCATTATACATACACGCATTGCGATGAAGGGTATGACTGTTACTTTGCCGGACGATGATATGGATGTACATGCGTAAAACGCGAATTGCGAATACAGATAAACTTATGTATATAAACATACCATATGCCTGTTTTTCATATGTATAGAACAAAAAAAAAAAAAAAAAAAAAAAAAAAGAAAAAAGAAACAAGAAAAATGCGAAAAAGCTAAGTATAAATAATTGAGACTTTATTTCGCACGTCTCGTCGTCGTTACACTGCTGACAGATTAATGCGATGCGTTGTTGACGCTGACGGTAAGTAAGAAATTGAATAAAAATAAGAAAGAGAACAAAAGAGAAAAAAAAAAAAAAAAACCAAGAAATTAACAGAAACTTTGCCAAACCGAAAGATTTTAACACCGTTAGTTCACAGGCACGATGCTTGAGGAACGGAGAAAAAAGAAAAGAAAAAAAAGAAAAAATCTCTAAGAATTATCTTCTAAATATATATCTATTATTAATTATAATACCGGCAGAATTAATTGAACTTTGAATTATGGGTGAAAAATCTTTCCCTTCTTCTATATATCCATTAAAATTCTCTCCACTTCATCCGTAGGATAAAAATTTTTCAATATATATATATATATCCGTTCGCCTTGTCCCGATAGCCATAAAGTACATACATAGTATTATACCGATATATATCGATCGCATTACGGTGCAAAGCTTCGATCCGACTTTCTCTCGGCTTCGATGCGTGCGGCAAATAGTATCGATTGAAACGAGGATCTTGTCGCAATATTGTTACACGCACCATATTCAGAGGAAGACAGGTTAAAGAAATTCTCTCGTTTCAGATCAATCAGATGCTGCTTTTCACTCTTGAACGTAATTTTTCTTTCTTTCTTTTTTATACCAGACAAAACCGGAGGGAAACTGCATCAGCATTTCATAAATAATGAAATAGAGATTCCTCGAAAATGATACCGCTTACATAAATTTTTATTTACTATTAAATTTTATTTTACATGCAATCTCCATTTCTGCAGGTAAAATCCAATTTTTCATTATTATTGTACCTACATGTACGTACGTAAACCGTAACACTCTTTTCCTAACTTTCGTCACTGATAAATTGTTTACCCAACTGTTTGATTGGTGTTTTTGTTTTCTTTTTTTTTCTCCTCGATTTACTTATTCCAACACAAGTTGGCGGTTGTAATTTTTTCCCTTTATTAACTTACGTAGAAATAATTCAATAAACATTACCGATACGTTATAAAGAATTATAATAAAACAATGAAGAATGTATACATAAAGTGGAGTTGCAAAACGTTTTCCACGCTGGATATTTGAACGAATTTATTATTGCAACAGAAGGCCGAGGGGCGAAAAAAAGGTTTGGAAAAAAAAAATGGTTGCATCGAAACGAGAAAACAATTTTCCTGCGAGGAAATGAGGCGGTAAATTTTCTATCGAAAACAATTGCAGCCTATTTGTGAGTATCGATCGGGTGTATCAGCTGTATAGATATATATATATATATATATATATACATATATAAGCGTTCACGCTCACGCAAACAATTTAATTTGAAAAACGAAGAGAAAAAAAAAATTGAAAAAAAAAATCAACAAAGTTGCAGTTTATATTGCAATAAAAACAAGTTCAAACAAGTGCGAACGTTGAAGCGAGGTGGTGAAAAGCTCGGCACAGCTGCACAAACGCGTGGCGTATCTACATCATCATGTGTCCATACATACATGCATACATAGATTTGAGAATCGAGTATAAAGTAAATGCAGCAGTAGAATCAACGCTATGAGGTAACAGCTCAGTATAATATGTAGAATGCAGATACTACTCGATTTTGTACCTTCGTTAATAAAATATTTATATAATAAACAAAATTTCTCTCACCTCTTAAATTGACACGAAATATAAAAAAATGATTTTAAACGTGAAATCGGGCTCTTAATTTTAATATTAATCCGTACCGATGTGTGAAAATGTTTATATATGGAAAACGAAATAAGCCCGAAAAGATCAAAGAATCTGATGATAAAAAAAAAAAATTTAAATATCTATATACTCTAGAATTTCGTCATTTTTAACGTTCCAGTGATAAAACCGTTTCGAAAATTGCTGCGAGTCGACGAATTTCCGTAGCTAACAAATTTCGAGGTTTTCGTTAAACCGTATTAGGCTGTCACTAATGAGTTCACGATTTACGTTTTAAATACATCTTAGAAATACGGTGTTAAATGTAACACCGAAAATATTCTATATAGAAGTCGACACCATATTGGATTGTTGATTAATTATTAAACCACTTGGTGTCAAGAATCGAACGATTTACACAAACAACGTTTAATTTTGCACTAATCGGTACGGATTTTTATTGACAGTGTAAATTTTCTAACAATCCATTTAGTCAGAATCAGAAATCCGAAGACTATGCTTCCAACTTATTGTTAATGTCACGATAGACCGGGAACAGCAGATTGAGTGAAACGGTTGACGATAGCTTTGAGCCATCGGTTATCCCGTTCTTCGAAACGCAGAAAGCGGCTCCTCGCCTATGACGTTTGGTCTAAATTTAGTGTCCATTTCAACCGGGGTTTGGATTATTACATCTGCGGTTTGAACCTTGAGTTTTTCAACCACGACGATGGTGAAACGTGAAAACACTCCGGCGTTTCCGTTGCGATGTGTACGTATGTATGCATGTATGTATCTATGTATCTATCTATCATGTGGAATATATTATACTTGGATATTTGGTCAAGAGTTATAGAAGGTCTCTGTGAGACATTCGTGCAATTTTTTTTTTTTTGTTTTCACAAAAAGCAATATCATTTTCAATTACCCACGACCATTGTATAAGTTAATTTGGTTGATTTAGTCAGTCACAGATTAGTTAGACGCACAGTTTCGCCCAGAAGTTAGATCGTAAATCATTTTTTCGTGTCTTCCGTTATTCCTGTTTGTAAAAAGATGAAAAAAAAGTTTTTCACTCGTAACGAATTTGACGATCAATCGTTGAAAAACACGTGCTAAGAGTAGGGGGGGGGGGGGGGGGGGGGGATACCGAAAAATTTTACAATAAGCGTAACGATTGACGAGAAATCAGGCAAAAACCTTTTTGTTTTTTTTTTCTTTCTTTCTTCGTCATCCAACAAAAAAATTAGCCGGTATCAATAATGATGAACAAAGAAAGAAAAAAACAAACAGCATATTTTATTATGTTTATAACGCACGTGTGTTACACTGCAGAGGGGAATCAGCGTGCAGGTTGAAATATATCGTGTAATTTAGCTGGAACGCATGCATCCGTCCGGTGAATGCATTTTAATTCCAACCTGCAGTAGGTAGGTAGGTAGATAGGTAGGTACAGTTACATTTTTGCGGTCGTTGCAGCGATCCCATCAACGAGAGCGTAAATATTACGGTAATTAGTTTTAATTTGGCCAATTTACCTCGGCCCGACTCGTCCCGTTGTTATTATACCTACACCCACACCTACACCTACACCTACACCTACACCTACACCCTCTGGATACTCGGAATTGAAACGTTCGCGAGAGAGAAAAAAAACAAAAAGGAGGATTTGTGCAGATTTCAATGAACTGAAGTAGAGAAAGATGAATAAAGAAATATATTGGCTGTTTAAAGATTCTTCAGGCAAGTATATATATATATATATATATATATATATATACGTATTAAGTAACAAATTGATAAAAAAAAAAATTATTCCGTTGTGGATAATGGATTAACGGAATTCTAGAAATTTTGATTCGCATAAAAATAGTCAGCCGGTGGGAACAAGTTAGTGAACTTTACTGTACATTAGTTATATATATGAAGGAGACTGGCTAGTTGACAAGTTGATTTGACAGAATACGCGACGAGGTTGAAATTGCGAATTCGAAAATTTTCAAAAGCGTCAAGCTCCGACTTTTTTGACGACGAAACTTAAAGCGAAGAAATGAAACTTTGACGAAACATCAAAGCTTTTGGAATGATCGAAAATTTCACCGTTTTGACATTTCTTTCTTTTGGAATATCGATATTTTTACAATTGGAATAATTTTCGGTTTTTCAAATTTTTTTACACCCAATCGTTGAGTAGGTATAAAAAAACCACGCTGTGTGAGTATATTTAAAATGTCGAAATTTTACTGCATCGAAACTTTATAAATTCCAAACTTTGTTCTGTCGTAACTTAAATTTTTAGAACCTCGCATTTCAAAATTTTGAACTTTCATATCTCCGACCATTCGAAACTCAATTCTCATTTCTTCAAAGTTTGATTTCCTTACTTCAAGTTCCGTCACGAAATAATTCCGAATTAAGCGTTTTCGGAACGTTTCAAATTCTGGAAACTTCAACCCCGTCCCTACATAACCTAACAACTATAGAATCCACCTTATCCAACTAGTTAGTAGAAAAACTCTTGTCAACCCAGCATAATCGCAAAAGGACTCTGCATGGCAGGTATAAAAATGGTGCACCACCACTAACCTGGCGTCGTCGATAAATTCAAAGCAGACAACAAGGGTAAAGAGAGAGAGAGAGGAGAGAGAGATAGGACAAGAGATGCGATAACGTTTAGGTAGGTCCCGAGTGGTTTGTGGCTCGCCGCGATCATTTCCCGTATTATCGAGTGGTTCTTCGTTAGAGGGCATTTGAAGGACGCTCTGGGTGTACCAGAGTAGGTATATATATATATACGACCTGGTATTAGAGGGCCACGATGCGGTCACGTGATGAATCTATTCGTCTAAGCCTGGCTAATGCACACGTATATTACACAGCTGCATATGGGGTATTCCACGTGAATTTGAGTAGTGTTAAACCCGAACCGTCTCAAAATCATTTCAAGTCTTTTTCAAAAATTCTACTCGGTAAAAAGCGTGACCTGAATTTTTTCTTTATTAAACCGTCTATTTTTTTTATTTTTTTATTTTTTTTTTTCCGAAATATTTCAAGTCGATTGCGAATGTCCATTTTTAGAAATCTGAAAAAAATTCTCAAAAATCCAGTCAATCGCACGAAACACTCCTCCGTTGAGGAGAACGTGGGTAGAATTTTTTTTTATTTTTCTATTACTGCACAGAAAACTCCGTTCTTTATGGACGATTATCGTCATCTTCCATCTATTATAGATATAAATATAAGTAATTCGTGCAGTTTCGTAAAAAAAAAACCTGAGAATTATAATTTTTTTTTTCTTTGGTTGCAATAAATAAAATTAAAAAAGAGAGAGAGAGAGAGAGAGAGAGAGAGAGAGATTTAGCGTATTCGAGTCATCGAAAACCAAGCATTTCCTTAAGTTCCCTGTTTCGCCCCCCCCCCCCCCTCTCCCTATTTTTACATATGTATATATATATATATATATATATATATATACACACACACGTGTATCTTGTGTACACAAATTGAAACGAAAAGCTTCGAGAATTATTTTACAGCTCATTCATTTGCTTATGATTTAATCGTACTTTTGATAATCACAGATTTTTTCCATGCTCGATTTTCGCGTAACTTTCATGATACGATATAATTACATCACAAGTCAATTATTAGGCGTTAAAATAACGTCCGTAGGATCGTCATCTATATATCGTAAAAAGTTCATAATCGGTGAAAATGTAAACGATGCGTGTTATACGCCTCCACGTATGATTTACGCTCTGCCGCGGTAAACTGATTGTGAATGAATAAGGTTTGATAATTAAAGCTGAGGTCGGTCGAGAGGCGCCCCCCCCCCCTCCTCTTCCCCCCTCAACGCTCACAAGCTCAGGGTCTGGCTGACGTCCAAAAAGTCCCGGGGTTTGCCAAATCGCCAACGGTGAATCACTCGGCGAAACTGCGTGCGTTCAGGCAAAACGACATCCGCGATAAAGAGTGCGTTCCATGCCAACCGACAGTGTGTAATACATACACCTTATGGTGGCAGTGTCGAGAGAAACGATTGCTGTGAAACTGCGAGAAAGTTACGGAGAGGGAGAGAGTAAAAAAAAAAAAAAAAAAAAGAAGAAAAATTAGAAATAACGAAAAACAAAAGCCGAACAACGAATATATTTGTTTCGGTATTATTCCATTTACGCAGGATTAATATATACAATTTGAACGGAAAAAAAAAAAAAAAAAAAAAAAAAAAATTATGTAAAATATATATATACATATAAATAAAATGATTAATAAAAATAAGTTTAAAATATTATTGAAATAAAAAATTTTGTATACACGCCGTATGTGTTACTATATCGCGCGATTTCATTGAATTCCGTAACGATTATCGTTTTTTTCTCCTTTTCCCTTCGATTCTTTACTTCTACTCATTTATTTATTTATTTATTAATTTTTTTTAAGTGTAAAACTAATTTACTTCCTTTTTTCACATTAATTTATTACAACGTACATACGTCAATAATACTCGCGGTATAATTATAATATCAAGAAGAGGATGGAATGACGCATATATTATAATGAACCGTCAATTGTTGAATTTACACTTTACATACATACATATATATATATACATATAAGAAATAAGTTAGAATTTTATCCGCGGCTTGGCACTAAGCAGCCTTAGACAATTTATGACTAAAATAAAATAAACGGGCAAATTTATCATCGAGTTTTTAATTTTACCAAGAATCCCGTGAATCACGTTGCACACGTTCTATAACTGTATACCGTTTTTATGTGTCTGCCGAACCGACGACGGTTACGATATCAATTCATACGACAAGAATCTCTCTCAAGAAAGAGGTTTAAAAATCATTACCGACTATAATTACGTGCTAGATACTGTGACGAATATCATTCAAAGGTATCTACCGTACTTATATAAACCTTTTCACATACGAATGATACAACAACGAAGTGATAACTTTTCCGTCGAAAAAGCTACGATACAAATATACAGGAAGTTGAGAATAATACGGGGAAAACAGGAGCTGCATTACACAGACAGTAAAGTCGAACGTGAATCATATTTAAATTCACAGGTAGCTGTTAATTGTACGGATTCGACAAATTTTACCACCTCATTTTACAACGTAATCTACGTTGTAATGGGTATACTCAAACCTATATGTATATGTATACACCTTAGGCAATGGCGCAGCTACAGTGTCCTTTTCTATATTCCACATGTTATTAGAGAAGCAAAAAGAAAGAAAAAAAGTTGACTTATTTTTTCCATCTCTCTTTCGTGCAAGTATATTATAAACATATTTCAGGAACAATAACGTGAATTAATAATCTATCGAAGTCGATGAAAAAATGAGGTGAAAGAAAACAAAAAAAAAAACTTTCCAACACGAAAGGCTTCCGTGATTCTATATATGAAAAGAAATAAGTATTGAAGGATAAAATATGAAACGAAATAAATTTTTTTCTAAATACTCAATCGAGCCAAGAGAAATTGTTCCAATTTATTGACTCACAGGATAAAAGCCGATGAGGCATAAAAACCCCTTATTATTACAGTAACAAAGTTGTATATCAAGAGTGTACGAGGTGTTAATGTACAACAATGGTTGTATCTCGCAAGTGAAGAGCTGCCGTGAGATTCAGAGGCCCGAAGACGTGAATCTACGGAGGTTCGATCGGCTGGCAAGAATCTACTATTTAAATTGGAGAGTCGAGGAAGAGACCAAAAGAGTTCCGAGCGCGACTAGAATGGCCGGAGACTCGAATCGGACTGACTAACCGAGCGTCGATTCCCGGTCAGTTATTTATTCTTCCACCGATCAGCGCCATCTTTGCGATTAACGACGATCCACCCAATCGCGAACCCCCGCGATCGCGCCTAAACTTACCGCGGCTTGTTGGTAAGGATTGGTACGGCCTGAACATATATATATATATATATATATATATATATATATATATATATGAACCATATGCGCGTCATGCACGGTTGATGATTTAAGAGGGTTAGAAATGAATACGTGCTTCGCCCCTGAAATCCTTTCGCGTATTGTCCCAGAATAAGGGCTCGTGAAATTGAAGAGAGAGAGAGAGCGAGTTGGGGGGGGGGGGGGGGGGGGGGGGAGATATTTCTGCGGAGAAGCAAAGCCGGCTACAATAATCGAGATCCGTGACGAACCCCATCGATAAGGATCTAACTGATATAACGATATGGATTACACCTCGTCGTCTTTATCCACGTGCAAGCAAGTCTTGATCGAGTTTCTTTCTCGAAGACTGAGAGACGATTGTTTGGTACATTTTTGTGTAATTTTATAAAATTAAAAGCATCCCCATACATGTTTAAATGTATGGAAAGATGGGAAGAATAGAAGAGTTGCGACGATATCGAATCACCCCCCCCCCCCTCCCCCTCCCCCTCCCTTTCCCCGCCAAATGGTGTGAAATGAAATTTTACAAAATCTGGAGAAATGCAGGGAGTCGGAAGAAATGGATGAAAAAAATTTTTAAATCGAAACACGAAAAGGTCAACGTATAGAAATCCAAAATACACAATCTACTTGATTTTTACAATTCCATGTTCTGGTTTTCTACATTCTTATACATTATGGCGATTCGACATTTCGACTTTCTATATTTTGAAATTCTGAATTTTGACGCATTTTAAAATTCGATATTGTTACCCTTCTATTTTCTGACCCAGTTCAACGTTCTCAATTTCGTCGATACCTCAATATGTTCCGTTTTCGATGTTTTTTTTTTTTTTTTTTTTTTCTATTTGATACCTGCAATCGATATAATTTTTCATAACTTGTAGATATCTATTCGTAAGTTTTTTATCTACAAGTTGATGGTTACATTCGGTATTAAAAAAGAAAAAAAAAAAAAGACAAAAAAACATCGTATTCGTAAAAATATTCCCTGAGTGACTAAAAATTTCCCTTAGAATTTCAGGATATTCCAGGTGGAGAAAAAATCTGAAAATTCAAAGACTTCCAGGTAGTAGACACCCTGAAAATCCGAATCCACCCTATTACATGATGTATATCCCGTGCGTCTCTACAATGGCCGTTGTCTAGGCGCTCAGCTCAGTTTCACCCCTTCTTTTACACCACCCCATCCCCCGTAATATACATCTACTATACACCCAGATACCCAGCTTCATATTCCGTCTGGTTGACAGCCTGTCGACATGACTCGGTAATTAATTACACTTAATTTATATTCCAACACACACACACATATATATATATATAAATGCGAGTGTATATACGATGTCGCTCCCGTAGCGAGAATCTTTAAATATTAATATTGTCAGCCGGGCAAGATGGCGGTAGGTAGGAAAATGGGGTGAAGGGGGGGGGGGGGGGGGGGTAGAGTGTAGCGTGGAAATTATTACCTCCGAGGAAGTTTATTACTTCGTTAATGAAGATGAGAAATACCGGTTCGTTTATATGTAATATATATACACTTGACGTGTGCTGCAGGCGGCCGGATTTTGCAGTTTCACGAAACTCTGTCGTATTTTTGGTATATCTATACCTACCGTTTTACACATCATTAAAAATACGGTGTAACGTTAAGATGTTTCTAATTTTTTATTTTCTTTCGATATCTTTCAGCTCAGTTTATCCCACGAATATAAATAATGGAGAGAAAGATTTTATTTCGCACGTTGTTACACCGCGTTAAATGATTTAGAGTGCGGCAGTCGCGTGCTGTAGCTACTGAGAAAAGAGAAGAGAAGAGAAAGAGAAAGAGAAAGAGAAGAGAAGAGAAGAGAAGAGCAGCTCGAAGGCTCGAGTCTGCAAGTACCAATCTTCCTCTCGCCGCAAGATTAGACCCCCACTCCTTCGCCATACGGTGAAACCCTCCTTCCTCCATCTTCCATCCTCCTTCCTTTTCCTTCTCCTCCTCCTCCTCCTCCTCCGCTCACAATCAGAATCACACTTGTTGCTGCTGCTGTTGCTGACTTCCCGTGATCGCGTTTGTACTTTTTGCCGCCCCGAAATGGGGGAGAGGGTTGAAATTCCGAATTTAAAAAGTTCCGAAAGCGCTTGATTCGGAATTATTCGGTGGCGGAACTCGAAGTAAAGAAATCAAACTTTGAAGAAACAACAAAGTTCCGATTGAGCAAAATTTTGGAAGTCAAAATATTCTCACACTGCGTGGTTTTATACTCAACGAGAGGGTGTAAAAAATGAGAAAAACCGATAGTCAAAATGACCAGGATTACGAAAATAAAAATGTCGAAAATCCAAAACGAAGCAATATCAAAGCGGCGAAATTACGCCAAACCAGAATTTCATGGAACTGAAAATCTTCGATCTTATACCAAATAATTCAAGAACAGGTGTAGCAATTTTTCTAAAAATCGATTAAATTAGATATTGGAAGAACGAGTATCATAATTTTGGACCAAAATCACCAAAATCCGTTCCCTCATATTCTGTATAAACGTATAAAGTAAAAAGAAAAATTTAGATAGTTAGATGATTCTGTATATATAATCGCTACATCAAATTTAAAAACGTCTCGAAATCATAGACTGTAAAATCGAAAACTTTTCCAAATTTTCTTGGCGATGAAAATGGACTATATGTGTAACGTAGAGAAAATCGCGACTGTAAAAACCTGTCAGATTACAGATAAATTCATAGATAAATCTTCTTTTCCATCGCAATCAAAATACTCGATACCAATTCGGCGTAAATTGTAAAATTTTCTTGAAAAATATGAAAAACTGGTAAATATATATATATATATATGTATACATTATATGCAACAGTTTCATCGGCAGCTGTACAGATTGCAAGCGAAAAAGTCAAACGTGGCTTACGATTAGCTGACTGCTGACTCAATCCAAAGTTTAACCACATAAACAGTAAACATGTCACCGGGGGCCATTTACGATCCTGGTGCGCATGCAGCAGCAGCAGGTCGCTGCAATAATGCGACGTACGTGAAGCGCCGGAGGGTTCAGAGAGAGAGAGAAGAGAGAGAGAGAGAGAGAGAGAGAGAGAGAGAGAGAGAGAGAGAGAGAGAGAAATTTTGTCGGATTAACCGAGAGAACTTTCCCCTGCAACAGCAGCTTCACTCTCGAATATACCGAGACTTTGCTCCAGCGTTACCTCAGTATACATGAGTGTGTGTTTATGTATAAGTATACCCATGTGTATATATGGGGTATTCCAGGTTAACTCGACCAGTGTTAATCCCAAACAATCTGAAAATTATTTCATATTTTTTTTCTAACATTCTACTCGGTAAAAAACGTGTCCTGAATTTTTTTCGATTTTTTTTTTTTACTATACCGTTTATTTTTTATAAGCCTCGAAAAATTCTCGCAAATCCAGTGAATTACACAAAACACCCCCCTCCGCGTTGAGGAGAACGTGGGCCGTATTTTTTTTCTCGTCTTTTTTTTTTTTTTTTTTTTTTTTTTGCTTTCTGTCACCTAATTCGGAATTTTTAAATTTTTAAACCGAAAATTAACACAGAAACAAATCGTAAGCTTCCAAGAAAGATCAATTTACTTTTAAATGTTCGGTTTCACCAATTCGATGATTCGTCGCTCTAGTCAGAGAAGATAAATTTAGGTTTAAAAATTTTTATTTTTCCGAATTAGGTGATAAAAAAAAAATTGACAAACATTCAGGTCGCGTGTTTTACCGATTAAAATGTTAGAAAAAAAACCTGAAATGATTTTGAGATGGTCGAGATTTAACACTGGTCGAGTTGGCGTGGAATACCCCATACATATGTACATACATAGCATTATACTGCACATGTCTGCCTTTGCAACATTTAAATGAATTGTTTCTCTCTCTCTTTCTCTAGGTATAAAAATGTATTCTACACGGAAATAAAATTAATTTAATTCAAACTTTTTTTTTCTGTTTTTCTTTTTCTTTTCCTTTTCCTTCTACTTCCCCATCCACATCCCCCATCCCTCAACCCCTCCTTTTCTGAATCGCACGTTAGAAAAGTTTCGCCTCGGTTTGCCCTACGCTTCGCCCCTCCTCCCCTTCATCGCTCTCAACTTCCGTTTATACTGCACCCCTTCCGCAGCGGGCTTTACAGAATTCGTTAGTCCGCGGTTACACGTGCGTTTTTTCTGCACATACTCTTTTTTCTATTTTTCTTCGTGTTCTGTATATATATATATATATATATATATATATACATATATTTTTTTTCTGTTTTTTTGTTTCTTTGTTTTCAACTGTTTCACTGTATAAAACTTTGTTTCTGTTTTATTGTACCCTCGAAATGTAGAAATAAAACCTGAGTTCATTGTTATTATTATTGTTATTATTATTATTACACAAGAGCGACGTTACTATATTATTCCGGTAATGATTATTAATATTGTTCAATTTTTCAACTTTATTAGTATTATTATACGAATGGACGAAGATAAAAGGATTCGATCAATTATCCGCGAGAATTATAATAGGATCGAGGGAGAAAGTCAGAGAGTCATCGAGTCAACTGCGCACCATATATTAAACGATCAGTTGTTTTGCCGGAAATAATTCGCGGTTTATACCTTCCGAGTATAGGTATATTATACGATTAAAATGACAAATGATTACGAAGGAAAAGAATATACCGTAAAAAAAAAAAAAAAAAGAAAAAGAAAACTGTATAATTATACATAATAAACATCTATAGCCTGGAAATAATTAATACGAGAACAAAATAAAATCGCAATTGAATTAAAAAGACTTCCTGAATACGAGTTCATCCCCTAATCGGTTTATTTCCAAGCCGTGCAATAAACACGCGACAAAAACGAAAGAAGAAACGAACAAAAATAAAATACTCAATCACTCGAGTACATACGAGTATACATATAGTAGTATACATAGAATAGTACACAAGTACGTGACAAAACAGAATAGATCCTTGCAGTTGAGTAAGGGTGCGATGATGCATTGACACGTGATTATGGCAAATGTATGTCGATGTATAATAACGATAGGAAACATAGCTAAAAGAAGCAAAGAAAATTAAGGAGAGAAGAAATAAAACAACAACAAAGCACAGGTAAAGTGAGGGTGTGCGACCAATTTATATATATATATATATATATATATACAGAATAGCGGTAAGGACGAATGAAAAAAAGAAAGATTATACATAAATACACACACATTGCACCAAGGGAGGCAGGAAATGCACTTGACTCGAGGGATTCGAGCGGAGTGAAGAAGAAGAAGAAGAGAGAAAGATGGTTACATCCAGAGACGAACAGAAAGGCATAAAGGATGAGTCACCGTCGTCGTCACCGTCCTCATGTATATATGCATATATAGATGTACAAATGTATGTGTATACTATGCATACACATATATATATCAATCCACCTACCTACCTACCTACCTACCTACCTAACATCCCGGAGTAAAGAACCGGTTCATCTTCGCCGGGGATCCGAGGATCGAGGATCGAGAAGTTGGTTAGAGGTATAGTATAGAAGGCAGAGTTTACACCGTAACAACGATGAGTAAATTAAATGTTGAAGGAGAGAAGAAGGATTCGTGAATCGTGACTTCGTCAACGTCGACGATCAACTTTCCCCACGTTTGCCTGAATGTTACAGAGATGCATGATGTATTATACATATTTTTTCAACTATTTCTACGTATCATCATCATCATCGCTGCAGGGTAGTGATTAATATTATTTCTCTTAATTTCACTCCTCCCGAATCTTCGTCCATTCGAGTCCACGAACAAAAATAATTCCCTGTTAATTAACGTCATAATATACATCAACGATGTATAAAAATCTTACAGTCAATAGTAAATATTGAATAGGAAACGTGAAATTTCAGATAAAATAATAACAATAACAATAACAATGACAAATTTTTCAAAATTGCTGCCCGGATATTGATGCAATCGTGATAATGGGACAATTACGAAGCGCGGACCATGGAGAGACACCCCCTGGTCGTTATACGTTTCTGTAGGAATCTCTCTTTATGCCATGCCGCGTGAAACAATGCAGCGACACGTTAAGTTCGCGGAACGGCGTCGTCACGCGTAGATATATATATATATACATATACACGTATCTTAGTAGTCACGGCGCCAGGACGTCGCCAGGATACCTAAACCTTATGCATATGCCCCTGTTATGCGTGCAGTCATCGGTTGACCGTTGACTCGTTTTCACCTCTATTTATCTCAATTTCCTTTTTCCAACTCGCGTTGTTCAAAGATGAATATTTTTTTTTGATTGAATTTGAAGATTTGAAGGAGAGAAAATAGAGGAAAAGAAAAATGAACACACACAAACGGACAATTTTTTCTTTCACTTTCATCAACGAAACGAAACGAAACTGCAGAGTATCGATTAAAATTGATAAGGAAAAGGACTCCTCCTTTCAAATTTGTAAGTACATAATACTTACGTTTACGGGGAATTTGTGATCATAGTGTTTGTAGAAATGATATAGATATAGAATAGTTTATTTATTTCAACGTTTAAACCGAGCTCAGTCAGCCATCTTCAGGAAAAAATATGACAGTGACAACCATTGGACTAGATGTTGACTTTTCGCCATGACGAGTGGAAGTCATTGACTATGTATATTAAATCCCATCCTTAAATCAAGTCATTGACTTACACTCGTCATGGCGCAAAGTCAATATCTAGTCCAATGCTTGTCACTATCGTATTTTTTCCTGAATGAAATAAAATAAAATAAATAAACTATTCAATCCTGACCATCTCCGAGAAAATATATCGTTTCCATAATACGTACGGTGTATATTAATTTTTAGATTTTCTTCCGGCTTCCATGAGACAGGCATTATTAACAAAAGCTCTGAATACTTTTAATTATTGTTGTCACTTCGTTTCATTTTGATATGAAAAATGGAGTCTGCGCACCTCGCATAAAAGAAATTTGAGATATTTATCACAGGGATACTCTGTGATTGCCTCGAAGATCGGTTCATCCGTTCTACACATAATATGCATGTAGTATATACATATATATATATATATATATATATATATATATATATACGTATGTGCAATCGCATGTGCAGAAAGGGATTAGCCAGAGGTGGCGACCTCGAGTCGCCGGTTGTAATACGTCGTAATCGTACAATATGAACGCGTGAGAGAATATGATCGCGAATACCTGCGAGGAAGGATGCAACGACTGATTGCGAGGCGAGCTGCATTCTTGACATTCATTATGTATACAGCCAATATCACCAGCAAATCCGTGATACGGTTAAAGAACCGTCTATATGACTATCCGCACGTCACGTCAGCGAGGACAGACAGCCATGATGATATGATATTGCCGATCAAGCACCTTGTACATCGAGTTCCTTGTGTCCTTGCAGTGCAACGCAATTTACTACTTTCCAAGTAAATTGCAAGAGGAAAGGAAAAAACGAAGAAGAGAGGTCGAGACAACGGCGTGTGATACTAGATGACGTGAATGTAGCTACTTTGTTGAAAAAATTTAACCAACAATAAGATTTGTGTGATACTTGTTACATTTCTGTTATACTGTCGTTTTAATATTTAATTTCTAATTTTTCGTTTTTTTTCTTCACTTAGTAATAACATTAGAAAATGGTTGAATGAACACAAAAATTTTAGACGATGTACTGGGACATTTTTTTTTTTTTTTTTTTTGTTTTCGAATCCACCCTCGAAAGTTGAAAGAAAAATGTCTTTTTCTCACCAAATGGCTAAATTTTCATGAATCTAGGATGATGAAAATGATTATATTCCAGATAAGACATATGAAATCCCTGAGTTTTCCAGTTTTTTTTTCCAGGGGATATAGAATTCCCTGATTCCATAATTTCCATGAATACTGGACACCCTGTTAATCGAGTTTCTTGGATTTTAATGTTTTATCGATAATTTTTACCGTCGTTATTTCTTTAATAACTAACTTCTCCATCTCAATTCGCGATCGGTGTATACATACGTAACACATAATGATAATAATCGTACCTAATTTCCTTGTCAATGTTTTTACATTTATTTCGACCATCGCGTCGTTCGTTGAATATGAATAATTAATTTCGTCGTTTATTTCTCGGGGTGAAAATGTACGAGGCTGAAGTTGTTAACGTTAACGTAACGATACATCAGAACAAAAAAAAAAAAAAAATGATCATTGTGTAATTTTAGAATAACTTTATCAAGTAGTTGGCTTTCCAGAATTAAGTATATATTTTATTTATAACGATATTAATTAATAAATATCGGAAATTCATCAGGATGAGAATTCATTAAAACGTGAATAGATTCATCCTCATAAAAATATTGCGATTGATCAATCGAATAAAAACTGCAGCACAGCAATGCAAGTATTGAACGTGAAAACGGCGCTGGAACCACATGGAATCAATTTATTAAATTGCGTGGATCTCCGATAATGAATCGCGAGAATTGTTACAATGGAAGCAGAAACAGACGGGTTTATACCTACAGACGATCACCAAAGTACCTTTGGAACGGTATTAAGGGGATGCGCTGGTCCATTTCAATATATCTCGAAATATGAAACTTCACGTGTCTGAAACGCGGAAAAGAAGCAATTCTGGACAAAAAGTACTTTAACGAATTTTCGTTCGACGTTGAAATAAAAAAAAACAAAAGAAAGAAATAAAAAATGGCATGGATTATACGGAATTGCAATAGTAAATTCTTAAAACGAAAATGAATTGGAGTGTTTTTGCCCAGAATTGCTTATAGAATGAGGCTGTTAAGCCCTTTCTCGCGTTTAAGACACGTGGACTTTGATATTTGGATATATATACGTGGCAAACCCTTAAAGACTTCTTCGAGTGTTTCTAACAATAAGTAGAGAGACGAGGCGCGGTGTTAGCAGATGATAAACAAGCATTCCCGCCTCCATTTTCTCCCATCCCTCCTCCCCTCTCTCGCTCTTTCAACTCCTCAAGAATGACGAAGCCGAATGGTTAAAACAGTTGTAAAGGAAACTCATCAATCCTCCTCTTATGCTGCTCGCTGCTTGTACACCGTTCTTTGAAACGAAACGAAACGAAACGAAACGAAACAACGAGTAAGCGAAACGAAATAGCGTCACCGAGTTGTAGGAGGAAGATGAGAATTCGCTGCTTCTGTTTCTGCTTCTCCTTCTCCTTCATAAGTCAGTCGTACTTTGATAGATTGTCCTTTTGTATAACAAATCTGTCTACGTGCAACAAGTTGTGTGTCCATATCTGTGCATACAAACACGTTTATAAAACGTATGCAAAAAAGAACGGCAACTAAGCTCCGACGTCATGGATCAGATCCAAGGATATCAAGGATACCTACATACATACATACGTCAGTCTGCAGTCGGGGTTCGAAAGGGACGACGAGAGATTTTTCACGGAGATAAAATACACCTTATGGATGTACAATTTTTATATACCTGCATATCAGAGTGTATTAAAAAAAATCGACATCATTTAGAATAATATTTTTTATGGAAAACTTTATTGAAAAATAATAATAATCGATTTTTTTCATACACTCCACTGCATATATATATATATATATATATATATATGTTTTTTCGTCCTTTTCCCCAAAGCGATCGTGACATCGAACCATTCCATCCGTTCCTTAAGGAACAGTGATAACGAAGAATGAAACTATTTAACCTTAAATGTAAAAAATTATTTTCTACCGACTATATTTATCGTTACACAGTCTATCTGGGAAGTTACTGATTGTCAAATAATTAGATCGAAATCGTAGAGATACAAAAATATATATGTGTGTATATATATGTATATATAGAAAAGAATCAAAAAGGAAAAACAATTCACAAAAATTTATCATCGATTATTATATATACTTATGTAAGTGAATAGTATAATTATAGATAAAAGTTACGTCGTGCAAACATCTGTCATACATACATATATATACCTACAACAATTACGCATTGCACGGAATGGAATATAATTGGTTGGTATGATTTTCCAGACGCGTAACTTCTAGATAACGAACGTTCATATCAGTTGTTATATCTGTCGCAAAATTATATTACAGATAAGAAAGAACTCGAGTATGAAAATATAATAATGATATCATAGGGATTGATAAATTGGATTTTAAGTGACTAATAAAATGTGTATGTGTATATATATATCAGGGTGGTCCTTATTTAGGATGTTGAATCAACTTCAAATAATTGGGAAACAATTTCCCAATTTTTTCAGATTTCTACCTCAACTCTGGGATAATCAGCTTTGTGATCGAAATTTCTTATGGAAATAACATGAGAAAAGCTTTTTTCCTCGGTATATATTTTTTTGCAAGAGTAATAATATTTAAAAAAAAATCTGTAACTGAAAGGTTTAAGTGAGAATTAGTGCTACTATCTGTAAAAAAATTTACATCAAGATACCATCAAATCTAGACAAATTGCATTTCCTCTAAATAAAAAAAAAAGTCAGATTTCGAGGGTGTGCAATTCGTCGATATTGCGCGGTACGATTATGTGAATTTTTTCCCAGATATTAGCACTATTGCCGACTAAAGCCTCACGGTTACAAATTTTTTTTTACACACTATTACTTTTACAATAAAATATATATCTACTGAGAAAAAAAAGTTTTTCCCATTTTATTTCCACAAGAAACTTCGATCACAAAGCGGACAATCTTAAAGTTACGATAAAAATTTGAAAATATTAGATAATTGTTTCTTAATTATTTGAAATTGATTTGGGCGATGTGGCGGCAAAAATTCGTCAACACCCTAAATAAGAACCACCCTAATATACATATATAATATAATACAATATAAGGACGATAAGACGCGACGTAATTAGCAAACAAATAATGCAATGGACTAAATTTCTGCTTAAAGTCATCATCATCATTTTCTCCGTATAATACGCGAATCGTACGAACAGCAGCAGCAGCAGCAGCGCGGTTGTTGTTTACTGAGGCGTGAACGGCGTGAAATATAGCAATTTTCGCTCTTTATTGCCCTAACCGAAATGCAATTAGCTAGGTACGTGCATATAACTCCGTGCCATTTGAAACCTCGTCCTCTATGCGCCTCTCGTTCGTCCGCACCATCAACGACCTGCGTGTGCCTACGTGTAGTACCTGGATATGATTTCAATTACATGCGTGAGCTGCGGTCATTAATTAATTATTAATGACTGACAATGCAGATAATGAATGAGCTTTGAAGGATTTAATCATACATTTTTGATTTCTCATATCAATTATTTCGATTCCGAAATTTTACTTTTTTTTTTGCACAGCTTTGATGTAATATCAAATTATCAAAATAATCGCTCTTTTGTTCATTCTTTGTTCATAACTTTCTTAATAATGGTCCAAATTGAAGTTTGTTTGTTTTGTTTTTCTTTTCTTTTAAGTTCGAAGTGTTAAATAGTATTTTTGAAAGTCAGTTTTGATATTTTTTCAACAAGTGGTAGAAAAAAAAAAAAAAATCTCAAAAATTACCAGAAGGGCTTTTTTGAGGGGTAATAAAAAATTGAAAAAAAAAATTGAAAAAAAAAAAGAAAATTATAATCGTTACATACAGTTGTGAAATTAGTATCAACTATTGATTATGCGCGGAATACCGCGTGTATTGCTTGGAAGAAAAAAAACTAGAAACACGGGTCTGAAAACGAAAGTTTGAAACACCAAAAAATGAAAATTCTTAAATTAACTCGCTGCATGGATTTTGGTATCATAACATCGATACGCCATCTCTATAAATACCTATAAGTATAGCCCTAGATGGGAACCACTTGTCTCGCAAATGAATCATAATCATAATAATGCTTATTCCACTAGCCAACATATCGTAGCCACGCTGCTGTTCAAGTCGCAATGACTCGCATATATTATATATATATATATATATATATATATATATAATATCCAACTGCAAAACACTCTCTCGGTGATTCACGAAGCATATATATATAAAAAAAAAAAAAAAGACGAACTTAAAATTTATTCAACAATAATAAATCTCCTTTGCCTGCATGCGTGTATTATATACACATATATATATACTTAAATATCATAAAAATTCTACAGTAACTAAATTTGTAAATCTGATTTTCCACACACATAAATACATTATCGTCGCAAATACGTTGTCACGAATTTCTTTTTGCGTGTATTTCAATTCTTTTTCTCTCGTCAGCCATACTCGGTCGGAATTTTCCATCAAAATTATACGGGGAAAATACGTAGAGAATTTTGAATTTCATTTCACGCCGCCGCAGCGCGTCAAATAAGTGCATTATAGAAAAAAGTTATTTTTACCAATAGATCTTTGTACACCGTACAATGTAAGCTGTTATCACACGATAATCTTTACAACCGACAACGGTACTCCCATGAAAATGTTATTAAACTCGTTTTACACGAAATTTAAACACATATTAAAGGTATTTTACTCTGGTGTAGAATAACAGCTGTACTTGCGTAAGTTTTCCACAAATTTTGGAGAAGCCTGTATAATATATAATAATAGGTATCAGGTGAAAAAGTATAAAACAAATATAGCGCAAAAAATTTCCATCTTAACTCTTGTTCGACACGCTTCTGTAGAACCACGTACTTGACACACTGGGGTCATTCGTACCCCAGCGACAAAAATTGTTATGAAAAATGAACCGTCAGATATTTTCACTTGTAATTTTGGTTTCAATTTCTTAAAAGGTTACTTTTTGAAACTAAATATGTTATATAAAAAAATACAAAAATTACAGATGGCACCACAGACTTGATTTTTTCAGATTTGGGTACTTTAAATCAACGAAGAAAATGCGAAAAGGGGTCGTTTGTACCCCAGGGTGTCAAAAAAGAGTCAATTTCACTAATTGGCAAAAAGTATCGATGTATAACAGAAAGTCGCGTTAAATTTCCTTTTTCTATCTTTCCATCTCCCTCAATTTCCTTCTGTTATTGTTTGTTTGTTTGTTTTTTTTTTTTGTTTTTTTTTTCTTTTTTTCTTTTCTTATTCTGTACACAAAACGCGAACGATCGGGGCTGCGTAAGCCGGCACTGCAGATCTAACGATTAGAATAATTCGTTCATCCAAAGTCCCCAGAGTACCTATAATAGATCTATTCAATCGATTCTCCTCATCGGCGTATACAATATATTCGACATCTTGGTTCTTTCATCTAATTACCGCGTTGTTGGCATATTGTATATATATATGTATATGTATATAATACTATAGCAGACCGTATAATTGGGACGGTTCATTTTTGCGCTAGTGTAAATCGTAGGCGTCGTCGTTGGTACGTGGGCGCTAAAAACCGAGTAAGTCACGTGTTCTTCACTCGCCATGACCCTTAACGCCCACTTCGCGAACTCTGCCACGTTGCATTGCAGGCATAGCTTATAGGTACGAGTATACAAAGACGCGAGTACACATGATAAAATATGATCCAATGCCGATTTTGCAATATCGCGAATTACGATCGTCTAGAGATCGTCTTTGGGTTAGAATATATCAATATGCAAATATATTGTATATATATATATATATATATATATATATATATATATATATATATATATGTGGATTAGAGTGGGCCCAAAAAAAAATTGATAATTTTTTTTTCGTTATTCACCGTGAAAATATCGTTGAAGATGACGAAAAAAACAATTCTTTATAAGCCTGAGCGATTAATATTAGAATGAGGACGTGTCTGTTTGCGATTTTCCATTTCATTACCTACTCATCAACGGATTGGCGTATCGTTATGAGCGATACATATATTTGTAGGAAATTGAACGATCTATGAAAATGGTCTCTTAGGATTTTTTCGTAAAGCTGCTGGTTCAAAAATTGATAAAAATATTAATTTTTGTATCGTTCAATTTCCTGCGAAAATATGTAACTTTGCTCTTTACGATACGCCAATCCGTTGTTGAGTAATAAAATTACAAAACGATTTTTTTTTTTTGTAAATTCCTGTTATATTTAAACGGGAAATGGAAAATTAAATATTAATATTAAGAGCTCAAACTTTTACAGAGTTTTGTTTTCGTCATCTTGAGCGATATATTCATGGTGATTAATGAAAAAGGAATAGAAATTTTTTTGTACACTCTAATGTCTATGTATGTATTATTGAATGCATAATTTTTCAAATTCCGTTTAAGAAATTGCAAATAGATTAAAGAAATAACGTTGAAGAAAACAACTTATATTATATATACAAGTACCATGTTACAGATAATATGTCATAAGGAGAAAACCGATAGTCGAACAAATCGTTTGCTCGTTCTGAAAAATTATCACTCGCGAGTTTTTAGAATAGGATTGAAAAGCCCTCGTACACGAGTGAAAGAAGTAGAGTAGAGATAAAGTGGGAAAGAAATAAATAAAGAAAGAAAGAAAGAAAGAAAGAAGGAAAGAAAGAGAAAAGAAAAAAGTGTGTAAGGTTGGAAAAAGTAAGAGTAAAAGGTTTATGACACGGTTTCGGATGCTCTATCTTTAGGCCCTCACATATCATGGAGGAACGGCAACCTCCTCCTCCTTTTCGCTGTTCTTCTCTTTCTCCGCCTTCTTCGTCTGGCACTATATGCACCCATTTTCCCTCCCCTTCGCCCCTTCTATCGTCCCATGAAGTAGAAGGCCTCACACCCTGACAGCGGCTGAGTTATTTCACGGTTAAAATAGTTGAGTGTTCGTTCCTTATAGCTGGGCTCGACTCTCTCAAAAGTCCATCCAGCTATACACAGGCGCGGAGAAAAACACAGGCTAGAGAGAGAAAGGAAAGAGAAGAAAAAAAAAAATCAAAGTTTCAAAACGGAGCGTAAAAATTCGTCGAAAAAACGACAGGAGACGAACGCGAATGGATTAAAGAGAGAGTAAAAAAAAAGAAGAAGAAGAAGAAGAAGAAGAAGATTTCGTAATCAATGGACCAGGTGCCTCTATTTATACACATTAGCGAGGAATAGTGTATACATAGGTGTATATATACATATACATATACACCTGATTATATATAACGTCGAGCGTCTGCAGGTATGAATGAGTTTTGTGAGTGTTGGTGCCGAGTTGCGAGAACGACGATGATGCGAAAATTTTTGGCAAGAGTGAAATCTTCGCAAGAGATATTACGTTGTTGTTATTATTATTCGCAACCAACAACATAATCGTGCATCCACTGAGATCCATGATATAATTGACGTATCAACAATAATTTTTGTGTTACATAACGTTGCATTGTATTACAAATAGTTGGTGAAAATTTGTCCAATAAGCATAACGTATTTGACGAGGAGAGGAAAGAATGATTAGGAAGAAGACGCGAGTGAACTATGAATGAGAATGAAATTCCAATAACGCACGAAATCATTGAGTCGTAGAGTGACTCGAGTCTTCGAGAATTTAACTTCTTTCAATCTCGAGCCAAAAATCTTTCGACGCACATGTTGCACCGGCAATGGGCGGGTTTTGAGTGCGAGAAAAATCCCGCTGCGGAACAGCTGAGGAGGAAGGAACCGAGACGAATGACTTACACCCCTCGGAAATAATTGAGGAAGAAAATCCTTGTATGTTTGTTGAAATTGTGGTAGAATATTGTAGCTGGTAATTTAACACGCGAGGCGTTGATGTTCTTTCAAGTTTTCAAATAAGAGTTTTCGTTTATTAACTGATTAATTAAAATCATTAAAATTATTGCGTAGAAACTGGGATATCGATTCGAATAACTATAGATAAAACTCGGGGATACATTGATGGCAAAATAAAATTTTGAACATGAAAAAAAAAGGATATTCGTAAAACAACAAAATACTGGAAAATCGATTATTTTACTAAAAAGATCATAATTCAAAGAATTTTCAATACTTTGAGCTGAATATTGACCGACTAAAAACGGTCTTTATTCGAGTGAATGAGGTCAAATTAACGATTTTTACGATATTTCATTATTCATCTTCAATCACATCAGATTAATTTGGATGTTTTTTATACAGAATTTATGGGTCATTTTGCCCACAGTGTGAATCGTGAGGGTTAAAATGTCAACGAGTGAAAATCGAACCAACAATCATACCAACAATTAGTTCCACATAATTGCGTAATTACCGGCGACTTAATAGTAATACTTTTACAATAAAAAGTAACGGATTGACCCGGAACGATGCAGTGCGGTATAAAAAGTGTAACAACATTGACTTGGACGTGATTTGGGGCAACGATCGTTTAACCCAATTACACAGATACGGTTAAACCATAGATAACGAGAGAGAGAGAGAGAGAAAGAAAGAAAAAAGGGGAAAAAAAAGTCCGACGAACAAAATAAATAATTATACGAAAAGAAGCAGCCACAAGCGAAACGACGATTCATCGATCATCTCGTAGGTATTCCGAACAAACGTCTCTGCTCTTTCTAAGTCGTCTTGTTCTCCTTTTTTCCTTATACTCTTTTTAATTGTTTTTTTTTTCTTCAGCTCGATGACCGAGCACGAATTATACACGAACGTATATGTATATCGTACTGTGGCTGCACGGTTTTACTAACAAGAAAAAGAAAAAAATAAATAAAGAAATAGGATAACAAGAGAATTTTGGTTCAATTTTCTCGGTTCGCGAAAATACAGATCCGCATTTTTCAATCGTCACTTCCGGTGGTTTTTTTTTTTTTTTTTTCATATTCCAAAGCATTGTTTTTTGTTTCTGTTTTGTTTTTTCTAATGGAGCCTTATTCGAAGTAGATTTGAGAGAGGATTGAAGACTAGGAGACAGACAAAAATAAAACAAAAAATAGAGAAAAATAGTGTACATAACGTGTCCGACGCGATGATAAATCTGAAACGAGTCCCGGAGAAATTAGTTATATACTCTATAGATGATACATCGTTCAACCGTATTGGAAGCAATTAAAAAATCATTTGTAAGACACATACTTGTACGTATATACGTTGTTAGAAAGGGTGAAATCCCCCCTTTCTAATGACCTAATAGTCATCATAGATAAAAGACGTATAAGAGCTGAGACGTATGTTATAAAATGAATAAAGTTGCTGTACGTAAAGTAAGATTATTGGAAAAACAGTGGAGTTTCAGACTTTGAACTGGCAATATTTAAGGAAAGACTCGGGTGAGCCGTGATTTTGGTGATATCGAGATTTTTATTTTACAAATGAGTAAAAAAGATGCGATAAAAAATTCCTTCCAACGAAATTTAGATTATGATAGTACGTGTCCTGCAAAACAATTTCAATCTCCTGCGACAAAAGTCTATGCGCGAGTAAATTTTGTGAGTTGTACGCTAGAAATTTTTGTGCCAAAATTTCTTTGCGCGTAGATTTTCATCGGAGGAGATTGAAATTATTTTTCAGGACACATACTAGTATAATCTAAATTTTTCTGTGAGAAATTTTTTATCACATCTTTGTCAGTCGTTTCAAAAATAAAAAACTCGATATTATCAAAATTTCACTGCGGTAGTTCCCCCTTAAGTATCGCTAATAAACGCATTTTTCTCATCTGTTAATATCTGCCTGTCCTCGTCACTCCTTTATCGCTAAACGAACCCGTATTTAATTTCTGTAACACCGCAAAGTCTTGCGTAAAATACATACTATATATATGTATGAATATATACACGCATTGACGTTACAATTTTGACAGGTAGATAATTAATAGGCCTACCGGAGCTGTTGGAGAAAATCGGATAGCCAGAGAGATTCTATCCCTCCGATCGGCTGTTCGATTCTGTGAAGTGAAACGACAAATCAGCTGATTCACGCCAGCAGCAGCATCGCGATGCAGTCGGTCGAATAGAGGATGATGATGATGATGATGATGATGAAGATGATCTTCTAGGCGATATTATTCGGAGTCTATAAGCTCGCGATCTTTGCTACAGTTCAGTAATATCGAATGAGAGATAGTTGAGCTCAGGTGCGAGAAGACCTGCGTCTCGATACGAGAAACGAGAGAGAGAGAGAGAAAAAGGAAAGATAAGGAGAGAGAAGGGGAGATCAGGTACCTAAGAAGGAGAAAAAGAAAGAGAGAAGAAGAAGAAGAAGAAGAATAAGAAGCAGGGACCCTTTGAAGCTTCGCTTTGTTCGCATAACCGCGCGACCGACGCGAGTAGCGTTTCTCTCGATCGGAGGAGATCGAGGATCGAGAAAATGAAATACATACCTACTTACAAGGATTACTGTACGAAAAAATTTTTCCACCTGCATTGGATGCACCCTTAAAGCCGCCTAGAAGAGAGAATCTTCTTAAACCCCTGGAAAGGGGGGGGGATAAAATAAAAATATAGAAATCCAATATATAGAAATATATTATACAAAGTTGTAAAGTAATTTTCGAAACAAAAAACAAAAACAAAAAAAATAGGGGGTTGGTGGCAGTTTTTCTTCCCCACTCTTCGTTCGCCTCCGAGTCTGCGCGTATTGAGTTACGTGAATAAATCTTCGTTCTTGGCTGGCGTTAAAAAACCGCGTCTCGGATACTGAGGCTGACCGCGTAGCGTTATTATAAAATATTGTAATTATTACCGTTGCCAGCTGACGTCATGCAGGTGTGGCTGCGTCATAGCGGTGTTGGCGTATAATACGACTCGTATCGTTCTACCCAAACGTATGTACCTATATCTGCACACCTACGTCTCGTTACATCTGCTTTTGTACCTATGGATGTACGTACGTTGTACGTTATACGTCCGTGATGCATCTACGTGTGATCTTTGTAGGTTTTTACACGCGTTCATGGTTAATTTTATTACCGTTTGCATGCATCGTTTACCGTTTCTCGTTAACAAGAATCCCGCCGGTGATTAAGCGACATGCACATGCACATCATCATCAATACTTGTATCAAGTTTTGCAGATACGTATTTTTTAATATGTATGAATATTACTTAATGATTTATTAATTAGCTGCCAAACGTTTTAACGTTCGTTCTAACAAGACAACGAAGTCTGAGAATGAAAATTTTGCGAAATACCTTGAAGCCAATTCCATACTATTTTATGCAATTATTTCCAATAATTTTACCAGCTTCAAAGTAAACGCCTACGTCATACTGTCCAGTAAAGAATCCGTAAGAAACTCGACGAGTAAATTTTCAGAACATTCTAAGGTTACTGACATAGAGAATAAAATATTTCCAGTAACGGAGTAAAAATTCAAGAATAATTTAAAAGTCTTTTGACGAACGAGTAAAATCCAAGGACACATCCGCAGGACCACTGAAAGTACGAAACCACGTACCTATACGTGTAACTTAAAAGGAGTTACATATTACAAGCGCATAAAACTGCAAGGATATAAATCGCGAGTATGATAAACCGAACTATAATTCCCACTTGGAGAGGATTGATGACCGATGGATAACGAGCCATTGTTTCCGACTATAACACGTCAAGGTGTCAACAACTCGGTTTACGCACACCGAGTTCTTCCAGCCTGCAGACCGTGTGCATGCATGCATGCAAGTTCCGCGTTTCTCCTCTGCAACATTGCGACAACAGCAAGCTTCAAAGCCGCAGGTTTGTGTGAGTGCGACACGTGCCTTTGGTCATTATTCCATCAACAGTTGCATGAAGGACTCTCGAACCACCCACAACACGACCGTACGATGCACTTTCTCTCTCTCTCTCTCTCTCTCTCTCTCTCTCCTCCACCTCCTACACGACGTCCCCATGATTTACATGCACAAATAAACTATACAACCGATCAACGAGTAGGTATTCTACAACAGATTTAACTGCACATAGATACCTGCTCGTAGCTTCCGCACTTTATTCATCGACTTTGCTCTCCTGGCGAGTCTCCAGTATTATGATCATCTCAACAACGTTTAACTGCTCGCCAGCAGTTGGTAATGTGTGTAGATTTTTTCATTATAACGTATGTTACCGAGTACCTAGAGAAGAAAATTTAGAACACGTATCAATTTGTCAACGAACGTCTTACCGCTAACGCATATATGTATGTGACAATGGTCAGACGACTCAATTCGCGCGTTTGCAGCGGTGAGTTTTATGCTTATCGCGTTTATTACCGGTGGAATCGCGGAATCCAGGAAAGTGCCTGATCCAGGAATCTTGGGACTACTCGAAGCGCAATTTATTTAGTGTTTCCCAATCGTTGCGAGCTAAGGCTGACAATGAGAATGAGAGAAGACGTCAGGTTATCGCACCCTTTGTTCCCACGCTCCTGAATTCATCCCGATCATCCTCCCTCCTTCCCAATTGTCCACGTATATCCACATATCCATAGACCCATTTATACATTTACAACACAGTTGACCAACTTTTTCGATTTCCTTCCGTTGATTTCTCGCATCGATACTCGATTGGGTAAAAAAATTCTGTACGTATAGAAGGTTAATAAAACCCACCAATTCTTATCAAAAATTGAAGTGATAAGTATGTACGTACACATTCTAATCATAGACGGTAGTTGGAATAAAGTTTTTAGCAGACACGTATGATCGAGAACTAGATCGATCATTTTTGCTGAAACTAGTTATTGGAGTAAAGACGTCCAAGGAGACAGTGTCGAACGCTTGTTTCGCTTATTAACTTTTCACTTCACTCGGTGTAATGAGCATTGATGACGGAATCGCGAAGGGAACGGAGGCGAGCGGGGAAACGGCGACAAATGTGTTTGGCAAAAAAGAGAGAGGAGGGTGGGAGGGGGGGGGGGGGGGGTCAGAGAGAGAGAGAGAGAGAGAAAGGGGGTTCGAAGAAGAAAAAGGCGAAGAAGAAGAAAAAAGAGGAAGGAGACTTGGTGGCGAGATCAGTAGAAGCTCCTCTCGCTCTCGAGGGTCCGAGAAGATTTGGCCGTGATAAAAATACCGGTGGTGCAGGAGGGTAAATTGACTGCTCGTTGGCATCGTGACTGGGTATAGAGGACGATAATTTGGAGTCAAGTTCTCCTCTCAAAGGTTCCGCGGAGCGATATATCAATGCCCTGCTTTCAGAACAATCCGAACTATTCAAGATACACAAAGAAAAATACCAAATTGAATGCCGGGGATAGCAAGCGGCGGCGGCGGCGGCGGCGGCAACTCCCGTCCTCCTCGTCCTCCTCGTCTCCTCGTCTCCACCACATCTCGCGTGTGTATATATATATATATATCTATACCCGCAGGTATGCCTCCACCCTACCCTTACGCCGTATTCGTCCTCGCGTTCCTTGGACCCCCAGCTCTTCTTCTGATCTCGGCTGCAGGTACGCACAAAATCTTGAATGTATGTGACACGTACGTATAGGTTCTATACGAAGACGTTATATATATATATATATATATATACACGAGCTGTTGCTTTTTTATTTGTCATTTTCTTTTTTGTTTTCTTTTTTTTTTCCTTTTTTTTTTTTTTTTGTGTTTCCGTCTTAGTTCTCATACAAACACGCCACGTTAAAGCTTCTTTTACTCTTCTTCGATACTATTATTGTACTTATAATACACACTACCTATATATAATCCCTTTTTATTCGAAAGCGAAAGAGAAGCGAAAGGTTTGAGTAAGATTTTGTATATATAATATTAATAAATCTAAAATAGAATAAAAAAAAAAAAAAAGAAAGTAAGAAAGAAAAAAAAAAAAAAGTAAATCCAAGTCAAATATTGTACGAACGGATTTAGGTAAACAAGAACAAACAACGACAATTAATAAGAAACAAGTGTGTTACACAGGCGCGACAGACGGTTGTTTATAATTGGATCGGTTTGGTCAAGTATTGCAAATATTGGCAGCACCAGGGAAGCGGTCGGTATGGCAGCTGATGACGAAACTTAATTAGGTAAGTCGGACTGGCTAACGGCCAGCCGTTGTTAACCGTTCGTCGATATAGATCGACTGCGATCCCGATCATTCATAATAGTTTTGATATAAATACAACCATGCATCTGTACAACGGTCAATAAGCAAAGTAAGAAAAACAATTTTTATAACAATTTATCATTATATATATATACATATATATACATACATATAAGTTTTGTTTGTTTCTTCTTTATCATTATTTACTTTATATCCCCCTCCCCCCCCCCCCCAAACCCTCCTCGTACAATTCGGTTCGTTCACCCCCGCAGACTATACATATGTATATACATATATTGTGTGAAGTAAATAAAGTGAATAAAAAAACCAAAAGAAAAAAAATAAGATACATACTGAATAAGAAAAGTGAAACAAAACGTACACTCGCATAGCAGCTTCAGCGCATCTGTCAACGAAGATGCGGCCAGAGTTTTAACGAACTGTCGAGAACGAAGGTACCATGTATACATCCACTCGGGTTCGTCGACCTTTTTTTTTTTGGTTCTTTTTTTTTCGGTTTCTCTCTTCGGTTTTCGTTTATTTTCCTTCTTTGCCCTCTCAACGAAAATAGTGATTAACCCAGAAACTAAAACGGAAGAAGAAGAAGAAGAAGAAGAGGAGGAGGAGAAGAAAGAACTGCGACCGGTTGAGCAATTCCAAATCATGATGTGCAGAGATTATTCTTTAGTGAGAGAATTTAGATTAACACACGGCAAAATAAATATTATTAATATATATATATACAAATCGGCTGTATATGTATATAAGGTTAATTTCTCACTGCAAGAAACTTACGTAGGTATACGTAAAAATTTCTCATTTTCTTTTTGTTTATACGTTCACGTTTTTCATCTTCTTCTTCTTCTTCTTCTTCTTCTTTGTCTATTTTCGATGCACGCATGCATGCGTAGAGTAGAAATTCGCGTCGTAATCGAAACGTCGATGAGAAACTTTTTGATATTACTCAAGTTTTTGGGATCACTGATTACGTATGTGAAATCGGATTTTAATATTCCAAGATGGCGGATCGAATATGGCGGAAAATAAACTCTGTCAAGGGGTGTTCGGGTCGCTGCTTATAAATCGACGAATCTAAACTCAAGTTTTGAAAATTCAATCAGGGACCCCGAAAATCCCTGCATAGAGTTTTTTGACCGTATTATAATGAAATTTGAAATTTTCGTTCACCATATTGCATCCGCCACATTGAATTATCAGCGTTTGATTTCAGATTCTTAATCGGCGACACCGAAAACCTTACAAAAGTTGTCTGAGTACAATAAACTGTGACTCAAACATTTAGCAGGGCTTTCCGGAGAATTCCCTGAGAATTCCAGGTTTTCCAAACAAGAATCATTATTCATTCAGTTTGTTCTCATGTACACAATAAATAAAAAAAACACTCAATAGTCATACGAACAAGAATATTCTATACTTGACTAAAGCATCGCTCATTGTGAAACGAATTAGTAAGAATTTGCTAGCGCGTACAATTTTTAAGAAATCAGAGCTTGGTTCATGACCATTGCCTATAAGTTGAAAGAAAAATGTCTTCTTCTCACCAAATGGTTAAATTTTCATGAACCTAGGATGAAAATGATTATATTCCAGATAAGACGTGAAATCCCTGAGATTTCAAGCTTTTTTCCAGGGGATATAAAATTCTCTGAGAATTTCCTGATTCCATAATTTCCTCCACGAATACTGGACACCCTGTTCAGACTCTTCTCGCGAGTAAAATTCTTATTAGACGTAAATGATAGAGTGAAATGCGCGGATCTACACATACACACGTAGGACATGTAGGCGGTAGTAAAATATACTGAACCGTATAAAGAGGGACAAAACGGTGCTCTCCTCTTCCTAAACCGAAGTGTCTGGACAGAGTATATAATAGACGTAGACACAGGTGTGAGTGCAACGGACGCGTATGCCTCGCAATACATGCAGCCTTACGTACGCGTGATACTTATGCTAAGCAAAGTTAGGCGTGCAGCAGGGCTTCGGTTCTGCTCTTGGCTTGCCTGTTCTGACTGCCGAAGGAAGAAACGACTCGCCGATGAATTATTCATACGAGTACAAACTGGTGGGACCCCTCTTAGGATCACCGAGCGAGCGAGACGCGGCAACCACGCCCCACGTGTCTGTCGTCTGCTGCAGTGAAGGTATATATATATATACGGATGTATGTACTATATACGATATAGACGAAAAATTGTTATTTCGAAATTTCGAAGAAGTTGACGAAGTCGAAAGTAAGAATGAAGAATAAGAAGGCGTCGTGGATTGTGTTGATTCCTTTTCTTACTTCTCTTTCAATTCACTTCGCGTTGGTTAAATCGCACTTTGAACTTGCAAATTGCGTCGAAAGACTCGAGTGTTTTTTTACATACACGCAGCAAGGCGCGAAAGCATTCGAGAATCGATGCAGGTACAATAATGAGTGTGTAACTGAAATACGTACGCGAGTTTAACTCCCTTGGGACTTAAAGTGACAGCCATTGCTTAAGGAAGGGCGGAAAAAGCGGGAAATTTTAGATGCTGGAGAGATTGACGCGGTTGTGGAGTCATCGGAGACTTTGAAACTACCTCACGGATTTGAGGCTGTTGATTCGCCGGAAATCGGTGTTTCTTTTTTAATAATGTTATCACGAGATAGTCTTGTTATATTCTAAAGCTATAAGGATCGCCCAAAAATACTAGAATTATAATCAAAAGGCTCAAGTATGATATCAGCTTCGTTCCAAATTACTTAAAAATTCTTGAAAATCTAAGTAAAAAAAATCTATTTCACTAACTTACGTTAGTAGAAAATAATCTTTGTAATAAAACGGTTCGTCGTTCAGTAAAGTCGAACGAATCTATGCGAGATTTTCGACAATTTAAAAATAAATTGAAATTAAGTATCGATAAAGTTTTTACTCGTTTGATTTCAATACTTTCTATATAACTGTATTTTTGACAAAATCTTTCTACTTCAGGATTAAAATAATTTAATCAGTTCGTAAGAACCCTTTAGATTCCTCTTCGGTATTTCGTTTTTCTCCACATGTGTGAAAAGTACCTCATAATTTTTTTCAACTTCTAATATAACGCGACTATGATAGGTAAAAATTGTTGAACGACAAAGAGAAGTAAATCGAACAAAAATGTTTTGCACATAATAAACTAAAGATACTCATTCCGACTAAAACACATTAATGCGCATTCTTTCTTTTCGTAAATTAGATCAACTCTAAAATCAATTCGCTCTTAATTAAGTGCGAAATGCGAATCAAGTGGATGATAAAATTTCAACCTCAACTCACCAACCGCGTGAAATTTCTTTAATTCCCAGCATCCGAGGATAACTTTATTCCGATTTAATACTGCGACTACATTGCACACGTAGATACGCGAATACAGCTGCATCTAGCGGTGTTTTAGAGTTTGCTGCACCTAGTGAACACGGCGTTTTTTACACGCTATATATTACTGTACACATATGCCACACACGCCTCGGGGGTAAAATAACGCAACGCAAGGCAACACTGTGTGCAAAACGGCGCAGAGATTATAGCCAGGTATTTTCGGAATTCAATTTATTACCGCTATATTAATACCGCGGAGTTGACTCATCCATGCATGAGGAGGATGAGTTCGCGCCCGGTGACCGGTGGTGAAATTACACACCAAGGTATTACGCTGCAGAGTTGTAGCCATATTTGCAAGTGGGTACGTGCAATTTACATACGTACGTATGCCTGAACGTACTCGGTGAAATCATGCCAGAGCATGATGCCTGCATGTAACGATCGCGTCGTGCGATTACCGAGAGAAATTACATCCGTCGATTACCTTCCAATGTTATTACTGCAGTAGGTACAAGTATATGTATCCATACGTAGGAAGATCGTGTAAGTAAAGTACGATCAACAGTTTCATTATGTTTAACGTGAAGCTTTGTGTTATACATAACGGTTACTTTGACTTTTTTTTTTATATAGTTTCTCTTCGTCTCCAGTTTTGTTAATATTAAAATAGTCCCGAAATTTTGCAAGGCAAGACTGAATGTCGATAACCGTCGAATTAACGGATCAAGACTAGCAGGTGAACATTATATTGTAATCATGAAAATGCACGTACTCTTGTTCGTCGATAATTAAAGCGACGATCGATCGATCCGAAACACGTGACACCCGATTAGCAAAGTTCATATATATATGTATGTATATGTATATACATTGGGTTTATGGGTTTAGGTGAACACGTGTTCGTCGATACATTAAGTTCAATACGAGACATCGACGATAAATATCGACAAGCCTATACGCACCAAAGTGATATATATCAGCAGTACAAAAGCCATTCATGTCTCTTCGCGTGAACCTCGCTGGGACTTTTTCGCGGACGGTGCGGGAAATTGCTGCGAGAATCGGAGGCTCCCGAAGGAGCTCCGGGCAGAGGAGGAATCGGGCTGAGGAGGTGCGAGGACGTCGACGGAGTCGAAACGGCGGGGCGACGGGATCCGCGGGTTGATCGTCCTCGGGAAAGCAGCCGGCGATTAGCCACTTTCGAAGGCATGAGTCGCCTCTTCCGCCGTCGATATCAGCGGCGGTAATTAACTCGTCGATAATCGATCCGCCTCGCCGAATTCTCCTCGACGCCGCGGCGCCGTCCGAAAGATCCGCGATTTCGATCCTCCCCGAATCCCGAGTCCTCGAAAAAGGATCGTCGCAACGAAGCCGAGACGCGCTCTCCGCGCTTCCTCCATTCGGCGGCAGATCGGATGATTCCTCTACAGCCGATCCACCGGATAACGAATCCAGTAGAAGATTCGTATCGTAATCGAGATAGCTTCTGGATATACGCAACAATCGATGTCTCTTATCAGGCTGGTCGTCGTACCTCCAGCAAACTCACCCCCCCCCCCCCCCCCTCCCGCGGCCACCGTTCTCATCATCGAGAACTTTTGCGTTAATCGTCCGAGTGGATCAGGATCTTATAGCTTCAACTGATCGCTACATTGATCGAATATCAGCGCTCGTTAAATAATAAAATGACAAACAGCAATTTTTCTTTTTAGGAATAACTGGTCACTCGATTCAACATCGTGAAACTGGATTTTACAAGTCTCTCTTTCTCTGCTAATTCTATAATATTATATCGATACAAAGCCTGTATCACATGATGCAGGATAATTTTCATCTTTTAGAAAGTTTCAAAATCGAGCAATTGGTTAAATAATAATAATCTGCAGAGAAATAAGTACAGATCAAGAATGTAGGTAAATAGTAGAAAATCCGAAATCCAGGGTTAGGTACTTTGAATCGGTCAGTACGTGTAAGAAAAACCACACACACGTGAGTTTTCAACGACTACAATCACCGCAGCACGCTTCGCGTCGTCGTGAATTACTCGTCCGAGGTTCTCTCGCGCCTCTGAAAGAGGACAGAAGATGAGATGAGATGAGATGAGATGAGATGAAACGAAGCTACCCCTTCGCAAAGGGGCGAAGTGGCGGAAGGGGGGCCCGACAGGAGGAGAAGGAGGAGGAGGAGGAGGGCCTCGAAGAAGAAGCGGTGCGTCAGCTCCAACCAGAAATAACGCGGATATACTTAGACAAGGTGGCCCTCCGTCGCGTCGCGTCGACGGAGCTCGCAACTCGCAGCATCTCACAAGATCAGCTCTATTCACCATGCAGAGTCGGCTATTAGATATCTACGTATCTATTTACAAGATACCTAATGTTTGGATCTGCCGCCGCTGGTGTTGCTTGAACTTTGCTTTAGGTACACACACACTTTGTTGCAATAGCTTTGTTGCTAGTAGCAGGTAGGTAGGCACCTACATCGATGTGAAGGAAGAGATAGATCCTGGCATTCGATCTGGGGTATCGATCGTGTTATATAAAAATTATGAATGTCAATGACGATAGTGACAAAGTTGACTGCAGAAAAGTATGGCAAAAAACGAAAGAGAGAAACTCTAGGAATTAATGCAATTAATAGTTGTACATATATATATATATATATATATATTAAATATACGTCACGAATCAGGTGAAACCTTGTGCAAATCTGTATCAACATGTACAAAACACATTCGTTTAATAAAAAAAATTAAAAAAAAAAAAACAGTCAACGAATCTAATGGTGCTTTTTTATTTTCATTTTCATTTTTATTTTCGCATTTCGTTCCTTATTTTCTATCCTGTATTAATTTACTTCGATTTTATTTTCACCCCAGCCCCTCGATTCACCATTTTCAAATCATCGTGTTTGATCTTCGTTTCGCTGCAGGATGTTTCGGAAGATGATAAAGTAGAATAAGGGTACTAAATGCAAAGCTTGTGCACATTTGCTGTGCATCTCAGGGGGGTGATGGGAGGTGTGGTGGAGGGTGAGAGAAACTTTTACTTTTACTTTTACTTTTGCCGCAAATACTATTTTCGTTACAGCGTCAACGTCGCGTCGCGTCGAGTCGCGTCGGATCGGGTCGGCGACTCGAGAAACGACGAGAGTTTTCGAGGTCCGTTAATTACGTTCGCTTGAGTCAACCGAAAAGTGAATATATGCCTACTGCAAGCCGATGCACGTGTATTTATTATCTTACGTATACGCCTTTGTAATTATACACGTTAGAGAGAGATGAAGGATATGAAGAGAAGATAAAAAAAAATAAATAAAAAAAAATAACGATATATATAAAAGTATAATGTAAATAAAAATAAAAGTGGAGCGAAACTTAGCGCGACTTATGTCTCTTCTTCTTTTTCGTTTTTCTTCTTCTTCTTCTTCTTCTTCTTCTTTCGCACTAGCCTAACCACAAGTACCGGCGATAATGACCGCGGTTAATCTAATCTGGTCGGCGAAGGGCAGGTCTCTGATATCAGTATATCACCCTGGCTACCCGAGAGGCAAACACGCCGGAGATGAGGGGAGAAGAGAGGAGAAGAGAGGAGAAGAGAAGAGAAGAGACACTTTATTGCGTCCACGGTGTCCGCTTACCCGTTTCCATCCCCGGCAAACGACTGTAACGAAGAAGACGACGACGACGACGACGACGACAAATCCCGTTGTCCAAAAGTAGGGAGGGAAAGATGAACGGACGATTCTTACTCTTCTTCTCCACGGGATGTAAAATAAACGTAAACACATACGTACATGCAACGCAAATATAAACGAACCAGGTTTTTCATTCCGTTTTCACAATCTCTTTTCCTTTTTTTTCACCTCTGGAAAAACTGCGATTTATAACTGAAAAAATCATTGTAAAATTAAAAAAATAACGATCATTTCCCCGGGTGTTTCGTTACGATGATAATGTTACCAACATTGTACACACACACACACACATATATATATATATATATATATATATATATATATAACTGATCGTGAGTGCACGAGTGTATACCTGATGCGCGTTGAGTCGCGAGACCCTGAGGCGGTTAATGAGTAACAACCACCTGATTAGCCGGAGGCAAGTTCTGCGTCTAATCGAGGCCTCCCCCTGCGGCAGCAGGAGCGAAGGATAAAAAGGAGAAGAAGGAGAAGAAGAAGAAGAAGAAGAAGAAGAAACGGGTTTACAGTTATATCGTTGCGAGGCGAAGGAGTGGTTTTATTTCATGTATAGTTGGTGCTTGGTATTATACGTGTAGAACACACGCAGCATGCGCGATGCATAGACGCGTGTATATGGGTATTCCACGTCAAATCGATCGTTGACCTCTCCGATTTTGCTTGCGATTTTTCGTACGATTCAATTGACTCTCGAAGGGACTGATATTTTTTGCTTCGAAATTTTTCGAATCTATTTCAATTGGCTATAAAAATACTTTTTCAAAATTATTATATTTATCGATACAATTTAAAATCATCTGTCACAGTGTCAAAATTATTGAGCTTTGAGCCGGAGTGGACTGAGTATTTATTCTGATTAGAAAAAAAAACAAACAAAAAACAAAAATAAACAAAGTTAAGTAATTTTTATATTAAATTATGAACACGTGATTTTTCAGAATCGTTTTAGATTATTAAATCATACCGATCAACAATATGGTCGTTTATATAAGAATTGTAGCTAACTCTAAGGATTTCGAAAAAAATCAATGCCTTCGAGAGTCAAAATGATCGTATGAAAAATCGCTAGCCAAATCGGAGAGATCGAGGGTCAGACCGAGATCGATTTGGCACGGAATACCCGATATAGATGCGAACTGCTGCGCAGCAGTGAAGAGTCGCAGAATCCGATCCGCGCGACGTTTCTCCGTATGTTTTAAATAAATTTCCATTAAATTTTCAAAAATAATTACATGGATGTAGAAAAATCGAGATGCAGAAAAGCCAAAGTAGGTATACTTAAAATAAAATTAACTCAAAATATGAAATTCTCCACAAGAATTTCAATCTTTCTAAATTAAGAATAGAATCTCCGTTCCGACCGAATAGAAAAAGAAAACAAAATCTATAAAATGCTACAGATTTACGCTTTTTTCAAAATGCGACTCATTGACTTTTCCGTTTTCCAATCTTTCGACAATTTCACTCCCGCACCCTGCTAAGCCCATATGTGTTGTAAAATCTATCCGGCAACGCGACAAATCGAAACGTCGATGATTCGCTCGTCGAGTGAAATGAGGCGAGCTGAGATAGGGAGCCAAGCTTTTGACGAGGCGTGGGTGACGCATAGATATATAGATCGTTATGCCATGTATTCAAATAACTTCAACATTATGTATACATGCGTAAACATATATATGTATACAAATGTATATATGTGTTTGACTGTTTTTTGTGCTTCTTTTACTCATTTTATTTCATCTTCTTTGCTTTGCTTTTATTCTCTTCGCTTTCTTCCTTCGAATATATAATATATATATATGTATAAAAGGTAATATCGCATGAAATTTTGTAAGAAAAGATCCGCGCCCTGTCCGTCCCTATAAGGATACAGGATAAAGGACGAAAAGGGGCAACCCTACTCGGATTTTCAACTGGCATCATCACCGCGTGTATTTGACTGCTGCTCTTTATAGCTGCTCGGTGAGATTTTCCTTTTGAAATTGAAAAGGTAATTTCAACTATTCTTCAATCTGTTATCAGTATAACTGAAGAAAGTAGCGGGTGAAAAGTGGTTTTGCCAAATTATTAATAAAAAAACAAGTCAAAACTTACCGCTAAAATTATCTGCGCATTTACATACGTCGGAAAATGACTGCAATATTATTCAATATGTATATGTACGTATAAATTAATGCACGCAATGTAGATGAAGAGAAAGAGAGAGCGAAAGAGAGAGAGAGAGAGAGAGAGAGACGGAAAGAGCGAGTGCTTATGCCGGTTTGTTACATTTATCATTTTTTATTCGTAAAATTAATGGACTGCTGAAAATAAAGAGTGCCAAGGCTTTTCTCTGCACGGAAATTTGGCCTCCAAAAAGCATAATGAAATCCTTGTTGCAAATATGCGTACCACATGTGACGTCATATAACACGATGTTCGCCAAATTGAATTTTATAGGGTTTGTACGAATTTTTTGAATCAATATTTATAATTGGATAATTGGATAATCGCATCGTTTTCGAATATAAATATATACGTATATATCGATTGTCACCGGATGCTCGAGGTATACAAAAGTAGTTGAATCAGGATAGCCACAAATTTTTGTGAAATAATCCCATTTTCCGAGTTCTTAGTAAAAGTTACTAAAATCTAAATCGTTCAGCTCATCAACTCTATATTTGGTTGAAATTCAATTCTAATCGAAGAACAATTCTAACGTAAAAAAAGTCAGCTTGAGTCAATTTACTTGTTACTTTAAAAAATGATTTTTAATTCCTATCATAGAAAACCGATATTTTCACTCATTTTCCCTTTTGAGACCTCTTCTAATACCCTGATATAGAAATCCTAGCCGATGCCGATGCAGAATTCCGAAGCAGCAGCACCGCCATCGCGCATCGGGGTAGTAAAACTGCGGCGTCGAGACGCCGACGGCGATCGTCGATCTTGGGCGCCAGACTACCGATTTCCGCCTGTATCGCGTCTGCGGAATGACGTACACGTCTGCGGGTTGTTCGGTTTGCAGCTCGCGGCGAACGAATCAAGTCGAAGAAAATCGAAACGGGAAGCTCGTCTCGTGACCGGCGTTGATCGGCCGGCTTATCGACAGTTATCGCAATCCGATATCGTGGATATCGATGCCGCGGGATGCAGTGATAACGCCGCGTGTTTAATGCTCGCGCACTACGACTATATACATTCAATTTCCTCTTACATCCGTCCTTTGATTCCTCCTTTTACGTAGGTTTACAGTATAATTGGATTCGTATAAATCAGGAGTGGGTGTAGGATACGGGATTGTAACTGATCTTGAACTCGTGAGAAAATACGACGAGAGATCGTTGAATGAAGGATTCGTTGAAATATATCCTTAAAAGATAATTTAATCTCGGTATTGGGGCCGAAAAATTGCAAGAGAATATACGTTATATTCTCTTATATTCTATTATAAGTAAATCGTTATTAGCAGCTCATTAGACTGCATACGATTACCAGCAACAGCTGAACACGAAGACAAATTGTTTATTGTATACATAAAGAAGCTCGACACAAGAGACATCGACGATAAATATCGACAAGCCTATACGCACCAAAGTGATATATATCAGCGGTACAAAAGCCATTCATGTCTCTTCGCGTGACCCTCGCTGGGACTTTTTCGCGGACGGTGCGGGAAATTGCTGCGAGAATCGGAGGCTCCCGAAGGAGCTCCGGGCAGAGGAGGAATCGGGCTGAGGAGGTGCGAGGACGTCGACGGAGTCGAAACGGCGGGGCGACGGGATCCGCGGGTTGATCGTCCTCGGGAAAGCAGCCGGCGATTAGCCACTTTCGAAGGCATGAGTCGCCTCTTCCGCCGTCGATATCAGCGGCGGTAATTAACTCGTCGATAATCGATCCGCCTCGCCGAATTCTCCTCGACGCCGCGGCGCCGCCCGAAAGATCCGCGATTTCGATCCTCCCCGAATCCCGAGTCCTCGAAAAAGGATCGTCGCAACGAAGCCGAGACGCGCTCTCCGCGCTTCCTCCATTCGGCGACAGATCGGATGATTCCTCTACAGCCGATCCACCGGATAACGAATCCAGTAGAAGATTCTTATCGTAATCGAGATAGCTTTTGTATACACATAACCGTTGATGTCTCTTACTGGCCTTGTTTTATCGTCAAACTCGTTTTCACCCACCTGCCGCAGCAGCTATGTACATACAATTTATTCGAAGTCTCTTGCTGATTCCAACGAATCATGATTGCGTTTCGATCAATCGCATGTTTTCATTAACGATCGATATTTTTATCCGACTCTTTTTTTTTTTAAACATTATTTCGTTCGACTTTTCAAAATGAGAATTGATTTTCCTCGCCAGAATTAAGGTGCATAGTTATTGCGAACCTGTATTTTGAATTAAAAAAATCTGGAACATCTCTTCGAGCGAATGATAGTCCGTATTGTGCAACAGCTGAATCGCGATTAAAACCTTAGACATCTAAATGAATCCAAACTACTCTCCACGATTAATTGAAACGTTGTTTCGCAAGCAGTCAAACAAAGAATCAAAAAAAAAAAAACCACTAACAAAGTATTGAAGAAAAAAAAAAGAGAGAAATACCGTGAACAACCGAATTTCAACCAGCGCAATAATTAGTCTGTAATAATCACTCGACCGTTCAAGTATGATAAAAACGGAAACAGATATCTAATCTCCGCTGCGGAATTGACTCGAGAGTTTTCACTATTCATAACGAACCAAGCTTGCAAGAATTTAGAAAGAACCGAATCGAAAAAAAAAACGAAGAAATTCTCTCAATCCGTGTACACATATTTCTATACTCCTTTGAGAATTGCATCGAATTGAAAATGGAAATAAATGTACATATATCTCTATCATACATAGCGAAGCATCGATTGCCTAGTATCGTATTGAAGTTAGTTGCTTAGGAAAAAGCATTAATTTGTTGTTGTAAGTGTTAAATCGAGTTATAAAATTAAGAAAATAGTATTTTTCTCCCCAATGTTTCGTTACGATAAAGTTAATACTAACATCAACCCCGTCGCCTGTTGCACAGAAAAAAAAAAATCACTGTACAAAAAAAAAAAAAAAAAAAAAAACAGACATAAAAAATGAATAAATTCACCGTCGTAATACGGTGCGAAAAAAAACCTTCAGGAAATCATTGAATATGACAATTTCTTTTCAGAAACAGAAAAAGAATAGAAATTCCTTATTTCACAATACGTGAGTTAATAATACAATAATATAACAATAAATCTATATATATATATATGCCTATAATACTTCAACGCAATGCGTATAAAAATCGAATTCCAGTCGTACAAAAAACCCCACAACGATACTGATAACAATAATAATGCTAATAATAATAATAATAATAATAATAATAATAATTGTAAGGACCCCCCCCCCCCCCCCTCCATGGAGCGTGTATTTGTGGGTACATCTAACGCGTATTTGTGGGCCTATATCTGCGACTACTGCAGACTGCAGAGACTTTTCTAAAACTATGGACATATAGGAGAGGGTCGTGTGCGGTTGCGCGTTTTTTTTTTTTTTTTTTTTTTTCTTTCTTATTTGGGTGGGGTGGGTATAGCGCAGCAAGGAAAGGGGGAGTCTCGTCGAGATTAGGGGACCGCGAGCACCTGGCTGACGATGAACAACCCCTCGAGCCTCGTGCATGCGCCGCCATGCCCCCGCGTCTGTCTGCATACCAGCCACGTTTTACCGTCACGCGATCTTTCTCGGTAAGCGGGGAACGGCAGCAACACACCGGCTATTACGTGTGTGTTTAGTCCCGCGGAGAATCAGAGAGAGGCCCGAAGGCCCCCAACCGACGCCTTTTAAAACCGACTGCAATCCCCGATTGAACTAAAATAATACCCGATGGTAGGTTGGTAGGTTGGTTGGTATAATGTGTATATTGTATAATAACAGGTCAACGATGCGTCGGAACTGTAATTGCATCGCATACGACTGTAGCAGAGTAGCTCGACGAAAATGCGTATCGTTGGAAATTGTCTGCACGTATTTCTGTTTTTTTTTTTTGTTTTTTTTTCGTTCTTTCCCTTCGCCCTTCCTTTCGAAAATAGGGAATACAAAATAAGGGAGGGAATCAGCGGCGGAAGATA